>NC_057862.1:577920681-578273181 GCF_019393635.1 Dromiciops gliroides
AGCCCCACTTGGGTAAGTATGAAAGCTCACAGTAAGAAGATGGTGACCAGAACTCTCCCTGGATCACACAACCTTGGAAGTGCTGAAAGCCTATAGGGCCCCAGAAAGAGCTATAGAAACTCAGGCTAGCCACCCCCCACCCTCCAGCCCCCCTTTCTCCCCCCACTCCACTGAGGTGAGCAAAGCCTGATTCTAACATCAAGTCTAAAGTCAAGAAATAGGTTGGGAAAGTGAGAAAACAAGAACAACATAAAAAAGAACCTATGAAAATCTACTATGGTATTAGGGAAAACTAATACACAAACTTAGAAGAAGATAATCCCTTGACAACATCTATAAGCCAAGCCTGAAAGAAAAATACAGATTGGGCATAAATCCTACAAGAATTCCTAGAAGAGCTTTAAAAAATGAACAAAAAAAGTTTAAAAGTCAGATAAGCATGGTAGGGGGGAAATTGGGAAAAGAAGAGAGCAATGCAAAAAATATGAAAAGAGAATTAATTCTTGGCAAAAAAAGGCACAAAAATTACTGAATAAAATCTTTAAAAATCAGAATTGGTCAAATGAAAGCTAATGACTACATGAGATATTAAGAAACAATAAATAAGGGGGCGGCTAGGTGGCGCAGTGGATAAAGCACTGGCCCTGGTTTCAGGAGTACCTGAGTTCAAATCCAGCCTCAGACACTTGACACTTACTAGCTGTGTGACCCTGGGCAAGTCACTTAACACCCATTGCCCTGCAAAAAAAAAATAAAAGAATAAATAAAAATAAAAGACTGAAAAAATAGAACAAAATGTGAAATACCTCATAGGAAAAACAACTTACCTGAACAAGAGATCTAGGAAAGAGAATTTAAGAATTATTGGACAATCTGAAAGCTATAATAATTTTTTTTTTTTTAGTGAGGCAATTGGGGTTAAGTGACTTGCCCAGGGTCACACAGCCGGTAAGTGTTAAGTGTCTGAGGCCGAACCTGAACTCAGGTCCTCCTGACTCCAGGGCCGGTGCTCCATCCACTGTGCCACCAAGCTGCCCCCATAATAATTTTTAAAAAGAGTCTTGAGATCATATTTCATAATCCCATTACAGTTCTTAATGTGATCACATTTTCCCTGGAGTCCTTTATCAATGTAAACTTCTCTCCAGAGAAATACATTGTATACATTTCTTCCTCTCATTCCCCCCTCCCCCTTTTCTTTTTTTTTTTTTTAAATACTGGAAGTCACCAGTTCTTTGGACACAATCAAAACACTGTCATTCCAGCTAAAGTGAAGAGCATATAGGTTAGGGTTGACAGGCCTCCTCTCGAGAGCATATTTCAAGAATTTATAATGGAAAGCTGCCCAGATAGTTTAGACCCAGAGGACAAATTAGAAATTGAAAGAATCCACCAATAATCTCCTAAAAATGATCACAAAATGAAAACTCCCAAGAATATTATAGCTAAATTCCAGTGCTCCAAAGTCAAGAAGAAAATACTGAAAATAGCCAGAAAGAAATAATCCAAATATTGTGGTGCCACATTTGGGGTCATATAAGATTTAGCAGCTACCCAGAAAGGAGAGGAAAGCTTGGAATGTGAGATTGTGGAAGGTAAAAGAGCTAGGATTACAATCAAGAATAACCTATACAGCAAAACAGAGTACAATTCTACCGGGGGAAAATAGGCATTTAATGAAATAGAGGACTTTCAAGCATTCCTGATGGAAAGGCTAGAGCTGAATAGAAAATCTGGCATTTAGATATAAGACTCAAAAGAAGCATAAAAAGGTAAACACAAATGAGAAATCATAAGAGACTTAATAAAGCTAAACAATTTACCTTTCTATATGGGAATGTGATATATGTAACTCCTAATAACTTTGTCATCATTGGGGCAATTAGAAGTTTATTTAGACGGGGCGGGGGGGGGCATAGGTATGAATCTATTATGTGGGGATGATCTAAAAAAAAAGAGAAAGGAAGGGTGGGAAAGAAGGATGCACTAGGAGAAGAGGAAAGGGAGAGGAAGAATGGGAGAAATTATCTCATATAAAAAAGGCAGTTTTTCCAATGGAAAATGGGGGGGGAGGGGAGGAGAAGGCAATGTTTAAACTTCACTCTCATCTGAACTGTTTTGAAAAGGGAAGAATACATACACATGCAGACACACAGTTGGGCATATAAATCTATCTTATACAACAAGGAAGTAGGAGAAGGAGCTAGGAGAAAAGGAAGTGGTGTTAAAAGGGAGGGTTGACTAAAGATGCAGCAATCAAAAACTAAATAGGTTTTTTTTGAGGAGGAGATTAAAAAGAAGGATAAGTAGAAGAGAAAAGGATGTAGAAAAATACATAGTGATTATAACTGTGAGTATGAATTGGATGAACTCACCAACAAAACAGAAGTGCATAGCAGAATGGATCAGAAACCAGAATCAAACAATATGTTGTTTACAAAAGATACATTTGGAATAGAAAGACACACACACAGAGTTTTTTTAAAAAAGGACTAGAGTAGAATCTATTATGCTTCAGCTAATAGAGGTAAAAAAGACATGGGTTAGCAATCATGATCTTAGACAAAACAAAAGCAAAAACAGACTTAATTAAAAGAGATTAATTAAAGAAACTACATTTTGCTGAGAGGTACTTTAGACAATGAAGTAATATTTATACTGAACATATATGCACCAAATGACATAGTGTCTAAATTCTTGAAGGAAAAGTTAAATGAATTACAGAAGGAAACAGAAAATAAAACTATACTTTTGGGGTACCTCAATTTACCACTCTCAGACTTAAATAAATTGAACCATAAAATTAACAAGAAAGAAATTAAGGAAATGAATAGACTTTCAGAAAAGTTAGATATGAAAGACCTCTGGAGAATATTGAATGGAAATAGAAAGGAATATACAGATTTCTTAGCTGTATATTTCACCTTCACAAAAAAAATGACCATTTTATTAGGGCCCAGAAAAACCCTAACAAACCCCAAAACCCCTCACAAATGCAGAAAAGTCAAAATATTATATGTATTCTTTTCAGACCATAATGCAATATAAATTACATTTAATAAAGGGCTGTAGAAGCATAGATTAAAGACTCATTGGAAACTAAATAATCTAAATCTAAAGAATGAGCAGGTCAAAGAAAAAACTCATAGAACAATCAATAATTTCATTAAAGACAATGACAACAGTGGGACAACATGCACAAAGTTGTGGGATATGGCCAAAGCAGTACTTAAGGGAAAATTTATATCTTTGAATTCTTAAATCAATAAAAAAGAAAGAGCAGGTCAATGAATTGCAATTAAAAAACTATAAAAAGAACAAATTTCAAATCCCCAATTAAACAGCAAAATTGAAATCCTGAAAATCAAAGGAGGTATAAAATTAAAAGTAAAAAAAGAAACAATCATTGAATTAATAAATAGAACCATGAACCAGTTTTATGAAAAACCCACTAAAATAGAAAAAAAAAAAACATTGGCTAATTTGATTAAAATGAAAGAGGGGGCATCTAGGTGGTGCAGTGGATAAAGCAGCAGCTCTGGATTCAAGAGGACCCGAGTTCAAATCCGACCTCAGACATGTGACACTTACTTAGCTGTGTGACCCTGGTCAAGTCACTAAACGCTCATTGCCCGTGCAAAAAAAGAAAGAAAGAAAACCAAATTATCAGTATCAAAAATACAAAGGGTTCTCTATAGGCAGATAGTTTAATCCCATCAAGTCTGACTGTAGAACTACTTTGCACTTCTTTTAAGATCTTAATACTTTTTTGTCTCCTTACCTGTCCCTCATTCTTCTGTGATTTCATTACTGTGATGGAGGTGAAAATCAGTTAATCAAAGACTAGGTGCGATCAACCTCCCTTCCCCACCAAACAAAATAAAATAAGGCAATTTCAAGAGGGAGAAAGTGTTAATGAATGGAGTTGGGGGAGGGGGCTTAAGAGAGGTCTCTTTTAGTGGCATCAGATTTGTGTGTGCTTTGAAGGGGGATGGGGATTCTTTAAGATAAAAGTGGGGAGGGAGTGCAATTCTAGGCAGAGCTAGAAAGCAGAATATCATGTGTGTGGAATAGCCTATACTAGCTCAGTTTGACTGGAACCGAGAGAATGTGAGAGTAATATGAAATAAGAATGGAAAGGTAAGTCAGAGTCAGATTGTAAAGGACCTTTAAATGCCAGGCTGAAAATTTATCTTAGAGGTAACAGAGATCCATTGGAGATTTTTGAGGGTGCAGGTGACATGATCAGATCTGTATTTTAACTTAGCATCTGTGTGGAGAATGGACCTGAATGGGGAGAGACTGGAAGCAGGGAGATCATTTAGGATATCATTGTAATAAACCAAGGGAGGGGTGATAAAAGGTTTGAACTATTTACATTTATTCCAACTTCCTACTGGATTTCTCTTATTCCCTAAGACTTGTGGCTGCCTCATCATTTCCTCTTCTCCCCAACTGATACCTTGTAGGCCAGTGGATAAGGGGACTAATAACACCTTTTTTTTTTTTTTTAACTTACTTAGGTTTTTTTTTTTGGTGGAACACCTTTTAAAAAATTTTTTTGGGGTTCTTTGTATAAATAAGATAAAAGTACTGTCTGGAGTCCATACAATCAGTAGGACTCTGTGTAATCTGCATATATACTCTGTGGTCTAAATCAAATACATGAATACAAGCAAAGCATTTCTAAAACCCTCCCCAAAACCCAGTAGCTTTGACAGTAGTCTATTGTCCAGTGACAGTCACATCCTGTGGTATGACCATACCTGTGAATAGGGAGGAAACCTTATAATAAGAAAAACAAAGAGTCTGTTCACTGTAGTGAATGGTATCAGGAATGGCTCTGATTTCCTTAGTCAAAGAAACTCAGTGAATTTTATCGAAATGAAATGATCCAAGAGTTGATGTTAGTAAAATTTGGCAGGTACATTTACAAAGAGCCATTGTAGCTGCTTTTACCATATTAAAAATTGGGAGACAATAGTGCTTTTAGCCTGAAAAACAAGTTTGTTATTAAAGTTTGTGGCAGTGGTAGGATTTTCACTAATTTAAGGCTGCTTTGATATTTTAATGAGAGTACAGACTTATAGTCTTTTTGATAAAGGAAACCTAAGCCTAAAATTATCTAGTTCCCTTAGGAGAGTGTTTTTCCTCTTTTTTTTTTTTAAATTTGGTTTTTCCTTCTCAATATGTAGTTATTTTCTGAATGGAAAAAAATCACTTTCATGTAGGATTTGTAGAGAACTGTTTAACATTAATGCAAATGTTTATTCTCCCTAAAACTTCAAATAAGCAAAACAAATTCAATCTTCAGAGTATTTCTTGCATTTCATAAATAGAATAGAATTGATTTGAAAATCCTAGAACCGATATAGGATGTGACAGAATGAATCCTTATGGCTCAAGGAATTCTTGCTACAGCTATATCCACTTATGTTTTTTAGTACAGCTAACTAAATGATCCTGTGTTTTTCTGTTAAAGGAAGTTACTTCCACATTTGCCATAATGGCATACCTTTATCTACCTCTTCTTCTTCTTCCTACCCCATTTTGACTGATCAACCATTATTTAAAATTAAAGGTTCTTAAACTGAGTGAAGTAGATAGAATGATGGGCCTGGAGTTAGGAAGAACTGAGTTCAAATCCAGCCTCTTATATTAGCTATGTCACCCTGGGCAAGTCATTTAACCTCTACCTCAGTTTCTTCCACTGTAAAATGGAGGTAATAATAGCACTTACCACCAACAATTATTATAAGGATCAAATAAGATAAAATTTGCAAAGTGCTTAGCACAGAGTCTGCCTCACAGTAGGTGCTTAATGAATTCTTCTTTCCTTCCTTCCTCTCTTCCTCCTTCCATCCCTTCCTTGAACTTTTTTTTTATAATTGTATTTCAGTATTATTGGTTTCTTTTTAATTCTATGTACTTTTAAAAAAGTGAGGCAATTGGGGTTAAGTGACTTGTCCAGGGTCACACAGCTAGTACGTGTTAAGTATCTGAGGCCGAATTTGAACTCAGGTACTCCTGACTCCAGGACTGGTGCTCTAACCACTGCGCCACCTAGCTGCTCCCTCTGTAATTTATTTTATGCACTAAGATTAAGAACACCTGCTTTAGATAACTGTTGGAATGTTCTTGTTTATAAAATCATAGAATGTTAAGATGGGAAGGGGACATTAGATCTGACCAAATTTACATTACTTTTTCAGATGGGGAAATTGGTCCAAAGAGCAAGTTGTTTGAGATTACACACAAGAATGTATTTAGCAGGCTTCAAATAATATAAACATTAGTTTATATTTGCATAGCACTTTGCATATATTGCCACATTTAATCTTCACAATATTCTGGTGCTATTATACTACAGATGGGGAAACAGCATCAGAAAGGCTAAGTGACTTGCTTTGTCCTAGAGGTATATGCTTCAGCAGAAATTTGAACCCATTTCTTTCTGACTCCCAGTCCAGTTCAAAGCCTTCCTTCACTGTAAATACATATATACTTCATTTGTAAATATATATATTTATATAATATTTAAATAATTATATATTTACAATGAAGGATATATATCTATATAATATTTAAATATTTCTATATATATTTACAATGAAGAAAGGTTTTGAACTGGACTGGGAGTATATATACACTCATATATGTATATATGCATGTTATATATAATAGTAAAGTATATATTATATATTACAGATTAGTATATATTCATATAAAAGTATATATATTTATATACATGAATATATATATATATATATATATATATATACACACACACACACACATATTTTGGTCATTTATTTTAGTTGTGTTCAACTCTTCGTGACCCCGTTTGGGGTTTTCTTGGCAAAGATACTGGAGTGGTTGGCCATTTCTTTCTCCAGTTCATTTTACAGATGAGGAAAGTGAGGCAAACAGGATTAAATGACTTGGCCAGGGTCACATAGCTAGTAAGTGTCTGAGGTCATATTTGATTTCAGGTCCTCCTGACTCCAGGGCCAGCACTCTACCCAATCCTCTACCTGTATATTTCTCCACCCCACCCCCCCCAAGCAAATAACTTTAGTTCTTCAATGGTTATGTTATTTCATGAGTGTGGGTACCTCTTCCATACATCACAACACATTTATACCTCGTCCTTTGCAAGTAAAGATGATGATGATGATAGCTAATATTTAGATAGGGCTTTACAGTTTGCAAAATATATTATATATATTATCTCATTTGATCCTCATAGGTGTTATTATTATCCCCTAGCTACAGAATATTAAGAGAATTAATGAAAAAAAAGATAGAAGAGGAGATAGCACTTCTATACCTCAAACTATGTTATGAAGCAATAATCATGAAAATCATTTGCTATTGGTTAAAAAATAGAAAAGTTAATCAATAGTACAGGCGAGACAGGTAAAAATCAGAAACAAATGAACTCAATATAACCTGGTGTTTGATAATCCCTCAAACATAAATTGTTTAGGAAAGAATTCACTATTTGACAAGAACTACTGGAAAAAATGGAACACAAGAATTTGTTTTAGACCAAAATCTTATACCATATTCTACAATAAGTTCAAAATGAATATGTGACATGAATATTAAAGATTATATCATTAAAATGAGACCTTTCACAGCTATGAGTAGGAGTGAATTCTTAATCAAACAAAGGAACTGATTACAAAGGAACCGATTACAGAAGTGCTGATTACAAAGGACAAAATAGATATTGATTACATAAAATGGAAACTTTTTTTCATGAACAAAATGAAAGCAACTACAATAAGGAGGGAAAATGGTTGCCTGCAGAAAGAAATATTTGCATCAAATATCACTGAGAAGAAGGATCTGATATCCAAAATGTATTTCAACTAGGAAATTTTTAAGAACAAGAGCCACTCCTCAATAAATGAGTGGTTAAAGGATATGAACAAAGTTATTAAAGGAAATATTGCAAACTTACTGTATAAAAGAATGTTCTAAAACACTAATAAGAGAAATATACATCAGCACCCTCCCCACCCCCAGCAAAACAAACAAACCAAAACCCTGAAAAAAAACAACAGAGCTTTTACCACACTCAGCAAATTGGCAGAGATGACAAAAGATGGGAATAGGAAATGTTTAGCCTGTAATGGTATCAAACTCAAATAGAAATAGATCTTTGTAGGTTACTTATTGATTTAGAAAACCACAAATTTACCTTACCTATGTTATTTTGCATTTTTATGTATTTTGTTGAACATTTTCAAATTACATCACAATCTTATTCAGGAGTTTTGTTGGCTCTTCAAGTACGACACCTCTGTAGAAGTGGGCATATCAATGATTTGTTGGTGGAGTTGTGAACTAGCCAACCATTTTGGACAGCAATTTGCAATTATGTAAAGTTACTAAAATACCTATATGCTTTGATCTAAATATTTCACTGCTAGTCATATAACCCAGGGAGGTCAATGACAAAAATAAAGGGCTCGTATACCATATTATATATGTAACTACATATGTATGTTCATATCTAGACAGAGAGAGAGAGAGAGAGATAGGCAGAGACAGAGACAGAGAGACAGAGGGAGCAATACTTTTTGGAAAAAAAGTAGATTTCTATTGATTATGGAATGGGTAGCAAAATTGACACATGAATTGTGACAGAATATTATGATACGGTAAAGAATGATGACCATTTTTTAATTCAGGGGAGCAAAGAAGGGAAATATGAATTGTGTAGAAGCAAAAGACTTCAACCAATTTATATTTTTTTAAAAAAGAAAATGTCCTTTCCCCCTACCACCCTATCTTCTACTTTTTTCAACTGATTTTCACACAGCATGAGTTTGTGGACTTTTACTATCCTGATTGTTCTCCTTTATGCTCTTCAGCTTATCAATATGGTCCCAGAACAAATACAATATGTTAGATGTCATTGGACATACATGAATTAGTTAAAAAAATTTTTTGGCCTCTATGTACCCAAATATGCTACTGATTTCAGAGAGCTTTACAATACATAGTTTTATTTGATCCTTGCGAAACCCAATAGCCAGGCAATTATTATTTAGCCTATTCTGTCAATAAAGACAGCTAGGTGGCGCCATAGTGCCCAGAGCACCACGCCTGGAGTTGGGAACTTATCTTCCAGAGTTCAAATCTGGCTTCAGAGGCTTACTAGCTGTGTGATCCTGGGCAAGTCATTTCACCCTGTTTGCCTCAGTTTCCCCATCTGTAAAATAAGCTGGAAAAGGAAATGGCAAACCGCTTCTGTATCTTTGCCAAGAAAACTCCAAGTGGGGTCATGAAGAATAGAAAATGACTAAAAAAATTCTGCCAATAAAGAAAAAAGGCTCTGAGATTAAGTGACTTGTTCAAAGTCATAGTGCTGATAAGATGAACAGGACCCCGTATCTAAGATTCTCTCTTCTCTCTTTTACAACATAAGAATTTATGGAGGAATGAGGTTATTCTTTAATGGGAAGGTGATAGTACATATGTATGTATGTATGCAGAGCTCTATGCAGCTCTAAATCACCTGGAATCTATTGCTGCTTAGAGAGTAGATTTATGCACACAATGCAATTTATAGAAAGTATTGATGCTGAGTAATAAAAATGTATTTATTTGCACTATGCTTGTAAGCATTGATTTTTTTGAAAGATGGTTTTATATAATAAGTTTTCAAAGGAGAACTAGTGACGAATCAATTTCTTAAATAAACTTCATCATCTTATCACAAATGATAAAAAAAATGGTTCATTCTGGGAAGATTTTCAAATCCTATCTTGGTGCTTTCCTCCTTTTAAAGGACATTAAAGAAAAAGGCAAAGGGAGTTGAGGGCAGGGTTGAGGGAGACGTCTAATTTAACAGACTGAAAGAAGCAGATGTAGGTTTCAAACCACCTCTACCTGAAAGAATATACACATCCCTTAAGCCTGAGATAATTTTGAAGCTTTTTTTTTTCCCTGAGATTTTGAACTTACTAGTAAGGTTTAAGGAACTTCATAGTCTCCTGATTTTGATGTATATGGGATCTTTAATTTTGTCATTTGCTTCCTTGGTTTCCATGACTAGCCATGGAATCTTTAGATCAAAGGATACAGACGTTTTAATCACTTTACATAATTATAAATTCCTTTCCAGAATGGTTGGCCACTTTACAACTCCAACAGTTCCTTATGTGCTGTTATTATCTTTCCTATTTTACAAACTAGGGCATTGAAGTCTGAGAGGTTAAGTGACTTACCCAAGGTCTATCTTGAGCCAAGATTTTAGTTTAGGTATTCCTCAGTGAAATCCATTACCCTAGACCACTTGGATACTTATTATTGATATCATAACTAATAATGATGATGGTGACCATGCTAATAAATGTTGCAGAACAGTGCCTAATCTAATTAATGCATAATAAGGTCCTGCTTGGGGTCCCACTGTATCATAAGAGGGGGAAGTCTTGCATAGTGAATATCATGGGATAGTTCATCTTTTTACACCTCAAGTGGCACGAGTCCCCTTCCTATAGGATTCTGATCTAATTGGTCCCCTCATTTTACAGATGAGTTAAACCGAGACTGGGAAGTTCGGCGACTTGACAAAGGTCGCAGAGCTTTGCAAGTCGACGCCTCCACCTCC
Source organism: Dromiciops gliroides (assembly GCF_019393635.1). Taxonomy (NCBI): domain Eukaryota; kingdom Metazoa; phylum Chordata; class Mammalia; order Microbiotheria; family Microbiotheriidae; genus Dromiciops; species Dromiciops gliroides. Next base: position 577,931,312 of record NC_057862.1, read on the forward strand.
TGAGTGCCTCTGGGCACATTCCTGAACCTTCCCATGCCTCAGTTTCTTCATCTGCAAACTATGTTGGATTCGAAGGTCTGTTCCTGCTTTAAATCCTATGAGTATCGAGGTGACATCTTCGAGCCACCAGTTCTGCCAGCCCATCGGGAGAGGGGATGGCCTGGGATGGGATGAAATTTAAGGGTCTTGGGGGCGGGGCGCTGGGCGGGGATGGGGGGAGGAGGCCACGCCTAGCTTCCCAGGACCTGAATCTTTTCTTAGGCTCCAGAAGAGAAGAGAGGGACCAGGGATCGAGAGCTCGGCACTCGGCTGATCGTGCCTGCGCACCAGTCCCATTGCAGCTACTGGACCTGCGCGAGGTGGAGCTGACGTCATCGCGTCGTCGCCGGCTTCCTCGGAGGACCGAGTGCCAGACAAGGTGAGCTTTAGGCTGAGTGGTAGCTGTCTTTGCCCCGGAAGCGCGTAGCCCCGACGGGCACTTTCTTCCAACCTTCCCCCGCCTCTCCAGGCGTAGTCCTTAGGTCGTGGCCCACTCTCCATTACCCTCTTTTCCGGTCTCCCGCTCTTGGGACTGTGGGGCTGGCCCTGCTTGGGGGCGCTTCGGGCCCTCAGCTCGTTGTCCTCTCCGCTTTTTACTGGCTTTGCGTTGCCCGGCAGCGCCGCCTTCCGAGCCAGAAGGAAAATCCGCGGCTCTCGGGCAGGTTCCATCCTCCCCCTCCATTCCCCCACGTGGGGAGCCACTGTATCGAGGTCGCAGCGCGGCCAGGGGGAGGGAAACCCGCCAGTGTTGGGCTTGTTATCGGCACATGATGTCACGTGTCTGCACAGTCCGAGCTGGGAGCTTGAGGGCCTAAGCTCCCAGCGGAGCGAGACCTGGATTCGAGTTCCGCCTTTGGCGCCTACTCCCTGTGGGAACCAGGTCAAGGCTGGGATCTCAACTCAGTGCCCTGGGCAACTCATCCCAAGGCAAGGATGCTTAGCCTGGGGTTCGTGAACTTGAAGGGGGAAAAAATAACCGTTATCTGAAACTTATCATATGTGAATCGAATTACCATTAACTTGTGAATTAAATATGGTTTGGAGGAGGAAAGGGAATAAGCATACATTAAGTGCCTACTGTGTGCTAAGCACTGTGCTAAATATAATTTCATTTGGTTTGAGAAGTGGTCCGTGACACTTAAGAAGATTAGGAACTCTTGCTCTAAAATAGAAGAAAACCAATAGTAATAATAACGATAACACCTGGTATTTACGTAGTGCTAAGCACTTTACACGTATTGTATTTTATTCTCACAACAACCTTGGAAGGTGTTGTTGCTGTCACTGTCATCCCCATTTTGCAAATGAGGGTTTTGAAGGCTGAGAGGTTAAGTGAGTGTCTTGAGGAAGCATTTGAACTCTGGTCTTCAATGAAATCTATCACACTTAATCATTGGACTGCCTAGATACTTAGTATCACAGAACAGTGTCTAATCTGTTTTAGCAAAGGAAATATCCTTTCCCTTTGCAGATGGCATAGGTACGTCCCCGGTCGTTTCTTTTTTACGTTGGTGGTATATCCCAATGAGAGCAGTGTTTTGATGGTTTGGGAATCTTTTAAAAAATTAGAAAACGAGTCTTTTAAATCTTTCCTGTTTATTAACTTCAGTTCCTTTTGTGATTTAAACCGACTAAATGATTTCCTCTGGATGAGGCTTGTGGTTTTTTTGAGGTATGCTATGCAAAAATCCATTTAATTCCAATTCTGTGGATTTAAAGTGCAGTCTCTGTGATATGCATTGTGCTCCAAGTAACCATAATCAGTTTCTCCAAAATCAGTACCAAGTTTGGGGTGTTATTGGAGTAGCTCTCTCTATTTTATATATTTGATTACATACTTAACACTATACTGAAACCTGGAAGACGTCTCTAGTTCTGTTGATAATTACTTTGATAATGGGCAAGTCACTCAATTTCTCTGGGCCAGTCTCTCTCACTTATAATTAAAAACTCATTTTTATATGCACTTTGGAGCACAAAGCACTTTTTATAAAATGAGAGGCTTTTCCTTTATCATCTCCTTAGATTCCTTTCAGATCAGTGATTTATTTATTTGATTATGCTCTCACAATTGAGAACTTGATCATTTTCTCTTAAATTTATATTCATAGGTACCTACAGCTATCCAATGTGTTTTCACATATTTTTCTCAAATTTAATAGTATTTTTCACCATACCTTTCTCTCCCATTTCTCCATTTGAACAACAACATACTTGGCAGTGGACAGTTTTCTAAAAATGAAAGGGACCTGCGATTTCATAGGTATGGGGAATTCCCAGGTGAGGGCACTCCCTTCACCTCTGCAGGACATTTGTTCAGTCATGTCAAACTCTTTTTTTTTTTTTTTGGGAGTTCCTGCCCTGATGAAATCACTGGTCCAGAGAATCAAACAGAACCTTCAATCTCAAATAATAGGTATTGTTGAATAGCAAACTATGTTTATGCATTTGGGAGTGGAATGACTTGGAAAAATCTCTTGAGGGTATCAAACTCTCCTTAGAGGCTGAGATCTCTACTCTGGATTACCAAGGGAGGCTACTATTAAGTCTTAAGTAGTGGGATATACAGTTATTTAACCAACAGTATTTGTACATGAATAGTATTGGCAAAATGGAAAGACCACTGACTGATTGGTGGTCACAGGACCTGGGTTCAAATCCCATTTCTGACACAACTACTCTGTGAAGCCTAGTTTCTTCCAAGGATGTGCTGGAGTTGGCTCCAACCCCTTGAACCAAATGTTAATTTTTTTCCCCCGGGGCAATGAGGGTTAAGTGACTTGCCCAGGGTCACATAAGTGTCACGTGTCTGAGGCCGGATTTGAACTCAGCTACTCCTGAATCCAGGGCCAGTGCTTTATCCACTGCTCCACCTAGCTGCCCCCTCAAATGTTAAATTTTTAGTGAAGGCATTTATACCTCACAAATCAGTAAAGGCTACAAATCACGACCTGATTTTTTCATTGATTCTCTAGACTTAACAATGATGGAGAAAATGATAATAATAAGATTAAATTTAAAAATGTGTCCTGTGCACATAGGAGCAACTGGTGGTGGCTCAGGGGATAGATAGTATACTGGCCCTGCAGTCAGGAAGACAAGTTCAAATCAAGCCCCAAACATATAATAACAATTATAGGACCCTGGCTTCACTTAACCTCTGTTTGCTTCTGTTTTCTTAACTGTAAAATGAGAGTAATAGCTCCTACCTCTAGAAGTTGTTGTGAGAATCAAATGAGACAATATTTGTAAAAGTGTTTAGTATAATTCCTTTCACACAGTGGGCACTTAAATACTTATTTCCTTATCTCCTCTCCCTCAACTGGGTGCACTGGGTGGCCTCTAAGGCCCTTTTCTGCTCTAGAGCTAGGGTCCTACTATGAGCATATCATTTCATAATTTTCTGTAGATAGTATATATCATACAAATCATTCACCTTCTACTTTTAGAGAAGTAGAAAGAACTTAAATTTTGTTTTTAAATCTTTTTTTAAATTATGAATTTTAAGCTCCCCCCAAAGTCTTTCTATATACACACATAAAATGAAAGATATTCTGTAACAGAATCTTCCTTTCACACCACTTGCTTTTTAAAAAAGGTATATAATAGGGGCAGCTAGGTGGCACAGTGGATAGAGTACTGGCCCTGGAGTCAAGAGTACCTGAGTTCAAATCCGGCCTCAGACACTTAACACTTACTAGCTTCCTGGGCAAGTCATTTAACCCCAATTGCCTCACTTTTTAAAAAAAAGGTATATAATAATAAATTCTACACAAGACTTTTAACATTGTCTTGCTTGTATCTACTTCCTTCTCTTAGCATTTTAAAGAATCTATTCCATTGCCTTTTTTTCAGGGAGGGGGGAGGAGAGATAATTGAGATTTTTAAAATTGTTTTTCTTTACAGTGTTGTTTAAACCAGGGCTTCTTAAACTTTTCCCACTTGTGACCTCTTTTTGCCTGAGAAATTTTTATGCGACCCCCCCCAGTTTATAGGTATATAAAATAGGTATACAAATCAAACATTTACTAACAAATTCTTCGTGACTCCACATTCAGTTATGCGACCCTGTATGGGGGTCACAACCCACAGTTTAAGAAGCTTAGGTTTAAACTGTTCTGATTCTACTCACTTCATTCTTCATCAGTTCATAGTAACCCAGTATTTTTGAAATCTGTCCCTGATAATTTCTCATGGCACAATAATATTCTCTTACATTCATATATCACAATTTATCCATTCCCTAGTTTTCTGAGAGGCATTCTAAGTCCCCCTTCTTCCCTTAGGTCCTAATAATTTTAAGTTAAAAAATCTAAAATCCCCCTCCAGAATAAGAAAGTTTGGTTTTTTTATTGTGATAATTTCTTCCTTAGTATCATTCTCCCTCTTAGCCCTCTCCATCCCTGCTTATTTCCCTGTTTACTTTGATGTATATTGAAGTGGGGGGGGTGCTGGGGGGGGGCTAGCAGTGATTTGCAAAGTCATGGAGGAGGGAATCTGTAGATCTTGTGGGAGATGGCAGATAAATTAACTTGAGTTGGTTAGGGATTTGTCTTTGGAGAGAAGTTTCTCTTGGAAATGGAAGAGGCTTAATATAGAAATCTAAATAACCAAACTAAGGAATTTTGATTAGGAGAGGCATTAGGGAGCTCTTAAGCAAAGAAGTGAGATGTTGAAATGGCATTTGAGTAATATATTTTTCTGGCTTCTGTGTATGGAACATATTGAAATAAGGAAATAGTATACAAACAGTATACAAATAGTACATAAAACCTTATGAAGTATAATCAAGCAATGGGATGTTCCAGATAACTTGATGCTACAAAATACTTTATTATTATGTGAGAAATTGTGGAAGGTCTCTGATTTGTACACATACATTTTCTCTCTCTCTCTCTCTCTCACACACACACACACACACACACACACACACACACTCTATAGAGGTAGTTAGTACTTAAAATGGAACCACAAATTCATCTAAGGACTGATTATTAGTAAAATGTATTCCTTGAAATACTAACACTTAAAATATTGACCATTTTTGTTGGCAAGTTCTAAAACATTTTCTTACTTCCTTAAAACTGTACAAAATATAATTTAACCTTTTATTTGATGACTTAGGCTCATCATTATGAGCATTAATTACTGAGCTTATTGTATAACATATGGTTACTAAGATGTATTCAGGGACAGCTGCTCCTAAAAGAAATAGCACTATGTAGGGAAGTTAACTTTCTGGGTACTTTTTAATCCACTGAAAATATGACAAGAATTTTTAGTATCAATCCCTATTACTTTGGTGGAACTTTGTAGATTAGGACATCTTGTAGAAGACAAGGAAATCTGTAACATTCTTAAGATTTCATTGACAGTTTGGAATCAACTAGTTTCCCTTCCTTGAAAATGGCCTAGTGATGTAATTTTAAGCCAGTTGACCAGCACTTGAGTACCTTTTCCAGGGTAACCACCTTGGAAACATGTTGTGATTTGAGGCAGTTTGTAAGGGGCAACTAACTGCTGGTTGGTTTTATTTCCCCTCCCTCACCATTTCTTAAGGAGCTGTCTTTCTGAACCTAACTAACATCTTTGAAAAAGGAATGATTGAAAAACCATGTTTTAATGGAGGATTAGGGAATTGATAACTGGAAGACTTTTGGAGGATTTTTAAATGTTACAAACTCACCAACAGAGGCCATGTGATCTATGGTGCTGAAGGCCCTTTGGTCCAACCCCCTTATTTACAGATGAAGAACTGAGGCCCCTGGAGGTTAGTGATTGGCCCATGATCACTTTAGTGATTGGCCCATGATCACTTTGGTGTTGTTGTCTAGCATTCTTTCCATTGTTTCCCAGAGTAGGTAGAGAGCCAGGAAACTTGGGATTCATATATACCTAGACACTTAATTAGTTGTCTGATCTGGGTGGCACTTAGTCTCTCTGTGTTCTAGGCCAGGGCTTCTTAAATGTTTTCCCCTTGCGACCTCTTTTCACCTGAGAAATTTTTACATGACCCTGGGTATATAGGTATATAAAATAGGCATACATAACCTTTTATTTTTGCCAAATTTTTTTCGATCCCCACATTCAGTTACATAACCCCATATAGGGTTATGGATCCACAGTTTAAAAAAGCTTTGCTCTAGGCAGTTAAGACTAGAAGTTACAGAAGAGGTGCAGACCTACATTGGTGGTGGTAATAATAATAATAATAAGCTAGCATTTATTTGTATAGAGTCTTAAGGTTTGTGTATTGCTATAGTTATTTCATTTTATCCTCATAACAGCTCTGGAGGTAGATGTTTTGATTCCCGCTGCCCCCCCCCCCCCCCATTTTTCAGATGAAGAAACTGAAGCTGATGTTGGTTAAGTGACTTGCCTAGGATCCCACAACTACTTAGTGACTAAAGTGGGATTTGAATTGAGGTCATCTTGATTTGTGGTTCGTCCAGTTTGCTATCGATAATGCCACCTAACTGGGAGAGGGGATTTTCTCAAATGGCAGTTTTGTGTACCAGTGAAATCCTAGGGCTGGTTGCTACTCATCCTCACTTCCTTCTACCTTTCTGGGGATTACCTTTTTTCTCATATGATTCATATCAGTGTGACCCTAAATAATGATAGCTGGCATTTCTGTAGCATTTCACATTTAAGCTAACAAGAACTTGTTTCTTAAAAATGTTGACAACCATATTTCAATATAATTGGTTTCCTTTGTAATCCATTGTATTTTGTTTCTTGCATTTAAAAAAATCCTGAGGGCAACTAGGTAGCCCAGTGAATAAAGCACCAGCCCTGGATTCAGGAGGACTTGAGTTCAGATATGACCTCAAACTTGACACTTAACTAGCTGTGTGACCCTGGGCAAGTCATTTAATCCTCATTCTCCCCCCCCCCCCCACACACACACAAACACACCTGAGAAGAGTCCATGAGCTTCATGAAAATTACATTGGGGGGGCGGGGCAGCTAGGTGGTACAGTGGAGGATAAAGCACTGGCCCTGGATTCAGGAGTACCTGAGTTCAAATCTGGCCCCAGACACTTTGACACTTACTAGCTGTGTGATCCTGGGCAAGTCACTTAATCCCCATTGCCCTGCAAAAAAAAAAAATTACATTGGGGTCCTTGACACAGAAAGGTTAAGAAGTCCTGGTCAAGTCAGGAGATGGATGTTGAACCTGGATCTCCTGACCTTGCAAGGGCTCTTTCTGCTATATCAAAATGCCATTCATTTGACTGTTCTAATGTTCAGGCTGAGAAGATTGCCTCTTCATTTTTGCACTTGTTGAAACAATTTTAACAGCTCACTAGTTGCATCAGACATATGTGTAGTTCCAGTTCCCTCTTGAGTCTGTTTAAATAAATTCTTAATACAATTGAGAAGAAAAATTCTGATTGAGAAATAACCAAACCCAAAGTGACTAAAGGGCATTCAAGTTATGGCACAGTAAGATCCTGTTGTTTCTGTAGCAAGTTTTAAAAACAGTTACATGAGGCCATTACATTTGGGATTTGATGGCAGTTTTGTGAATAGGTTGAAAGGGTGATTGCCTAAAGACTGGAGTTGGGGTTTATCTGTAAGATACTTTACACTTAATGTCATTTTCACAGTAGGCATGCAAAGGATGTAACTTTGCACTCCATTTTTTTACTCTGGCAAACAGGTTTGTGAAAGTGCTGCTAGTATGCCTGCAGCACCTTGCAGTCTGTTACTGTTCTGGCTTTACTGAACTTAGAGGTTGTCCTGTTTGGGCATAAAGGTGCTGTGGTTTCCTCATCAGGGAGGAGTATTGAAAATAAGAATTGAAAGTCACCACATAGGTGATATTCGGGATGAGGATATTTTCTTCTTCTCCTCCTCCTTTCTTTCTTCTTTGTGGGGTAATGAGGGTTAAATGACTTGCCCAGGGTCACACATCTAGTAAGTGTCAAGTGTCTGAGGCTGGATTTGAATTCAGATCTTCCTAAGTCCAGGGCTGGTGCTTGGGGGGGGGGCTGGGCAATGGGGGTTAAGTGACTTGCCCAGGGTCACACAGCTAGTAAGTGTCAAGTGTCTGAGGCCGGATTTGAACTCAGGTACTCCTGAATCCAGGGCCGGTGCTTTATCCACTGTGCCACCTAGCTGCCCCTGCTGGTGCTTATTTTCAATCAAGAAGTGGTAACTAGTTTAATATACTCTTGGTCTGTTCAATTTTGTCTCTTCAATTTCAGTGAATATTTCTTTTACATACAAAACCAAAATTTCCCTAAAGAATCCTCAGTAATTTTAATGTGTGGAGCCCCTTGCCAAGAACTTTCTTTAAGCTTTTAAAAAAAGGTGTTTCAATAGTAATAATACTTAGTAATTTGTGATGAAACACTACTTTCTGTGATATATAATTACTTTGGTAATTGAGTGATAATTAGAAGAACGGACATTTTAAATAATGTTTAATGGTTACAAAACACTTTATATAATTAACCCGGTGGTAGCTGATACAAGTCAAATGAGTATCCCCATTTTACAGATTAGAAGAGTAAGGATTGGGGGTTAAGCAATTTGCCTAAGGTTACACATCAGAAAAGGGGTCTTCCGGTTTGGGGGCATCTCCCCCTACACACACTATCCCCTGCTAAGCAGGCTTAGACAGCTTTCTTTTTCTGTATTAGAAATTTATTTTAAGAGGTTTTGTTTTAAGGATACTTCATTTGTAATTAGACTTGCTTATCCAATGCAGCAGGAATTTGAGAACTAAAGTAATCTATATACAAATTGTCTATTTCTTGGTTTATCCACAGTAGATTTTTAATCCTAGCTGCTTTTGTTCTATAACCCTACATGCATTTAATTTATCTTCCTTTGCTATAGGTTGATGTGTATTTGAGAATACAGACTAATTCTTAACATTGTGTTAAAAACCAAAAATTCGGAAGATAAATCCATTGAGGGAGAGATCTATTTAGGTGAGCCAAAAGCGAATGAAAGTTATATTTGGATTCTGTAGACCAGGGATTGACAAACTATAGCCTGAGGGCCAGATCCATTCTTAGTTCTCAGACCTGACAAATACAGGTGGTAAATTGGGCTGTAGTTTACTGCTGTATGCCGCTATGCCCTTCTATTAGTGTAGGTAATTGAGAATTAATTATACAGTTAAAGAATTTTAGGGCAGGACGAGGTTTTAGAGATCATCTAGACCAGGGGTTCTTAATATTTTTCATGTCATGGACCCTTTTTGCAATCTGGTGAAGCCTACGGACCCCTTCTCAGAATCATATTTTTTAAAAAATAGGACTGAAAAACAACCCATAATATTGACACATTAAAACAAACCCCTGGTCAAAAGACATCAATATTGTTATATAGGAAATGTATCAACCTACTTAGGTTTTTAATAAAATCATTGTAAACTTAATAACTATCAACAAAGCTAAATAATCCACCATGGACAATAAAGAATAAAAGTTTACAGAAATTTCTTAGTATTTAATAGAGTAGAACCATATATTTTTTTTACTAGATCTGTGATTTCATTGATATTGAACAGAAGTGTCACTAACTTCTGAAACTATATTAAAATATAATAGAGAAGTGTTTAACAAAATAAATTTTAAAATACATTACAAAATAGATGATGTTAATTTGAGGTTCTCCATCTCAATATGTCATCAGAAATTTGACACCCCTGGTGCAGGGAACTTCTTCTCAAAGAGGAGATTGTTTCTAATAATTCAGATTAGTATTTACTCTGCAACTTGTTTCTTCTTTGAGATAACATTGTTCCTTATTATACAACATTCTGTTGCAGTTTTTGCGTTTTGTTCTTTCCACTTAACATTGTTGTAGTCATTGTGTTATGCTGTTTGATTCTCTTTACTTTGCATTAATTCATGTTTCCCATGCTTATCTCTTACTTTCATCATTTCTTAAACAGTAATATTATACACATGTACTACTTTTAAAAAGCCATTTGACAATGGATAGGCATTTGTTTTGTCCCAGAGGCATCTCAAACTCAGCAGGTCTGGAATTGAACTTACTATCTTTCTAAACCCACTACTTTCCCAAACTTCCCTGTTACTGTCAATGGCATCCCCATCTTGCCAGTTACTCTTATTCACAACTATGACTCTTTACTCTCACTCACCCCATATATAGTCAATTGTCAAATATTGTTATTTCTTTGTTCACAGCATCTCTCCCGTGTGTCCCCTCCTCTCTACCCACATAGTCACCATTCTGCTTTAGGTCCTCATCTCCTCTACCCTGAACAATTAGAATAACCCTACCTCAGGCCTTTCTCCAGTGCATTTCATCCTTTACTACTACTAAAGTGATTTTCCTAAAGGGTAGGTCTGATCATGCTGCCCCTTCCACTCAGTGAAATTCAGTAGCTCTTCATGGCCTCTTCTATTTGACATTTAATGTTTTTCACAGTGTGTCCGGCCTCTTCCTACCTTTCTGAACCTCTTCTACTTTACTCTGCCCTTTGAGCTCTTTGATTCGACTATACTGACTTGTTATTTTGCCCATATGATGCTCTATCTCTAGGGTCCAAGGTTGGTATGTATTCCCTCTACCCCTCTGCCTTTGGAATCTCTTATTTCCTTTAAGACTCAGCTCAAATGCCACCTTCATGAAACTATTTTTGACTTCAAATCTGGGCTCAGATACTTCTTAGCAGGATGAACTCTGGGCAATTCACTTAACCTCTATTTGCCTCAGTTTATTCATCTATGAAATGGAGGTTATAATAGCACCTACTTCCCAAGGTTGTCATGAGGATAAAATTAGATAATTTTTGTAAAGGTCTCTCTATATGCTAGCTATTATTATTAGCATATCCCCATCCCAAACTATTTGATATTCACTTTTTAAGTATTCTGTCCTTGAATGTGTACAATTTCTCGCATTAGAAAGTAAGCTCTCTGAGGACAGGGACTGTTTCACTTTTGGTTTTGTATCCCCAGCACTCAGCATAGTGTCTGGCATATAGTAAACACTTCATAAGTGCTTGTTGATTGATTTAAAATTTTTAGCTATTTCAAAACTTAAACTTATTTTAAAACTTAAATTTTCTTTTTTAAAATTATGAACTTAAAACATCAATGGTCTTGAACACTTCAGTATACAAAAAATGGAAAAAGGCGATTGTATGTGAAACTCTGAACTTGTTACATAGTTAAAAAATATATTTATATAGATTCACTTTAACACTGTAGTAACAAAACTTCCCTTCTCTTTCCTCTTTCAGTTTCCTTCTGCTCTCTTCTATGTGTTTTTATAATATTTTGTTGATAAGTCTTGCTTTTGGGGGGGGTCATCATTATCACCATTCACAAATCTTCTCCCTTAAGTGTTAGAAAGCAAAGGAAACCCACACATTGGTTTTCTATTAAATTCTCTGCCCTTACTCCCTGACCTCTCTTCCAAGAGGTAGGATGCATGCTTCATCAGTATTTTGATATTTATCATTTCTTAAGGCATGGCAATATCTATTACATTTATGTTCCACAGTTTGTTTAGCCATTGATGCTCAGAATCACACAGTGAGTAAGTAATAGAGGCAGGATTTTAATCCAGATCCTCTGGCTCCAAAGAGAATTCTTTTCCATTTACCAGCATCAAGAAGATCTGGGTTCAGATCCTGTCTTTTACACTTATTAGTTGTGTGACTTACTGATCAAGTAACTTAATCTATCTGAACCTCAGTTTCCTCGTGTGTAGAATTGGGTTGGTAATATCTATAGGACCTGCCCAACATGATTGTTGTGATGCTCAAATGAAATAACAAATGTAAAATATTTATATCACCAGTCCAGAGACCAACAAAAAACATTCCATGGTACCCTGGTTACTTCATATTGCAGATAGGTATTTGTAAAAAGACCACCATGATAATATTTCAGCTTATGTTGTAGAAGTAGAGAAATTCTACAAAAACCTCCAAATTAAATAGTCACCATAACTTTGGAGGGCTCAGACACCATCTAGTCATCTGAACTCTGCCCAGGGTTTCTTCTCCATCCTCTCCCCTCTACCTCATGGGAGGGAATATTAACATTCTTGTCAGAATTACTGTGCAACAAATAAATAGAAAAAAATTTGTTACTACCTTGTTAAATTTAATATATGCATTTTAATGTATACATTAAAAACAAACTCGATGTTTACTGTTTCATACATAATTGTTTCATTTTTATGTTGAAATTTTTTCTGTTGATGTTCATAATTTAAAAAAAAACTTTGACCTTATTGCACACAAGATTATCAGGAGAACATCAACAATTTATAACCCATGTACTTAATCAATCTGTGTACTGAGGCTTTTATTTATTTGTCTTTAACATTTAAAAAAATTTTTTTTGAGTTCCAAATTCTCTCCCACCCCTTACCTACCCATTAAAAAGGCAAGCGATATATCAGTTATACATCTTGAGTCATATAAACCATTTCTATATTACCTAGGCTGCGGGGAAAAAAAAGGCCAATTAAAAGTAAGACACATAAAGAAAGTGAAAAAGGTATCTTAACCTGCACTATGCTGAGGGCTTCTTGAAATGGGCAGGAGAATGGAACAGGAACACTTTCACAAAGTGGTATTCTCCCTTTTTATCATTGAGTGACAGGTGTAGTAAAGACAATTCTGTTTTTTTTTATTACTATTTTTTGATTAGATGGAATAAAAAAAAAAACACCCAAAATTGTGCTTTAAAGGTGTCTCCCATGCACAAGTCAAAATTACATAAGATTTCTGGAAAGTTGTAACAACAGAGGTAATCTTGTTTGACACACTAATACCAAGCAAGAGATAAAAGGGGCTAATAGATGCTTGCCTTACTTGTTTACTAATGTTTTGAAGGTGATTCTGCCCAGTCTAAGTCAAGGAGGCATTCACTAGATAAAGGAGGTCTTCTATGTAGGTGGTCCTATTTTGGATGAACGTTCTGCTAAATTGAACTAAACCACACAATACTGCTGAACCTCCTAAAAGATACATATTTGCTCTAAAGAGTTTGGCCCACCTGTCCACAGAAGAAAAACCAAGTAGAACCATAATTGTCCAGACTATGATATGGTCTTTTAGCTATTCTCCAAGTATGGTTTGAAGACCTCTGGGGCCCCTGAGCTCCTTTCAGGGTACCTACAAGGTTAAAAATATTTTCATAATAATACAAAGCTGTTTTAATTTTGAACACAGTAAATACTGATTGCTATAACCCACATGACCCAAAGCTCTGGGAAGGTCCTCAATTTTTAAGAGCACAAAGAATCCTGATAACAAATAGTCTGAGAACCATTGTTCTATTCAAATATAAAATCTTCTTTTCACTTAAAGCCTTTCTTTCCAATCTTCTTGCACCTTATTCTTGCAATGGACCATGTGATCCAGTGATACTAGCCTCCTTCCTATTCATTACAACATTCTATTTCTGAACTTTATATTTGTCACTGGAATTTGCTCTCTCATCTCTTTTCTGGCTTTCCTGGCTTCTTTCAAGTCCCAGCTAAAACCCCACCTACAAGAAGCCTTTCCTGATCCTCTTAATGCCTTCCCTTGATTAGTTATCTCCATTTTATCTTGTATATGGTTTGTTCATATGTACTCGTTTGCATGTTATCTTTAAGCTTTTTGAGAGTAGGGGCTATTGAGGGGAGGAAATGCTTTCTTTTTCATCCACAGCACAGTGCCTGGCATATTTTAGGTGCTTATAATAAATGCTCTTTGACCCGCAATAAGATAGACCCTATATAGAGTTGGTGTGTGTGTGTGTGTGTGTGTGTGTGTGTGTGTGTGTGTGTGTGTGTGTGTGTGTACGTACATATACCTATACCTAGGTAATGATTAGTATGAATAACGAATTCCTCAGAAGTGACTGAATTACTTTCATTTGCACTGCTTATTTCCATTAGGTTGGAACTAGTTGCCATATTTTGCATATTTATAATTTTGAATAGTACAGTGGACAAACAGAATTGATCAGGAGAAAGAGGAGACTGGATCGCTTTGGGGAAATTGCTGTTTTCTTTTAATGACCCCAGGCTACTCCCTGAAACCGAAGTCTTTTTAATACCAACATTCTAGGAATGTGGAATTCCAAGTGATGGGGTAGCCTCCCAAAGAGTTGAAGTTGAAGATGACCCAAAGTGTAGTTGAGAGGTTCTTGGTGGGTGTGGACAGGCTTCATAAAAAATTATGAAAGAGAAACTGTGTAAAAGTGTCAGTAAAGAAAAGTGTGATTGAAAAAGATGGGCTTTTCTTGTGAGAATGAGGGATAACTGATATGTGTTCTCTTGATTTCCTTGTTATAAACAGATGTCAGGAGAACTCAAGGAAGTCTAGCACACTGGACATTGGGTGGGGCTCTCTGTGGAAAACATGGGGGAGGGGGACATGAACTATGATCTGCATTGTTGAAGAAAATACTTATCTCAGTGAGTTCACAAATGCAGTGGAGCAGTATTGGAGTATTAAAATGTAAAGGAGGAAAGAGTAGGTAGACAAAATTGTGCCTTAGCTTGAAAGATAGTTCTGCACTGCATTTCAGCCAACCTCCCCACTTTTAATGTTTTATATGTGGCAACAAGGTGGCGCAGTGGATAGAGTGCCAGGCCTGGAGTCAGGGGGACTCATCTACCTGAGTTCAAATGTGGCCTCAGATACATAATAGCTGTGTGACCCTGAGCAAGTCACTTCAATCCTGTTTGCCTCAATTTCCTCATCTGTAAAATGAGCTGGAGAAGGAAATGGCAAACCACTCCAATAATATATTTGCTCTAAAGAGTTTGGCCCACCTGTCCACAGAAGAAAAACCAAGTAGAACCATAATTGGAAATAATATATCTGTCAAGAAAACCCCAGAAGGGTTGTGAAGAGTTGGACATGATTGAACAACAACAATGTGATTTATGGCAATTCTAAATTTTTTTAGATAAATTTTTAAATAGACTTAAAGTGCCTATGTAATTGGACTTGAACAGCAATTTATAGGATTTATTTGAAGCATTTCAGATATCAGTTTTCTGATTTCTCTTATCAGTTTAATCCAAGATTTTTATGGGTTTTTACCTAGACATTAAAGCATATATTTTTGTTATGTCTGCATTTAAATGACATGTGATCTAATTACTAATTCAGGTATTGTCTCCTGCTATGAGACTGATTGACTTAGTCTTTTACTTCTATAGAGTTTTAAGAGTTCCAGAATTTTTACCATTTTTTTTCTCTTGCTAGTCACATCTTTAGAGCTTCAGCAATGTATTAGTGGAATGTACATTGGGGAATTGAACTCTAACCTTTGTTTTTAAAGTATTATCTGCTTTTCTCTAGGATTGTGTTGTAAAAAGACATCTCTGGTAGTTTGATTAATTGCTTTTCAGCTAGTTTTAAATTTTCTGAACATATCTAGAATTCTTTTTGCAAGACTGATAAAATAATTTTTAGATAGAAGAGCAAGTACATAAGATTTCATTAAGTGATATATACAAATAATTTTTATGTATCTTTCCATTTAGCATGGCAGAAGAAGATACTAGTGGAGAAGACTATCCAACAGAAATTCATGACTATCTGTCAGCGTTTGAGAATTCCCTTTGTTCTGTGGATGAAATGCTAAAGACCATGATGTCAGTTTCTAGAAATGAGTTATTACAAAAGGTAAAAAATAAAATAAAACATCTCTCCTTAATTGATGTGTTTATTGGTAGAAGTTAAAATCTAAATACATCATCTGAACAAGTTACTGTATGAGAAAAAAAATAGCTCAATGACATACTTTCATAGCCAAATTCTGTATAGTTTATAGGAAAGAAAAATTCCCCAAGTTTTATTATAAATATATATCTTAGCTGTAAACTTTATTTTTTGGTGGTTGGGTTATGAGAAGTAGTGATCATAACATTCTTTTTGACAGAATCCATCTTTGAGCTTTTAAGTAGTGGAATGATGTTATCAGAGTTTCTGGAAATCCTATAGGACAAAAACAATAAATTGATTTTGACAGGCCCAAACAAATTTCATTATGTTTCTCTGTCTTTGGTACAGCCTAAGTATTTCAGCCTGCTTCTCATACATAAATACATCATGTACAGTGTTTATATTGATGAATTACTTTTGACATACAAAGCCCAGATCATAACTTCAAAAATTAAAATAATTGAAAATATTTTTTCTTGCATTTGTACACATTTTCTTTGTCTAAATAAAAATGTCATTGTGAAGTGAAAATTTGTTGTAAAAATAGATAAGCAAAATGTTTCTTTTTCTCAGATAGTTTCCAGATCAGTTACTGGATTATAGGACATATTTTATTGATACTTGATAACATTTAAAATGCTATCTGATTGACCTAAAACTTTATTTTTTAATAGTTGGACCCACTTGAACAGGCCAAGTTGGACTTAGTTTCTGCTTATACGTTGAATTCAATGTTTTGGGGTAAGTAGACTAATATAGTTGAGTTGGTCTGAGGGCAAACTTTAAGGTTAATTTTGACAGTTTCAATTCATTCAAGATTTTTAATAAATAATTGCTTTTGTCTTTTAAAGTCAGGATGAGCCAAAATTAATTTATTATTGCATGTATGCTAAATAATTTGAGATATAAATTTCTGTGATTTTTGTTTTCCTTAATTTATTTGATTGCAGTACTTTCAAGTTATATACAGATTATTTTCACAGAGCACAGAATTTGAGTTGGAAGGGACCCCAGCAGTACTTTAATCCAATCCTTACATGGAAGGAATCACCATTATAAAATATCCAATCACTGGGTATTTCGTTTTTAAATTATACTTTTTAAAAATTATCATTAAATGTCTCTCATTTTCTCTGACAGTTTACTTGGCCACTCAAGGAGTTAATCCCAAGGAACATCCAGTAAAGCAGGAAATAGTAAGCTTTTGTTTCACATGTTTTTGCTTTATTTGCTACATTGTACATTTGTGCATAGGATGATTATCTGTGTAGGTATAATTTGATTATTTTAAAAAGTTGCAGTACCTTTGTATCACAGTATCATTTATGAAAAGCAGAATTGTCTCAGTTTTCTGAAATTATATAAGCAAATGAGGTAATTATGATTTTACCTTAGTTTTCCTTATTTTAACCTCTTAAGTGAAAACGAGATTGAGAACAATTGTGATTTCCAGATTTAAATCGGTTGGGAAAATGTTCCAATTTTAGCAATTATTCATAATGTATATAGCATTTTCCCCACAGAATTTTGAAATCCTTACCATCTCCTAAGCAGTTTTTTAAAAAGCCCCAAAGTCTTACACAATTCTAAAAAGTATATTCCAGTTGATTTACTAGCCAAGCCGGGAAAGTTCCTCCCCCACCCACCTTTTCAATTCCTCCATTAATTCATTTTCTCAGCAGTAAAGAATCCAGTTCAGCAACAAAGCTAAAAGCTTTTTTGGCACCAGTTGTATGTGTACTGTCCAGTAATTCTGCATTAGTGACATATTTACAACCTATAATAAATCTTTTAGGTTTGTCTTTGTATTCCATTTAGATGCATAAGTACAGTATATAAGGTCTAGTATCTTAGAATTTCTGCTGACTTCAAAAATCAAATCAAATCATTCAGTTTGAAGAAAAATTAGAAATCAAACTTTGTTTGCCTTTTTGACTTCCCTTTATAAATAAGAATGTCAGGATAATCAATATATATATTAATCTATTATTTCTATATACGCGTACTATACACACACACACACACACACAACTAAAGTATATAAGACAAACCAATGTTACCTCCAAGAAAAATGTGGTCATCTGTATTAAGTTCAGTTGTATAGCACATTTTTGTCATCAGTTTTTAAAAATTGAGTAAACCAGATTGCTTTCTTTTTGTCTTAATGGATGAAGCAGAACATATTTCCAGTCTCAAGGTTCTTGGTTCAGATTTTCTTTGATTTTAAATTTAGCAATTGTGAGAAATCATGAAACTAAAGAGTACAGAGGAACGTGACTTTCAAATTGAACAACAGGAGTTTATTCTGTCTAGTTCTCCAAGGAAAAGGATCATGTTTCTTTGTGATATGTACTTTACAACTATCCAAGTAAATGACTGAATCTCCCTCTTCCTTCTTTGTTTTTTGGGTCATTTAATGTTCTGTACCTTTAATGAGGAAAGGGCAGTCAAAAAAGTCATTCTTTCAGTTTTACAGCCCTGTATTTTATAGGCATGTTGTGGTTACTTTGATAAGTTTGACGCAGTGTACTTTTAGACACCATCATTCATTTACTGTCATCTTGGGGTTTTTTGCTCATCAGTGCCATTTTTTCCAACTGATATATAAAGCAACCCTTTATTCTGATTAGCAGTCATACCAGTATGAATAGCATACTGTATAGCAACATAGTGTGTTTCTCACCTTGTAAAATCTACCTGCTTGGAAAGCATATTTCATTGGAGAATTTTATTCTTTATTTATTTAACAAATCTAACAAAGCACTTTGCTAGGCACTGAGGAGATAAAAGTTGAATGAAATGGTCTCAGGCCCCAAGATGCTTATAGTATAGAAAGATTAATGTGCAGACAGATGTAGTACAGTTTAGTGTGCTAAATATATGAAGTATAAGACAAGTGCTGTGAGGATTTGTTAATCACATTTCATATGTTAATCATTTATAAAACAACACTGAAAGTCAAACATTTGCATATGTTTGGGAATTGGGGAGTGGGAAGGAACATGTGTTCATTGAATGTAGTCTACTATTACACCCCCAATTTTTTATTTGCATAATATCTACTTTAATTGTGATTATAATAGGAAATATATACAGAGAGTTGAGGGTTCTGGCAGAAGCAAGTGTGTTATTAAGAAAAGGCTGGGAAGCCTTCTGGTCTTGTTTTGGCTAGTGACCTGCGAGGTTACTTCTGGTTTATCTGGGCTTCAGATTTCTGTCTATAAAATAGGAAGGTGTCAGGAGATAGCCTAGATGATCTTGAAGATCTTTCCTAATTTTAAGATTCCATAATTCATGTATTTTATTTGGAGAGAGACATTGATACTGGAAAGAGTCTAGATTTGGAGTGAGGAGATCTGGGTTCAGTTACCTAAGTCTGAAAAATGGGTATGATTATATTTGTACTAGTGCCTTCACAGAATTATTTTGAGGAAATAATTTTATGAACCTTAAAGTGCTTTATAAAATGTTAGTTATTATTTGGGGAAAATCTAGACAGGAAATAATTTCATAGATTATGGCTGCAACCAGAACTCTGATTTGAGGGTATTAGCGTAATTTTCAAAGACATTCTTTACTTAGACCTTCACTTAATATAATTTTGGAGTATGTTCTGATAGAGGATATTGCAATAAAACTAGTGATGATAAATATTTTAGTAATACCAATTGTTATTATTTTACAGGATAGAATAAGAATATATATGAACAGAGTCAAAGAAATTACAGACAAGAAAACAGCTGCCAAACTGGATAAAGGAGCTGCTTCAAGATTTGTAAGAAATGCTCTCTGGGAAGCCAAAACAGAAACAGGATCAAAGTCTTCAAATAAAAGAAAAAGGAAAAAGTGAATTTTTGGTTTTGTTTGGTGAATATTCTGAAGTATATATAATACTTAACTTTTGGCCCCATCCCTTCAAAAATTGGTAGAAAATGGAAGAAGATTGTATTGAATTTCAACTGGAGAAACTAGGTTTGTGTTGGTATGTTTTTCCTTGAAATTTGTTACATAATGTGTCTTCCCCCCAATATTTTAATTGATTTTTCTAGCTCTTAAAATTTGAAATTTCATATCCATATTTTGCTAAGTACTAACCTGTAAATTATTACATTTCAGCTTATTGTTTTTATAAACATATTTGCTATTATAATGCTGTTATGAATTATAAATTCTGCAAGTGAAATTCAGTGTTATTAGTACATCTGTTTCCAGTATATTGTGTTTAAAAAAAGGATGAAGTGATTAAACATTTCTTTATAGTACAATTATTATGGTTATGCTTTTTTTGTTTCTATAAACCAGTGATCTTTTAAAAATAAAGACTTGAAATATACTATTAAAACTTAAAGGGTCATATATAGCTTATGACTACAACATCCATTTTAAAATGTTGGAAATGTTATTGAAATAAGAGGTTTCATACTGAGGACTGGATTTTGAGTAAAGAATCACAGATTCTTTGACCTGGAAACATCCCAGATGTCATCTACTTTCAACATGCTCATTTTACCAATGAGGAAACTGCATCTCAGAAGTGACTTGTTGCCATTCCTAAAAGCTAGGGATGTTATCTTTATGATTTTAATGAGTTTTTCGAGTAAGTTTTTTTCAGATGATTCATTTAAGATAGTCATCTTATTCATAGAAATTGTGCTCCAGAGGTTCCTGTGAATAGATAACCATACTTATTTGTTCTTGATTCAAAATACAGCTATTCAATCTCTCCTTTTTTTTTTTAAGTACTTTTTCTATTCTTCCAGTTAAGTTTTTTAAGGTGTTACATTATGGTAATGGTTGTAAGTGTCTGTAAGGCAGAATCCAAACAGAGAGCTTATAGCATCCTTATAATTTGTCTCATTTTGGTGGAACATTTATTAATGATAGTTCTGTATTGAACTTTTCAATATCTCATGAACTTTAAGCCCATGAACTTTGACTGTATATTTCCAATTAATGCAAATGTAAAAAACCCATGCCATCACATACAGGAATGCCAAGAACAGTAAAATACTTTAATTTTTGAGAAAGAAGATGATATGATTTCTGTGTGATTAATTCTCCATATGTAACCTTGAATAAATGGATTTCTTGATTTATAGAAACAGATATTGGAAATGGTCTTAAAATGTAATGGATTTTGTAAAGCATTTTGGGCTCTTTCTGTGACACGTGATGAGGAAAGCATTGATGGAGGCACAAATTCTGTTCTGGCTATAATGTCAGATAATTTGAAGAGTGGAAGAACATTTATAACTACTGCATACTCCACCTGCAGCCTCTCAAATAAAATTATTTTCTTTAAAATAATTTTGTGATAATAATTATTATTATAAGATTAAATGCAGCATGCATAGTTTTGTGTTGTCTTTAGCTGTTACCTAGTGGTTATTTCTGAATATTTCCTACTTTTATAAAGGCTGGAAAAATAAAGGAAATTATTTGTCATACATGAAGTCGAAGTAAATATTTATACAAACTCTTAGTTTTTTTTTAAACTCTGCCCTCCCTTTTTTTATATCATACTTATTTCCTGATCTACCCTGAACTATATTTGAATCCACCTTGTTACAAAGAAATGAACTTAAGCAAAACTGACAGAGCAGCCACATCTGACACTGTATGAGCATTCTGTTCTCTTTGCTGTCTCTCACTGAGAGGAGGAATGTATTTTTTACCTCTTCCTCCAAAACCAAGGTTATTCATTGCAATTAATCTGAATTCAGCTACCCTTTTAATGTCATTTTCATGTACATCATTGTAATCATTGTATATGTTATCTTTTATGATGTAAAATTATTCCATTATATTCATATATTACATAGTTCTTCCATTCTCTACTTGATGGGTACTCACTTTATTTCCAGTTTCTGTTACCATAAAGAGGGTTGCTATTAATAGTTTCTAATATGTGGGGCCTTTTTTTTCCACTAATAGTTGACCTTGAAATATATGCCGACTGTAGAAATTGCTGGTTCAAAAGGTCCCTTTTTTTTTTTCCTATATATTTTCAAGTTTTTTTGAAAAACAGTTGGGCCAATTCACAGTTCCACTAAGTGTATTAGCGTTCCTATCATTTCATAGCCTCTCCTACACTGACTTTCTGCCTTTATCATCTTTGCCATTTGGATTGTTGTGAAATGAAATCTGAATTTTAATTTTAATTTCTCCCAGTGACTTAGAACATTTTTCATGTGGTTGTTGGTCATTTACATTTCTTTTGAAAATGATTTGTACCTCTCCCCACTTACTTGGAAAAACTGTTGCTATTTTTAAATGGAAACATTGTAGCACTGGTAGTTTGGAAAACATTAAATAAATAGTTATTAGATGAATTATCAGTATTTTTAATAATGAAAAAGAAAAGCATTCTACATATTTTCCATTTGTTTTTATGACTCACTGGATATTTGTTGTAGAGGGGTGTGTGTGTGTGTGTATTGATATTACATATCTATATGTACACCTCGGTTTGCCAGCAGTCTGTTATTCAGTTGGTGAGAGAACTCTGTTCATCAGCCAGATTATATATTACTTAGTAGTTAAGTTTTAGGGAGGTGTCTGTAGTTCAGAGAAATTAAATGACACTTGCCCATGGTCACATAGCTAGTTTTAAATGTGGAATTTGAATCCATGGCTTCTTGAATCCAAGTATGTCATACTCACCTTGCATGTATGTATGTATATACAAATATGCACACACATGAAAATATTGCACATGCCAAATGCTTTAATACAAGTGTTTGCTGTATCAATTAAGAAAATTTCTACATTTACCGCCATACAACTGCTTATTAGACATTTCCAACTGGGTGTCCCCAAGACATCTCAAACTCAGCATATCCAAAATGGAACTTATTATGTTGTCCCCGAAAATAAACCATTTCTGAATTTTCCTATTATCATTGGGTGCTCCTTATGCTCTTAGCATATATCTAATCAGGTGCAAAGTCCTGTCGTTTTTATTTTGTAAGATCTCCCTCCACTCACATAGCCACCTCCCAAGGCATGTAAGTGTGGTTCAGTGGTAGGTTCCAGTTGTATCAGACTCTCTGTGACCCCATTTGGGGTTTTCTTGGCAAAGATTCTGGAGTGGTTTGCCATTTCCTTCTCGAGTTCATTTTATAGATGAGGAAACTGAAGCAAACAGGGTTGTGACTTGCCCAGGGTCACATAGCTAGTAAGTGTTTGAGGCCAGATTAAAACTCACTAAGCTGAATCTTCCTGACTCTAAGCCCAGTGCTCTAACCACTTTACCACACATAGTTGGATCCAGATTTATATCTAGCCTCAGACATTTATTTAGCTGTGTGATCCTGGGCAAGTCTATTAGTCTCTCATAGCTTCAGTTTCCTCATCTGGGTTGTTAAAAGGATCGAATAAGATAACATATAAAAACTTTGCAAACTTGAAAGTGCTAAGTGCTATTACTATTTTAAAATTTCAGGTACTCATCACTTCTTACCTAAACTTTTGTAATAGCCTGTTTTTTTCTTCCTGCTTCATATTTCTCCTTACTACAATGCATCATCCTCCACAAAACCACCAAAGTGGTCTGACCTCTCCACCGTGACCCATGCTATCAAACTACAATACCTTCCTAATATTACCTTTAGAAAATAAAATAACCCCCAGTGTTACCTAGTATCTGTATTGAAAGTACCTCTATGTATACATTTATACACATACATACTTACACACATAATACCTAAGCAGTGTTTGGCAGTTAGTAACTGATTAATAATTGTTGTTTGATAATGGGAAAAATGCTGCATTTTAAAAATGGAACTTTTATGAAGTATTTTTTCATGAGGTGTTTTTTAAAAAAAATAATTCACTTCATTATTCCTTGAAAACTTGAGAACAAATTGTGTTCATCAACTTTAGTTAGATAAGTTAGCGGTAATGGTTCATCTATTTTGACTATAGGGCAGTTACTTTTAACATAATTTGTCTCAAATGGAGGTCTGCTTTAATAAGTTTAGATGTTAATTCATTGTTTCATTAGTCTCTCTGGGAATTAGGAAATTAGGAAGATTGCAGATATATTATCTGTGACATAATGAGTTTTTAATCTTTTTTTTTTTTTTTTTTTTGGTGAGGCAATTGGGGTTAAGTGACTTGCCCAGGGTCACACAGCTAGTACGTGTTAAGTGTCTGAGGTCGGATTTGAACTCAGGTCCTCCTGACTCCAGGTCTGGTGCTCTGCACCACCTAGCTGCTCCCCAAGTTTTAAATCTTTAATGTTATTTTAAATTCCCTTTATTCTTGGTCCTGCCCGCAAGGAGATTCATTTTGGTAATGTAAAATGTTATGGGACAGAATTGGAAATGAATGCAGGATTTTGGAGATTTTAAGGTCAGATAAAGGTTTTTTACATTTAAATACTTAAAATGATACATTTGAGTCTGATCCAAATTATCCTGAATGAAAAACATCAGATAATGAATTTTTTATTTTTTAAAGGGCAAACATTTAGAAATTTTTTTTCAAGGTAAGTCATTGGAGAAAGAAAAAGTAAAGCTTTGTCAGTCAAGCAATTTGTGCTGTGGTAAAGTCCTGATTATATGTAATACCTTAGTAGAAACATTTGTATTGTAAAATGAATGCAGTTGGTAAAGTTATGGTTTTAAATCATATTTTTAAAATCTTTATGCATTTAGTCATTAATAAAGAGAAGAAACACAGGTGATAAAGTGTCATTTGTAGGGTAAGTTATCAATTGCCACTTTCCCAGAAAAGTTTGTTTCTGTAAGGGATTTCCTCATATCCTTTTCTGTGTTGGTGGAAGAACTTCCTACTAGGAGTTATCTACTGATGTAATCACGCATTCAGATCTCTATCCTTGTCTGATGCTTGGTAGTTTTGGAAACACAAACCATCTTACTTCCTTTAAATTTTATCATTTGAAAGTTAGTAATAATTAGGTAAAAAAGACAAAGATACTTGGAATGGGATGTCAGTGATTGGAATTTTTGGTTAGTTTGCATATGATACTACTTATATTAATGACAAGAATTTTAGAAAAACTAAATGCCTTTCTTCCAAGCCTTAAAAAAAACAAAACCAAACAAAACCAAACAAACCAGAGTAAGCTAATGGTTCATTTTCTCATGGAACAGTCTCTGATGCTTTACTCCTTTAGAGTCTTTGTGATAGTATAGTTTTAGAGGTAACTAGGAAACTTGCACTGTTATAATCTATCAAAAAAGATTAACTGTGACAGTTCGTAATGAGAGTTAATTTCTCACTGTAAAAACAACAACAAAAGCAGAAATAGCTGCTTTTTTAATCAGCCGGCCTAAGAATGACTAAAGAAAAAAAAATTTTTCTGTAACAATGCCGTTGTCATTTATGTTATAGAGAAGTAGCTGCACATGAGAGTAGAAAGATACCAGTTCTGTAAAGTGATATATTTTGGAGGAGATACTAAATTTGATGGTGGGGAAAAATAAGCTTTATAAATGGAACATTTAAGAGACTACCTTTTTATGGTTGCTTTTCAGTTTAGGGTTGCCTTTACGTGCACCATTTCAGTTTGGCAGTGACGATAAATGGCTGAAGGAAATTGAAGATGATAATTCAACATTTCAAGATGCTTCTGCTAAAACTAATGTCATCCCATCCAGCGTTTGAATTTAAAGCTTACACTAAACAGTATTCATAGTATTTTGGAGCCATAGTCCTCATAAAATCATGGTTATGTGATTTGAATAATGTTATTAAAATGAATAGGGAATAATATGTTCATTTCCTAAGGAGCTGTATGCATATAACAGAGGGAAAAATGTGTAAAAAGATGTATACGAGAGCTTTTAAAATTGTTTTTTATGTTATCTGTTGTATTTTATAGTTCTGGAGGTTTAATTATAGCAGTACCAGAAAGACCTTGATATGATGGTTTTATGGATCCCATAGGTCACATTAAGATGCAACTTGCATATTTCCAATTGTATGTATTTAGCAACTTCCACTATAGTTTTATTCTAAAAAACAGAACTCCAATTTTACTTTAAGAATGAAACTCAGATACCTGGAGAATTGCCTAAAGCATTCAGAGGTTGTAACTTGCCCAGCTTGTATAGTATAAGTCATTTATAGCATTTCTTTTTGTTGTAGTAAAGAACTGGAAACTAATGGAATGTCATTCAATTGGAGAATGACTGAACAAATGATGGTTTATGAATGTAATGGAATATAATTATGTTGTAAGAAGTAACGAAAGGAACAGTTTGAGAGAAACCTGGGAAGACAAATGAACTGATGCATATTAAAATGAGCAGACCCGGGAGAACAATTTATAAAACAACATTGTAAAAATAAACAACTTTAAAAGGCCTTAGAACTTTTTATCGGTCCTGTGACCAGCTGCTGTTATGGAGGTTTGATGATGATAGAACATGTTGTCCACTTGTCCAGAGAGGTGATAGACTCAAGGTGCAGAATAAGACATTTTTGACCTTGACTAAATGCAGGAATTTGTTTTGCTTCACTATGCATATTTGTGACAAGGGTTTTCTTTTTCTTTTCCAATGAGTGAGAAGGTGGGAGAGAAATAAAACTTTTTTTGGGGGGGTAACTGAAAAACATACCAAATTGAATTTATTTTCTTTTTTTTGGGTGAGGCAAGCAGGGTTAAGTGACTTGACCAGGGTCACACAGCTAGTCAGTGTTAGGTGTCTGAGGTCATATTTGAACTCAGGTCCTCCTGACTCTAGGGCTGGTGCTCCATCCACTGCGCCACCTAGCTGCCCTGCCAAATTGAATTTTAAAAATGAATTAGTCTTTTCTTGAATCTGCATAGTGCTGTACATTAGTCAAAAGTGTTAAGCACCTCTACATGAACACTGTCAACAATTTTAATCATATTTTTAACTTGTTGCTAAAATAGGCTGATGAGACCTGTTTCCCTAAGAACTATGTGACATTTTCACAGAAAAGATTTTCACCAAGTATCTTGGCATTAGAAGATTCAAAGTGGTCTTTCATTTTACAACTCCTCTAAATGATTTAATCTAATGTACTTAGTACCGTCCAGCAATAAACATTGAGTTCCTCCTGTGTGCCCAGCACTGTGCACTGTGGAGTACAATGATTGAAGGGTCCCTTGCTCTCAAGGAGCAAACTATCTAATGAGGGAGACAACAGGCAAATACGTACAAATAAGGATAACTAGGAAACAACAAGGAGAGGGAAGACTTACGGAGAATTAAGGTTTGGGAAAGGCTTCCTATAGAAAATGGGATTTTAGTTGGGGCTTGAAGGAAGCCAGCAGACAGAGATGAACATGCTTGGTAGGAACATGGAGGAAAGCTAGAGAAAATGCCTTGAGCTGGGGGATAAAGTGTCTTGTTAGTGGGTCAGTGCCGCTGGATAAAAGAGTTTGAGCTGGAGAGTGGGGTGTAAGACTAGAAAGATAGGAGGGGGCCCGGTTAGAAGGGGTTTTGAAAGCAAAACAGGATTTAAAATTTGTTCCTGGATGCAATAGGGAGTCATTGAAGTTTATTAAGTATGTGTGGGAGGGGTGTGTGTGTGTGTGTGTGTGTGTGAGAGAGAGAGAGAGAGAGAGAGAGAGAGAGAGAGAGAGACAGAGATGTAATTGGATCTGCACTTTAGGAAAATCACTTTTGCAAATAGTCAGGTGTGAGGTAACGAGGGGCCTGCCCCAGGGTGGTGGTCATGTCAAAGGAGAAAAAGGGAGATATTGGAGAGATGTTCCAAAGGTGAAACTGATAGACCTTGACGATAGATTGGATATAGGGAACTGAGAGTGAGGAATCCAGGATGACTCCTAAGGGACTGGGAGGTTGGCGATGCAGTCTACTATAATCAGGAAGGTAAGAGCCTAGGGGAGGGGTTTGAGGAAAAGATAGTGAGTTTCCCGACCTGCTGAATTTAAGATGTCTACTGGACAGGATTGATGCGAACGCTAGGGATACACAAAGTACATAAACACACATCTAGTATGTATTGATGAACGCATTCTGACATTCCATGTCTTGAGTTTTATTCTAGCAAGCTGGAGTGTGTGAGCTCTGGTCACATTACTACCAAAGTCCCCTAGGCCACCCGCCCCTCCCCTTTTCAATCCAATCTGATAATGATGGGATGTTGATGAAATCCTCTGATGGGAGATATATTTGTGAGATGTATGAAGAAATAAAATGTTTTGGATATTTGGACATTGTTTGGGGTGCGTAAAAAAAAGAATGCTTCTTATGCCAAATATAAATACCTGTGCATTAAGGCTTAAAGAATTTTAATTGTTAGATTTTTCTCTGTCATTTTTGAAGGTTGTAGGCAGCAGTAATAAGGGATCATTATGTCACCCTGTTTTCTTAGTTGTTGGCAGTGTACTAAGAAATGTGGAACCATATTTCATTGTAATGTTAATTGTTCATTGATGTGATATGCCTACATAACTTTGACCTAAACAGGTAAAATTGGAAATATCTCTAAAACTGGAAATAATCACTTATGTGTTCTCTTTCAGTAAGCTTAAATAAATGTAATGTTTCTTAATCTAGTTAGAACTTTGTAGTTTGAAGTAATTTAATTTATATGTCTTGAGAACTATACATTTCAGTAGCAGTCTTTATAAAAAATGTCAATGGGGTTTTTGCTTTTAAGGATTCTTTTCTGAATATATATTAGCTTAACAATGCATATCTTATATGCTTTGATAATTTATCCTTACAATTCTTATATAACCATCACACTTGGATTTTTTTTACACTGCCTGAGAAACTCAAACATTTAATCTATAATCACTTAACACCCACGAATGATAGAAGAGGCATGTTTTTATTATCTTTTCCCTTCAAACTCAGATTTTTTTTGGCTTTGCACTTTTTTGGCAGGCTGAAGGGAGAACCTTTCACAATTCTCTTAAAGTTTGGAAACAAGAATATGTTTAAGAGAGACATTAAACAAGGAGGAAATCTTTAATTTTCTCCAAGTTCAAGTTAGGAATTGAGCTAGTTTCTGTAAAATGCAGAGCCCAGAAATTTTACTGAGTCACTTTTGATTGGACATATAGAAACAACTTTCTAATCCTGCTATTTGATAAAATATGGTTTTTCAAATATTTTAAAGCAAACTAAGAAACACAGGAATGGAAATTGCACTGGGTTTGGAATCAGGCATTGCACAAACCATAACCTCTCTGACCTTCAGTTTCTTCATCTCTGAAATGGGAATTATTATGAAGAAAAGATATAGGATATAATTCTTTATGAAGGACTATATAAATGTGAAGTATTGTTAAAATAAAATCATAGTAAGTTTTTATTTTGTAATTCAACTGATTACACAAAATCACATTTGTAGAATCTAGAAGTTGGAAGGGACATTTTTCTTTGTGAAACCATAGTTATTTCCCCAAGAAAACATTTAAAAATATGTTATGCCATTGATAAAAGACAAATTTTATCCGTGTTATGGATAAAGACCAAAATGAAAGCAGGAACAATTAGTTAATTGGCAACTGGTATACAATTCTGATGTTAAATTTAATCACTTGTTTATTTTAAATGAAGAATTGTTTGTTAAAGTCATTATTTCCCATGAGTAAATGATGTTTGAATTTCTACAAAGGATATTTGAGTCTTACCCTGTTTAGCATTTCACAGCACCACCACAGCTCAATCAATCTTTTTGTGTGTGTGCTGACATCAGTAATTATGGCATAGACTCTTAGAAAACTTATGAATCAGTGTTCTGTTTATACTTCTCTTGTGAATCATTCCTTAATTTAACTAATTGTCCACAGTAGGGAAGAATGTCTTTATATGTGGTAAACAGTTATATATGTATGTACATATATAAAATTTCATATATATTATATATCTCTTCTCTATTCCTGACCCCTCTTCCAGTGTACCCCTATTCCAAACTGCCCTCTTTTTGTTAGACAATCCCATTCTTCCAGTCACCTGGTTCAGAACTTTGACATCATCGCTGACTATTCTTTTCCCCTCTGTTCTGAAAAGAGCTTCCTAATTGCTCTACCTTGTTTCCAGTCTCTCTTTTCTCTTGTTCATCTACATAGATGCTAAAATAGTCTTCCTTGGACATAAATTTGGCCATAGCATTATTTGGCTCAGACAACTCCAGTGCCTCACTATTGCTTCTAGAATAGAATACAAATTTGCTAGCTTGGCATTTTCTGTAGGGCATTTAAGGCTCTCTACAATCCAGTTGCATCCTGCCTCCCTAGACATTCCGCATTATTCTTTAATACACATTTATTCACAGTCATTTAATTCACATTTATTCTTTAATACAACCAAACTGGCTTACTAATTCCATATCACCACATTCCATATCTAGCTCCAGGCCTTTATCCAGGCTCTTTCCCCATATCTAGAATTCACTCTTTTCTCCTTTCCACCTCTCATCTTCACTTACTTTCATCTCTCAGCTCTGATGCAACTTCCTCTAAGAAACCTCTCCTGGTTCCCCTATTTACTACAGTCTCCCTCTTGAAGTTAATTTATATTTACTTATTGATGTGTATGTTGTATTCTTCAGTGGATTATTCCCCAGGGGAATATCAAATTGAGAGCAAGGATGTTCTTACTTTGTTTTTGTATCCCAAACCCTTAGCATAGTGCCTTATTTTTACAGGATGACTTCCTTAGTGTAGGAAGCTTCTACATGTAGAAATTTCATTATCCAAGGCAGGCTGGTACTATCACTTAACCTACTTAAAGAATTTCCTAGAGTCTAGCTTCTTAAACTGTGTGGGGGGGGTTTGGGGGTGGCAATGAGGGTTAAGTGACTTGCCCAAGGTCACACAGCTAGTAGGTGTCAAATGTCTGAGGCTGGATTTGAACTCAGGTGCTCCTGAATCCAGGGATGGTGTTTTATCCACTGTGCCACCCAGCTGCCCCTTGAACTGTGGGTTTTGACCCCATATGGGGTTGCATAATTGAATGTGGGGTTGTGAAAAATTGGCAACAGAAAAAGGTTATTTATACTTATTTTATATACCTATATGCCTGGGGTCATGTAAAAGTTTCTCTGGCAAAAAGGAGTCAAGAGTGGTAAAAGTTTAAGAAACCCTGGCCTAGAGCATCAAGAGAGAAATGACTTATAATGTCTGTATGTGTCAGAGTCAGGTCTTGAATTCAGATTTTCCTGACTCCAAGGTCAACTCTGTCTACTTTGACATAATGCCTTCCTTACCTTGCATTTATATACATTTTTTGAAAGACTAGTATCCTATATTGTCAGTTAGATGGCTCAGTAGATAGAGCACTGGGCCCAGAATCAGGAGGTCTGAGTTCAAATCCAGTCGCAGGCAGTAGCTGTGTGATCCTGGGCAAGTCACATAACCTCTTTTTGCCTTAATCTACTGGAAAAGGAAATAGCAAATCACTCCAGTATCTTTGACAAGAAAACCTGATGATGCAACTTCGTCCAAGAAACCTCTCCTGGTTTCTTTATTTAGTACATTCTTTATGGAGTCTTTGGGGTTGTGAACTTGGGAACAACTAAACAATCTTATATTATTTGTTAATGACCTATATATACAGATATAAAATAGAAAATTACCCTTCCAATTTTGTCATTTCTGGGTTAGTTCTTCCTATCAGCAGTATTACCTATGAAAGATTGTAGAATAATGTTACACTGTTTAAACTAGATTATAACCACATAAACCAACAGTCCATCAAAGAATCCATTGGACATGACCTTGCTCTAGCCTAAAGTCTACAGCTTCTGTAAATGACCCTGTCATGAAAAAAACAAACTATAAAGGTGTTCTTTACCCATCTCCTTCTGCTAAAACTATACTTAACTATCAGTTTAAAAAAGAAGAGCCTATTAAACAATGCTCACAAAGTTGAGTATGATAAGTCATGAAAATTCCTTGTCCTAATAATTTAATTTTTTTTTTTTTGCAGGGCAATGGGGGTTAAGTGACTTGCCCAGGGTCACACAGCTAGTAAGTGTCAAGTGTCTGAGGCTGGATTTGAACCCGGGTACTCCTGAATCCAAGGCCGGTGCTTTATCCACTGCGCCATCTAGCTGCCCCATGTCCTAATAATTTAGATGATTATTTTTTTCATTTTGTGTTGTTTAGAGTAGTGAATGACATGCAGCTGCCCTACCCCACCCCTACCATCCTTAAGCCCCCTCTCCCAAGTTTCTCATCATTTTGTGCTCATCACAAATACTCAGACATGCTAGTTCTGGCTTCATGAGGGGAAACTTTTAATATGTTGTATATAATGATTAGATTTTATCACCATTGTAATAAAGAAGAAGAAAATAAACTATCTTTGCTCTGAGGTTTGCTTGTAGGCAAATCAGGCTATTCAGAAAAACCCTTAAAGGAGAAGATACAATGGTTGGTTCCAAAGCCTGCTGTTCTATTTCATTGGCCATGCTTATACTGATCATTTCAATCATCATAACTGGATACAATGATGATTCTGCTGGGTATAAATATTTATTTCTCACACCAAGTTTCAAGAGTGATCAGAAATTTAACATTGCTACACATTTTATCACTCCCATTTACGGTGGGAACTTAATCCTGGACCACAATTTTCAAGCATGTTTATGAATAAAAGTGTTTCTCGGGGCAGCTAGATGGCGCAGTGGATAGAGCACTGGCCCTGGAGTCAGGAGTACCTGAGTTCAAATCCGGCCTCAGACACTTAACACTTATTAGCTGTGTGACCCTGGGCAAGTCACTTAACCCCAATTGCCTCACTAAAAAAAAAAAAAAAAAAAAAAAGTGTTTCTCTTTCATTTTGGTCAGGGATTAGCATTATTTTAGAAGCAAAATGTGGCTCATTTTACTTTGTGCAATAAAAGAAGAGATAGGACTTGCTTTTTCACTCATATTGGGAACTCCAAGGTAGGTAAACACCCTCTACCAATGTAATTTGGCACTTTCTGTGAGCTATAATTCTAGAGAGTTGCCTAAGAATCCTAGAGAGGTTAAATGACTTTTTCATAGTCCCAAAGCCAGTATGTGTCAGAGGGAGGACTTTGAACCAGGTCTTCCTGACTTTGAGACCAGCTCTCTTCATTCACTTTACAAAACTGACTCTCTTGTACAAAAGGTATATTTAAAAATCATATTTTTTGTAAGTGGAAGATTTTTACAATTCTCATTTAAAGAACCGTACAGTAAATCCATTTAAAAAGTGAAAAAAATTATAATGCAAAATATCCCCGACCTTAAGTTTTATGTTGTAAACTCAGTTCTATAGCTGAACACACCCTGCTACTCCAACAATTTAGCAAATTTTTCCATGTTTATTTTTGTTTTGGATTCACTACATTTCTAGATTATTGCCACTGGGTGGCAGTAAAAGAACACAGAAAATTCTTAACTACTCATTTTACATTTTTTAACCTAAGTAAAAGTTACCCTTAAGGTAGTTTCATAAATGAGGGAGGAAAAAAAATCTGGTATTTTAAACAAATAAACTTGGCATATGGCTGTGGTACATGAGATAACTTACTTGAAGCATTAAATTTGTAGTCACAGCAAAGGTCACAAAAGAAATAAGTTTTGTTGCCAATACTTGCTCTTATAAATACCACTTATTTCAGCTGCTTTTAGTCTATAAACAAATTTATTTTGATAATATTTCTGAACAACTATTTTCTTCATCTCTATATATTGCTGTATTAAAAAAACCAAAATACAATAATAAATGAAGCTAAGTGTTTTGTCATTTCCGTTGTACTCTATGAACACAAATTTTAAATGCTTGAGAAACAATGACAAGATCCATTCCTTTCTTGACAGCCTACTTTTAAGGCTCCCCCCACCTTTTTTTTTTTTTTTTAACAAAACAAGACAAAAATTGTTCTTTTAAATTTTGGAGACCTTAATTCCAGACAAAATTAACTGGTTAAATTTAACATTTAAAAAAATCTCTTTGCAAATGTTCAATAATGGGACTCTCTTGGAAGACTTCAATCCTGAGGCAACTTATTCATATAAAGTTACAATGGCATAGTTCCAAGCTAAGTACCTTATTTATATTGCTTACCCTGGACTAAAAATAAGAAATGTCCAACTCTCAAGGCAACTTAGTGGGGAAACAAATGCCTGCTTTCATTGTTTCTTATAAGAATTTTAAACATATTTAGAAATAAAAGCCTACCTTTTCCAAACAAATTTTCTCAACCTTTCTATTTTCTAATATGGAAAACAGAATCTTCTTCCATTTTAATCAACTGCATTTCAGTCATTTCGGGAAGAGGCTGAGGATGGGGAGTGTAAGGAGTCTCTTGTCTTCCTGGGAGCCTAAAAAAAAATTATGAAAAGAAATCGGTAACAGACTGAGCAGGACTGCTTTTGTCCACCACCTTTATTATTCTGAGGCTCCTTGCACAGGGTTTCTTCTTGCTAAGATGGATGCTTTCTCATTGGATTCAGAATCTAAGCCCTAAATTTTGACTTTATGTTTCTGGTTGGCCATTTTTCTTTTGCCTTCTCTGTATTTTGGGTATTAGAGCTATTGCTTTTTTGAGGGGGTATTAAAACAAATTGCTTTTATCTGCATCTGCAAAAATAAAATTTAGGGATTTTTTCCCCATGAAGGTCACCAGGACACAGCATTTCATTTTCCCTTGAGTATTCAAAAGTAAGACTTACCAATATTATCTGTTGGAACTGAGACCTGAAACTTCCTCCTTTTATCCCCTCCCCCCCCCAAAATCACTCAACCCCCCCCCCCAAACCATAACAAACAACCCTTCTGGGCTTGGATTCTAGCCATTGGCATCTGCCACAAAGTAAACACTAAGAGAGAAGAAAAAATTTCTCCTATTTGCACTATGTTGTCCTCTTGGAACAATTTTCTTTTCTTTAGCTATTTGTATTGACTTTATGCAATATGAATTTATTTGAGGTATATTTGTTTTAAATGTATTTTTTCTTTCTCAAGACACTAAAATTCAGACTTAAATTCTATTTCTGTACCTTGGGCATCCTAGAGATATGGGTATTTTTTCCACTTTTGCAAATTTCCAAGGAAGAAAATGTTAAAGTTTCCCTCATAAATCCTAACTTAGAATCACAGACTCTCAATGCTGGAATAATAATGAAAATGGAAATTTCCACAGTGCTTTCTGTAGACTATAGATTCTCTGGTGTAGTCCAAATAGGACCCCCATATTACAGATGAGAAAAACTGAGGCACAGCCTGAGAGGTTTGAGGGCACAGCATCTGAAACTAGGTCTGACTTCAAATCCTTCCACTGTACCACAACAGTCTGGGAAGCTCCTCAGAAGCCTTCTAGTCCAACTTGCTATCCCACTGACAATGTTCTTTCTTATATCTAGTAATTCTGTTAACTGCATGGCAGTAATCATTTGGTCACACAATTTTCATTTAGGATTTGTGCTATATTGATGATGAATGCATTTAAGGGAAATTATAAATATAACTTAATGATGCAAGGTTCATTTGTTGGTTTGAAGCTAAATACAATTTTCTAGCTGTCTTTACTGATTATGCAGAGAAGTCCTTCATGCTTCAGTATTTAATTTTTTGTCCCAGATGTATCATTTCTATGTCTATTTTAGGGGTTGTAGAATTAATTTGACAGTCCTTAGGGTTTTTTTTTAAACAACTCTATTAATATTAGAAATATCCAACTTTTCCAGTAAAATGTTCTGTTGATTGAAAATGTCATGGTGTCATATGCATAGATTATACCAGTCTACAAAAAAACAAAAAACAAAACAGCTTTGGGGACAACTAACCTCATTTCCCAGTACTGTTTATGATTTTTAAAAAATCTCCAGCAAAGGACAGAACTTTGTGCTTCAGTTTCTCTGCAACATGGAGATGAAAACATCTGTTACCACTTATCCTATAGGTAGATAAGAGATCCGATAAAATTCATGTATTTGTTTATTTTGGTTAGAAAAAAAAAGAATACTGGCTATCTGTAAAATGAGCTGGAAAAGGAAATGGCAAACCACTTCAGTATCTTTGCCAAGAAAACCCCAAATGGGGTCACGGAGAGTCAGACAGGACTGCAATGACTCAACAGCAACAAAACAAAATTCAAAGGATTTGAGCTCTTTGGAAGAAAGGGACTCTATAAATTCTAGATGATCTAGACCTATTATTGCATCAATGTTGGTAACTCTTGGCAGAAACTCCTACCTATGCAAATCACCTATCCCTCTGCAATTTATGATCTTCCAGTACTACCTAAGGCCCTGAGACCTAGGTGCTACTGGCAGGACTTGAATTCAGGTCTTTCTGACTTTGAGGCCATTTCTAGATCCACAATGGCAGGTTGACCATGCTGTTTTTGGTGGTGGTGTATCATTTTCCAGTCCTGTATACTCTTCATGACCCTGTTTGGGGTTTTCTTGGCAAAGATTCTGGAGTGGTTTGCCATTTCCTTCTCCAATTTATTTTACAGATAAGGAACTGAGGCAAAAGGGTTAAGTGACTTACCCAGGGTCTCATAGCTAGTAAGTGTCTGAGGCCAGATTTGAACTCAGGAAGTGGAATCTTCCTGACTCCAGGTCTGGTACTCTATCCATTGTGCCACCTACCTTGATTGTCTGGTTGATGATGCTAAAACATGTACCGTGTTATTTTTGCTTCCATTTAAAAAAATGAAAATAGCCTTGGTTTTGTGTTTTGGTTTTCTCTTTGTTTGTTTTTAGTTTCTTTCTATCTTTTATGTTTTGAGGAAGGCTTCTCAGTTGATATTTTAAGAGGCCATTCTAGAAAGCTACAGTTTTCAGAACTTACCAATTGCTAGGTACACTTGAATGAGACCTTAAAGCCAAAGTTTTATCTGATCTGTTTGGCTAGTTGTGGTTTGGGTGGCTTTTTCATGATGTTAGTGCCAATCTCTCAAGGGAGTAAGACTCCTAGGAGGCAATAAAAAGCTCAGACAATTGAGAAGGTGTCAATCTATGCAAGTTGGACTACTTTAGTTCTTTTACACCTCCTACCAGGAATGAAAGTACCAACAAACAGAGCACACTGGTTTACATTGCTCTTGGTAATTGTTCCTTCAGAAGAAAGAGAATTGTGACTTGATGAAGCTGGGCTGGTAAGGAAAGGTATGTGTGTGTGTGAGTGTGTGTGTGTGTGTGTGTGAAATACTTGAATTCAATGATATTTGCTTTGTTTTTTTCCCTCTCTCTCTTTTTTTGGAGAGAACCTATAAATAAGGGGAAAAAAAAGCTATGAGAGTCTGAAAGCAAACTTTGTCAACCACAACCTTCCCCGAGGGCATCCTAACCTTGTTATACCACTCTAAGGAAAGCAGACTTCCCTCCACCTTGCTTGTCTATTGTGCCATAAAAGAAAACAAAAGGCAGATTAAATCAGTCTGAGCCATCTCAAAAACGATTGAAAATCTTAGGAAATAGATGAGTAGAACTTGGAAAAAGTAATATTTTGATGACTTTATGTCCTAAGCATGTGACTTTTCTTTTGGACTATCATAATTAATCCATGAGAAATCAGCGATCTATGTTTTTCCATTAACCCACAAGGGAAACCCCTATATCCTCCACAATATCCCAAACAGAACATGAGAATACCATTTATTACTAATATATATATATATATATATTTTTTAGTATCAAGAAAATATAAAGAGCCAAATCATGTTCTCTGGACATTCTCTTCCCCCCCACCCCCTGCACTGTCCTCCTTCTCCTCCTCCTCCTCCTCCCACTCTTAGAACCCTGGGCTCTGATTAGTGATCTGTCAACTTATTTTGCCCCAGCCATTTCTAAACCATGTTTTGGGGGTACATAAGTACTTCCTTCCCATTATAGCTCTAGCTCCTACTTATGAGTTGTCTTCCGTATTAGAATGTAAGCTCTTCGAAAGCAAAGACTGTCTTGTTGGTATTTGTTGATTCAGTGCTTAGCTCAATGCCATAGTAAACAAATAATAAATGCTCTTCCTTCTTCCTTCCCTCTCTTCCCCTCCCCTGCTTCCTTCCTTCCTTTTCTTCCTTTTTTCCTTCTTTCCTTCTTTCCTCCCTCCCTCCCCCTCTGTCCTTTCCTTCCTTTCTTTTCTTTCTCTCAAGTCTCTTGTTCCTTTTTTTTTTTTTTTTTTGGAGAGAATCTATTAAAAGAAAAAAACAACTAACTATGAGACTCTGAACCAAACCTTGTCAATCATAAGCTCCTTCCTTCCTTCCTTCCTTCCTTCCTTCCTTCCTTCCTTCCTTCCTTCCTTCCTTCCTTCCTTCCTTCCTTCCTTCCTTCCTTCCTTCCTTCCTTCCTTCCTTCCTTCCTTCCTTCTTCAGTTTCCTTAACTATAAAGTGAGGCAGTTTTACTAGAGGCAGGATTTGAATTCAGATTTATCCATATTCCAGGTCCCAGGTTCTAGCTACTATACCACCTAATCTTTTTTTTTGGGGGGGGCAGGGCAATGAGGGTTAAGTGACTTGCCCAAGGTCACACAGCTAGTACAAGTGTCAAGTGTCTGAGGCTAGATTTGAACTCAGGTCCTCCTAAATCCAGGGCCAGTGCTTAATCCACTGTGCCACCTAGCTGCCCCCTATACTACCTAATCTAATACTAACCAAAGGCTTAATTGAAAAGGCTTGAGGGCTTGTGATCTGCATCAGTTGAGGGAGTACCCATTTTTGAAGTTATAGTTCCTAAAAGCATTGGAGCATTGATGCTAAATATAAAGGGTATCCCAAAAATCTTAGGGCAGCTGATCAGAGAGATATATGATCTGATAAGGAAGTGCAATAATTATGTTGTGAGAGATAGAGTATAAACAGAAGTCCATTTGGTCCACTAGTACTCAAAAAATGGCAAGAAAGCTAAAGAAATTTCCCCAGTATGTTGGGTAGATGTCATGTGGAGGATTCATGGGAAGACATGGACAAGAATGACGTGACAAGAGAAAACATGGATGGCTTGGAAGCTACACCATAGGGGTGTTGGGAATACCCATATCAATGAGATCACAGATCTGTGAAATTATTGAAGTATAAGGTATCAGCTGAAATCCACAAAATTACCCAGCTCAGGACATGGCCACTGTGGAATGTCTCATTTGAGGAGCCACCTCCAAAATGCACACCAACACAGGTTAATGAGTTCACCTACTAGAGTATATTATTCAAAACTGACATTTTAACAGGGGAGAATGATGCCCAAATGCAAAACTTTTATGTGAGCCTCACTGAAGCTTTGCTTCTCCATTATCTATCAGTTCCTCAACTGCTTCTTCTACTCATTCACAACAGTAAGATCACACCATCAGTGGAAAAGTTAGGATGTGTGGTTTCCTGTCTGTGATGGCAGGAATACATGTGTCCAATTCACCTAATAGCTATACTAGGACATTTGGATATCGATTAAAAAGAGGGCAGCTGCATTTGGCACAATGTGAAACTGGGATAGCATCTCTCACAAGGCCACTCTTGCCAACTCTGATTTTAGCAATATCTTTTAATACAAGCTCCAAGGAATCATTAATTGCCTAGGGACTATATTAAAGATTGTATAGTTTGACCCATAGATAGCTCTTATCTTTTGAATCAGAGGCTGATTATAGATTGATGAATGCTGAAAATAGCCTTACGTTGCTCATAATTATTTTCTCAAGGAGATGGAGCAAGATATAAACGTGATCATTAGTAGAATAATTGTATCTGAAATCTACTTCTTCCTCATATAAGATATTATTTTGGGGGAGCTTAGTCCTGCAGTTGTTTTTAAATAAGAAAGATCATAGGATCGTAGCATTTCGAGCTAGAAAGGATTGTAGAAGGTATGTCTTTCAGGTTGTTATGAAGACAAAATATTTGTAAAGCACTTACTTAGCACAGCACCTAGCACATAGTAGGCACTTGATAATACTTGTCAAAAAGAAAAAAAAAATCGGGGGCGGCTAGGTGGTGCAGTGGATAAAGCACCGGCCCTGGAGTCAGGAGTACCTGAGTTCAAATCTGGCCTCAGACACTTGACACTTACTAGCTGTGTGACCTTGGGCAAGTCACTTAACCCCCACTGCCCCCCCCCAAAAACAAACAAACAAAAAAAAAAAGAAAAAAAAATCTAGTCAAAACTTTTCATTTTAGGTGTGATCAAATTGAGGCCTAGAGAGGTGAGATGAATTTACTGGAGTTAGTAAGTAGCAGAACTGGAATTTGAACTAAGGTCCTTTGACTTAAAATCTAAAGCTTTTCCAATGCATTCCAATAGACTTTTCTTTTCTTTTTTTTGTGGGGCACTGAGGGTTAAGTGACTGCCCAGGGTCACACAGTTAGTAAGTGTCAAGTGTCTGAGGTCACATTTGAACTCAGGCCCTCCTGAATTCAGGGCTGGTGCTTTATCCACTGTGCCACCTACCTGCCCCTTCAAATAGACTTTTGAAGACATGGTTGCCAGGCTAACCATATTGTAATTTAGAGATAATAAAGGATATCTATTTTTTTAAATTAATAAAATATTTTATTTTTTTCCATTACATGTAAAGATAGTTCTCAACCTTTGTTTATACAAGCTTTACAATTTCAGATTTTTCTCCCTCCCTCCCCTCCCTCCCCCCTCCCCTAGACAGCAGGTAATCTGATATAGGTTATATATATACATATATATATATATGTATATATATATACACATAAAAACATTAATCTTATTTCTGCATTAGTCATGTTATAAGAGAAAAAAATCAGAGCAATGATGGAAAACCTCAAAATAGAAAAAACCCAACAGCATCAAAAACAAAAGAAATAGTATGGTTCATTTAGCATCTATACTCCACAGTTCTTTTTTTTTTTTCCTGGATTTGGAGATCCTCTTCCATCACCAGTTCCCTGGAACTCTTCTGTGCCATTGCATTGGTGAGAAAAATATAGTCCATCACAGTAGATCAACATTCAATGTTGATGTTACTGTGTACAATGTTCTTCTAGTTCTGCTCATCTCACTCATCATCAGCCCATGCAAGACCCTCCAGGTTTCTCTGAACTCCTCCTGCTCATCATTTCTTATAGCACAATAGTATTCCATTGTATTCATATACCACAACTTGTCCAGCCATTCCCTAATTGATGGGCACCCCCTCAACTTCCAATTCTTTGCCACCGCATAAAGAACAGCTATAAATAGTTTTGTATATGTGGGTCCCTTTCCCCCTTCCATGATCTCTTTTGGAAAAAGACTCAAAAGTGGTATTGCTGGGTCAAAGGGTATGCACAGCTTTATGGCCCTTTGGGCATAATTATAAAGGATATCTATTAAAAAATAATGCAGGCCACATTTTGAGTTTTTCTTCAGTAAGCTACATTTAGAGCTATTTGGGTAAACAGTTTGACAAGAATTGAGGCTTGGAAACTTAGGGTGGGTTTCAAACAATTTTAATGCCAAAAAAATGCTCCTGACTAGCTTTTTCAATTGTATGTGTGTATTCAGATAGTTTGTTGTGGGTAGAGCGATTGGGCTTTTTAGCTGAGATGGAATCTTGGATTCTATAAAATGCAGAGACCCATTATTTGATTCAAGTCACTTGTCCAGCCATTGGTGGAGATGTGTGCTCCTATAATTCCTTTTGCAGACGCCACTTGATGTGTAACAAAATGTAAAAAACCCTGTTCTCAGTTTCCTGAACAGAGGAGCCCAAAGTCT
Source organism: Dromiciops gliroides (assembly GCF_019393635.1). Lineage (NCBI taxonomy): Eukaryota > Metazoa > Chordata > Mammalia > Microbiotheria > Microbiotheriidae > Dromiciops > Dromiciops gliroides. The sequence continues at coordinate 577,972,649 of NC_057862.1, forward strand.
CCCATTGATATCTACTGTAATTCTTTAGGAGATAAATTGTATGTAGAAATATTTGAGTTTAATAAATCATTATTTAGAAATGACAGAAATCCATCTGTGGTGCTGTCTTGTTAATTTTGATAGGGATTTTTTTTCTGATAGCGTATATCAAACTGAGAGTTAGGTTGGTGATATATCTGTTTGTTTGTTTGTTTCTGCCAAGCTAAGAACAATCAAGAATGATCTCAAGATAGAGGCAGCTGGGTGGCATCTTGGGCAGAATGGTAGAATTAGAGTCAGGATGTTCAGATCCTGCCATGGAAGATTACTAGTTTTATGGTCCTAGGTTTAACTTCAGTTTCACCATCTATAAAATGAAGTGGTTAGACTTCCAAGTCCCTTTTATCTGGAAAACTATGATCCTACTAGCTTCTAATATCTAATTTTGTAGATTAGACTAGCTGTTTTTATCTGGAGAGGATCGTAAGATTCATATTGTCCCACCTCTGTGATAATAGAAAGAGCATTGACTTTTAAATCAGAAGACTTTGAATGCTGACCTTAGGAAAAAAAAACAAAACAAAACACTTTCTCTCTCTTGGCCTCAGTTTCCTCAACCAATTTGACCTCTAAATTCTCTTCTAGCTCTAAGTTTTAAAGATCTTTTTATCTATCTCTTTATCTCTCTCTCTCTCTCTCTCTCTCTCTCTCTCTCTCTCTCTCTCTCTCTCTCTCCTTCTCCCTCTCCCTCTCTCTCTCTATCATCTATGAGGAAACTGAGTATCAGAGGTTAACTGACTTACCTAATGTCCACAAGCCTGTTGATAGTGGAACTAGAACTAATGAAAAACAAAACAAAACAAAACAAAGCTTCTGACAAAAGACAGTGTGAAGTGAATGCTGTCCTATCATGAGATCTCAGGTCAATCACTCAAAGGAGTTAGTGAAGTTCTTACTCCAGTGGAACTTAAACATATCCAAAATTTCACCACTACGATTTTGTGTAAGGTCAAATGCAAGGTTAGTGCTAATGAAGGTCAAAAACACATTGGAGGAGTATATATTCACTTTTAACATGGTTTGGAATGTTCTAGAGTGAAGGTAATTAAATAGCCATTAATATTATCCTCTTGATTCTTATCCCACTTATTTCTGTGTAGCATAGGATTGTGATGACAGATGAGTTTGACCAGATACTTTCTCTTCATAGTCAAGGAGTTATTTCTGGAGAGCGAGAGCGAGAGCGAGAGCGAGAGCGAGAGCGAGAGAGAGAGAGAGAGAGAGAGAGAGAGAGAGAGAGTCTGCAAGAAAACTTTTGCCCTTCTGGATTTTAGCCCAAATGATGGCTTGGTAGGACCCTTGCTGGTCTTTCAAATTTCACAGAATTAATATACTAGTTGATAGATACTTTGAGAATATGATATCCAAAACACTAGCACATTTGGTCCGAGCACCTGGGGGATTGGTATATGTGTTAGTTAATCTTTTGATAACAGGAAAAAGACATTGTTTAAAAAAAAGCAGGGGGCTGGTCATGTTGTAAGAACAAGGGATAACCAATGGATAATGCTCCATTGGTATCCAAACAGTATCATGGTGTCTTCTCAATTAAAATGTGAGCTACTTGAGATGAGAGACTGTTTTTTTTTTTCTTTTTTTGTGGGGGGAGGGGGGTTATATTTCTCTGTATCCACAACAATTAGCATAGAGCATAGGACATAGTAGGCATTTAATAAATGCTTTTTGTCTTTTTCTGTGGACCAGGTAGTTCATAGGCTAATTCTCCAACATTGACAAAAACCAGAATGGCTATGCCAATGTTAGTTCACTAAAGTTATTTTGCCAGGTGACTAGATGAAAAAAAAAGGTCTAAATTTTTAGTATATATTCAACTTACAAATAAATAGTGGGTCTTTTGTCCGTATTAGGCAAACAGGAAGGTTAGATGATCAAGACACCCTCCTACCTCCCTGTCCATTTTTGGCTCCTTTGCTGGATCAGAATCCATCATCTGCCCTTTAACTGTGGGTGTACAAAAAGATCTGTATTGGGCCCTCATCTATTAACTCTCTATCTTGTCTTTCTTAATAATCTCCTCAGCTCTCATGGATTCTTTTATCATTTATATGTTGATGCTCCTAAATCTATATATCTAGCTCCAGTCTCTTGAAATCTAGGTCCATATCACCAATTGCTTATTGGGCGTTTCCACCTGGACATTTTGAATATCATAAGCTCTGTACTCCCAGAACAGAATTTATTACCTTTACCCCTAAACTTATCCCTCTTCTGAACTTTGTTGTTTATGTAGAGGTTGTCACCATCTTTCCAGTCACCTAGGTTTGAAATCTCTGAGTCATCCCCCACTCCTCAATCTCCCCCATCCTTCATGTCAAATTAGTTCACAAATCTTCAATATTCTCCTTCCACATGTCTTTCATCCGTTGCCTTCTCTCCATTCACACAGCTATAACCCTAGTTCAGGCCCTTGTCACTTTTCACCTGTATCACTGAATTTACTTCCTAATTGGTCTCCTTGAATTCAGGCTCTCCCTCCCGCAATCTTCCCTCCATGGTTGCCACAGTGATATTACTAAAGCACAGGTCTGACCATGTCACTAACCTGCTCAGAAAACTCCAATGGCTCCCTATTACATAGAGCACAAAAATACAAATTCTTCTGTTTGGCATTTATTCATTTTGTTTGGTAGGCTGAAGCCTACCTTTCCAGACATTTCATACCTTCCTCCCCTTTATGTATTCTATGGTCCTTTCAAATTGTTCTTCACATACAATCTTCCATTTCCTGTTGTCATGCTTTTTTCATAGTCTGTTCCCTCATCCCTAGAATGTACTTTCTTTTCTTTATCTTTTCTTTTTTTCTTTCTTTCTTTTGTTGATAACCTAACCTTCTCTCACCTTTCCAGTTTTCTTTTGGTTTTGGTTTTTGGTTTTTGGTGGGGCAATGAGGGTTAAGTGACTTGCCCAGGGTCACACAGCTAGTAAGTGTCAGGTGTCTGAGATCAGATTTGAACTCAGGTCCTCCTGAATCCAGGGCCAGTGTTTTATCTACTGTGCCACCTAGCTGCCCCTAGAATGTACTTTCTCCTTACTTCAGGCTCCTAGTTTCTTTCAAATCTTAGCAGTTGCCCCCTTATACATGAGGCCTTTTTAATTCCCTCTGATACTGGTCCCTTTCCCCCTTTTCCATAAAAAATATCTTGTATTGACTTCATATGGTTTTATTTTTGTATGTGCTTATATTTGCACATGTTGTTCCCCAGATAGAATGTATTTTCCTTGAGTGTAGAAAGTGTTTCTTTTAATTTTTGTTTCCTCACTGCCTAACACAGTATCCCTAGTTCCTGTTGCACATTAGCCATTTAGTAATACTTTTGTTTGTTTGTTTAGTAATACTTTTTGATTAAGTGAGTGATAGCATTTAAAATTTTTTTGATATTTGGTTATTTTGTTTTTCTGTCAACAAAAATCTGCCTTATTCTCTCTTTCCCCCAACTCTGCCACTGAAAAATAAAAAATAAAACTCATTACAAATATATATAGTCAATGAAAACAAATTCCTTTATTGACCATATTTTTTGAAAAATTAAGTCTGAATTGGCCATTGGGGGGTGGGAGAAAAGAAACTTTTTATTCGGGAATATATGAGAACAAAAGGGAAGGCTTTAAGTCTTTGGGGACCATACTTCTTTATATCCCTCCATCATGTAGCCATGCACAAATCTAGAGTTCTGTTTGTTGGGTGAATCAAAAATACCGGATTCAACCTGAAGCAGCCCTGGTCCTATAAATGGTTTAAAACATGTTGTTATTTAAGACATCCATTAGAGACTTTTGAGGCAAAGATTATTTAGAAGTCCTGCTTCAGAAATACTGACACTGAGTCTTCAGAGCCAAAGGAAATGATTGAGTGACAATTACCTTGTGATTGTTGGGTAGAGCAACCAAGTCAATCCAGGTCATTGGGCAAAAATACATTTTGGAAATATCTTGCCTGGCCATACTGAAGTCACATGAGGTGATGTCATAGTCTGATCCTTATTTGATGGCCAAGATTTCCTAGATTACTTAATTCGATGCACAACCTTGAATTGCAAGGTAATTATACTTGGGAATAATTAAGTGAAATGTAGACAAAACAGCTAGAGAAGCTCACGTTTGTTTTTTTGTTTTGTTTTTTTTTACAAGGCAATTGGGGTTAAATGACTTGCCCAGGGTCACACAGCTAGTAAGTGTTAAGTGTCTGAATCTGGATTTGAACTCAGATCCTCCTGAATCCAGGGCTGGTGCTCTATCCACTGCGCCACCTAGCTGCCCCACATTTGTTTTTTAGGCACCATGAAGAATATGTCTAAAATACCAGTATAATTCTGGTTCTTTTACCTAAAACTTTTGATGTATGATCCTCTGTCCTGAAGTAGGTTTTTGTTGTTTAATTTATACCTTTCATTTTGATTTAGCCATGACTTCCCCAAAACATCATCCTCCCACCAAAACAGTTCAGCAAAACTGCTTGATAGAGTAATTGCTTCCCCTCTCCTTCCCAGTACGTATCACTCTCCATTTTTGTTGTTTACTGATTGTTAACAGGAAATATGTGTAAGTTAACCTGAGTAATTTGGAACCAGCATAATTTATTGTATTTCTTTTGATTTTTGTAGCTTTTTAGTATATTCACTTACATTATTGTCCTTAAGTATAAAACTCTTTTGGTTTGGCTTTCTTCATTATGTGTCAGTTAATATAAGTTTTCTCATGTCTCTCTGAATTTCTCATGGTTGTCTTCCATTACTACCATACTATAATTTCTTCAGTCATCCCCCAAGAGTTGGGAAAATTTGTTTATAGCTTCTTATGATCATATATAACATTGCTATGGATGTTTTGGTTCTTAGTTTTGTTCTTCTTTCTTTCTGTCATTAACCTCCTTAAACAATCAACAAGAATTTATTAAGCATTTACTGTGTGCTTGGCATTGTGATAAGCACTGAGATACAAGTATAAGCAAAAAAAAAGAAAGATAGTCCCTGCTCTTGAGGGACTGTCAAAAGGGAGTGGAAAAGAAGTGGTGATGGTGGGGTTGGGATATGGTGGTGAAGTCCAGAGTCAGAAGCAGAGCCAAGATAGAAATGAAGAAGCAAGGCCCTGGGCTCTCTCTCAAAATAGAGGTTCCAGGAGGAACTTACCAAATGTAAGAAAGAGGCCATGGTAGGGCAAAGGGATGTTCCTGGTTGGCAGCCACATGCTGGTGTTCCCGTGCCCTTTGTGACCCTTTTTGGGGTTTTCTTGGCAAAGGTACTGGAGTGGTTTGCCATTTCCTTCTCCAGCTCATTTTACGAATGAGGAAATTGAGGCAAGCAGGGTTAAGTGACTTGCCCAGGGTCATACAGCTAGTAAGTATCTGAGACTGGATTTGAACTCAGGAAGATGGATGTTGTTTTTGTTTTGTTGTTGTTTGTTTTTTACCATATGCTAAAAATTGGGACTACACCTATGGTTTTTTTGGGATAAGGAGCTCTTCATTAGGAAACTTGATCTCCTCAATTCGTGTATATCAGCACCCATTCTCCAGTTTACAGTTGTAGCCAGTTACCTGGGAGCAGTGAGAGGATGTGACTATCTGCATCACACAGCCAGCATGTGTCAGAAGTGAGACTTGAACTCAAGTCTGTTTGACTCAGAGATGGGCCCCTTATCTACTATGCAGTTGGTTCTCAAACTTTTTGGTCTTAAGGGCTTTTTAAAATATTAAGAATTACTAAGGATCCCAAATAACTTGTTTGTATGGGTTTATATCTGTTGATATTTGCCATATTAGAAATGAAAACTAATATGCTTTAAAAATATTAATTAAGGGGCAGCTAGGTGGTGCAGTGGATAGAGCAATGGCCCTGGATTCAGGACTACCTGAGTTCAAATCCGGCCTCAGACACTTAACACTTACTAGCTGTGTGACCCTGGGCAAGTCACTTAACCCCAATTGCCTTACTAAAAAAAAATTAATTGATTTAAAATAACAATAATGAATCCATTATATGTTAACATAAATAATATTTTAAATAAAAAATAACCACATTTTCCCAAACCAAAAAATAGTGGGAAGAATGGCATTGTTTCACATATTTTTTGCATGTCTCTCTAAGTCTGGCATTTGTAAAGAATTAATTGTTATTTGAGGTTTTTATGCCTTGGTGCACACTGGCCTGGGGCTCCGCAAACCGCAAGGTGCTCCACCCACTGGTTGTAGCCATTGCCATGGCACTGGCACCTTACGTCATCACCACTCACCGACACCTACATGGGCCTGGCAAAATGATAATGATTGGAAGCCTAGTGAGGGCAGTCATGTGACTGTCAGAACGGCCATCCCATTGGCTGGGGCTGTGTGGGGTTTTTCTGGGATTGGGGGAGGAGAATTGGGCATTCTAGCTGGACGCTGGAATGACCGGAGGTCTGTTGCATATTCTCAGCTGATTCCTGGGCGGTGGTATCTTTTGAGGTTGTATAATTTCACTTTCCCCATTTTATTTCCTTTCCCTTGATTCTACTGATTCTGTTTGTGTTGTTGTTGTTGTTTTTTAAGTTTGTTCTAGTTAAAAGAAATCCTGTTCTGTTTTGAGGGAGGCTGCCAGTCTCCTTCCTTGCCCCAATATTGCGGCGAGCTGCTTAGCTAACACTTCCCAATTAAAAATTGGTCCCCACACATTATAAAAGACAGCTGTAGTCTCCTATCTGCTTCTGTTTTCAGTCTTGTGGTGATATGTTCTTTTGGTTGAAGTATATGAAGGAAATTCGGCCTCACACAAATATGTAAAGGGGGGGAGAATTTTAACAGGAGAATAATGTCTTAGTATTAGTATGAAAAAATATTTTGACCTTGCAGACCCTCTGTAGGGTCTAGGAGACCCCCAAAGGAACCGAGAACCATTGCCACCATGATAAATTGGCAAATACATAAAGGTTTTAAACCCCCACCTCTTCTCAGGTGAGTTAGCCTTTGTTAGTCTGTTAAGTTTATGACAGTAATGTCTAGTGAAACTCTTTGCCTGGAGACAGAGGTTTTTACTTTTTATATTTAGGTAAATATGGAATTCACAGGATCTTAATGGGTTTTGAGCATACACCTCAACAGATGCCTCATTATGCCATGGACAAAACTCTGATCTCCAGAAGGCTATGCCAATGGACCATATATTCTCTAATTTCCTACAAAACTAAAAAGACTTTGAGTAGAGGCTGAGTGACAGACCATGTATCAGAACCTTTTCTTCAGGTTATCCATAGTGTGATGAATTTTTTCATCCACGTCATCTCCCAATCTCTCCCTTTTGGATTGTACATTGCTATAGGGCAGGGCTTCTTAAATTTTTTCCACTTCCAACCCCTTTACACCCAAGAAATTTTTATGCAACCCTGGGTATATAGGTATATAAAAGAATTTTTTTTTTTTTTTTTTTGGCGAGGCAATGAGGGTTAAGTGACTTGCCCAGGGTCACACAGCTAATAAGTGTCAAGTGTCTGAGGCCGAATCTGAACTCAGGTACTCCTGACTCCAGGGCCGGTACTCTATCCACTGCGCCACCTAGCTGCCCCAGGTATATAAAATAAATATACAAATCAAACATTTACTGCTAAATTCTTTGTGAGCCCAACGTTCAGTTACCCCCTATAGGGTCTCGACCCACAGTTTAAGAAGCTTTGCTATAGGGCAAGGCTTGTCTGCTACTTCCTTTACATTTCCCATTAGTGTTTAAATAGTGCTCAGTCCACTGGGGATCCAACTGGCCCTGCCTCACTTAAATCCAATTCACTGCAAGTCATGACATAACCTCCCCAATGTCATGGTCCTCTTTGAGAATGAAGGATAAACAACAATAACATGAAATAGTGCTCAGTACATGGTGATCACCCTTTGACTGCTAACTGGAAGACTGGTGCCTATAATTCTTGTGACTAAGGACAAAGATTACCCACAGGGTTATAGAAAGATTGCAATCAACAGTGCAGGGAGTGTCTGTTCCCCTAGCCCAACAAAACTATTATTTCTTGAAGTACTTTTGAGCAGAGGGTTTAGCTGTGGGGAAAACATGAGCCACTTGAGAGGATTTGGGCATTTGAGGTGCTGAATTTCATTGAAACAGGTAACACCCCTGGATAAGTTTTTGCTTTGTTTTGTTAAGGTTTTCAGTTGTGTAAAGAATTTTAATGTCCTTGTCTGATGTGATTCTAAGGTTTTGATAAAACAGGAGATCCAAACCCAGTTTAAAACTAGATGGGGAAGAATCTTTTATCCAAACACCAATCAATCAAAATGGGTCCCATGGGACCACAGTGGTAGAAGCTGAAAAATATTGAGTGGGTTTTTAAAAAAAAATTTTGTTTTGGGGGCAGCTGGGTGGCACAGTAGATAGAGCACCAGCCCTGGAATCAGTAGTACCTGAGTTCAAATCCGTCCTCAGACACTTAATGCTTACTAGCCGTGTGACCCTGGGCAAGTCACTTAACCCCAATTGCCTCACTAAAAAAAATAAATAAATAAAATAAAAAAATTTTGTATTGTTTTCAATCCACGGTCAGGGATATGATAACACAACCCAGGGAGAGGAAAAGAAGGGGAGATACCTTATCATTTAACTGATAGCTCTTTCTCTCCTATGTTTAGTTGCCCAAAGAGCTTTATCACCCACCCTTGAAGGAGACTACAAATGCTCTAGGTTTTAAGATTCCCTCCTCCATAGCTGGGATGAATTTATACATAGGACAAACATGACAAAATCTCTTTACTTTTTAACAGTTTGTTTCACCATTGGGGATAGCAGTGGTATATTTGGCTCATAAGTCTTCTGAAAGGCTTGGCACCTGAGTATTTTGAGGCATGGCAAGTGAAAAGAGCCCTGTGTAGCTCTTGTCCTTTTCTCACTAGGGTGTATTGGGATGGGGAAAAATAAAAACCCAACTAAGCTAAACTTCCTCAGTTCTGAACCTTGTGCTTCTGTTAGGGATCTTGCAACTGTATTCCCTGGCTGTACATTGGAGATGAGACATACTTGGACTCCATCCATCGAAGTAGTTTGGGTATTTCTTTCCTTAGACCCAACTGAATTCCCTAGTGTCCTAGATCTTTCTGTCAGATATTGACCAACTGGTGTGTACTTAGAAAAGAGTGACTGGGGGGGGGGGGGCGGCCAGGTGGTGCAGTAGATAAAGCACCGGCCCTGGATTCAGGAGTACCTGAGTTCAAATCCGGCCTCAGACACTTGACACTTACTAGCTGTGTGACCCTGGGCAAGTCACTTAACCCCCATTGCCCTGCAAAAAAAAAAAAGAGTGACTAGGAGGGTGAAGGTACCTGAAGCCATGCCAAATGAAGACCTAGGATGTTTACGTTGGAGAAGAGAAAATTTGGTTGGGAGAAGCATAACTATCTTTCCAGACCAGACCTTCAGAGACAACTCCTACCTCTCCTTCCAAGCCTAGGGGAATTAATTCATTTATCATGCTCAGAAACATGCCTCTATGCTATTCTCTGGACCTAGCTCCATGTCCACTGCATTTGGGTCATCACTGGAATCTTAGGATCTCCCCCTGGGACACTGGCTATGTGAGGTTTCAGTCAATTTTTGGCTATCTCTACAGTGTTGTGACTGCTTTCTTTATGTTCTGTCTTCCCCTATTAGAATGTAAGCTCCTTGAGAGAAGGGACTGTCTGACTTTCTTAATTTATATCCTCAGTGTTTAGTCCCTGGTATATAATAAAAACTTAATAAATGCTGCATGTATGTATGTTTGTACATCCATCCATCCATCCATCCATCCATCCATCCATCCATCCATCCATCCATCCATCCATCCATCATCTGTCTGTCTGTCTGTCTCTCTCTCTCTTTCTCTAACATATATCTAAATATTATCTTAGGTCACTGTACCTAGCTAGACCCAGATCATCCAAAATGAAACAGATTTACTGTTTCATTCTGAATCTTGATTGATAAGGGTTTCTCCATTTCATGAGGAAGATTCCTTCAGCTTCTAATCTCCAGGTAGAATCATAATCTGGACTTTGTCACTCCCTTATGGCCCCAGAACTCTAGACCCTTGGACAACCATCTCCTCCTAACTTAGCCTAAACCTCGAATACCCAGATGCCTTAGTTCAGAGGCCCTTCAACTTTGTTGAGCCCCTTCATTTTCTCTCTTTCTGTCTTGACTGCCTTGTATCTTTGTCCTCAAAATTTACCAGCTCTATGCAATCTTCCTCAACAATACCTGGTTACACTAATTCCTACAGAGATCGTAAAGCAACTTTGCTTAGATTTAGGATCGCCTTCTGCAGTCTCTCTTCCTTTGGATTGTACATTGCTATAGGGCAAGACTTGTCTGCTACTTCCTTTACATCATCCATCAATATTTAAATGGTGCTCAGTACTGGCTGAGGGGAAAACAGCCACTCTCAGAGTTGTGCCTGTTTCTATTCTCATTTTCCTGTTTGCAAAAGCTCACTCATAACTTGATGTGTTGATTCAGTTAAATCATCAAAGGAGTAAAATAAAAACACCTAAAAGGTTGGCCAACACAGAACCAGACTATGAGACATGTACAAGAATGCTTTGCTCATGAGGGGAAATGTTATTGGAAGCAAGAAGCACAAACCAGGCAAGGAGACAGCAGCAGGCCATGGGAAATGCCATTTGAAGTTTTATGTGGCCTCAGGTCTCTAATGATAGGCTTTTATCCTATTATGTCTAATTGACACAGGACTTATTAACAAATTGAGAAGTGCTTATTCCTTGAAATGTTTTGGACATTATACCAACTTCTTCTGATGGGTTGTTGAAATGGCTCTATTATGCCAGACTGGCTTGTAACCTGTGAAAATGATCCAGCAATCTTCAAAGTTAATGAAACATCATTTGTCATAGGATTTGCAGGCGTGACTCAGTTCCTACATTCTAAGACACAATGAAAGCAAGAGCTGAAGGCCAGGCCCCTTGCCAAGCTTAATGAGTATTCTGTAAGTGGCACTTGTGCTGTGGTCTTTACCTCTTCCATAGGGTGCCAGGGCCTGATACGCCTGGTCTTGTCTATTCTGGAGCTGGGTGCTTTGACTTCGGGACTTGATTTTCATCTCCTTTCTGCTCCCAGACTAATGGAGGCAATGCCTTTTTTTCTCTTTGGCCATTTTGTAGGCTACTATAGAAAAAGTCATTAGCATTGTGTGTGTGTGTGTGTGTGTGAGAGAGAGAGAGAGAGAGAGAGAGAGAGAGAGAGAGAGAGAGAAAGAGAGAGAGAGAGAGAGCGCTAAACTTGGGAAACAAAGTTGGTGCTCATTGATTGGGGAATTCCTGATCAAATTTTGATAGGTGAATGTCAGGCCACAGTCCATAAACATTTATTAATCAGTAAGTATGTGGCAGATTGTGGTAGATTTTGGTGATATAAAGAAAGGCAAAAACAGAAACAAAAACCAGTCCCTGTCTTCAAGGAGATTGCATTCTAATTGTGGAGACAACATATAAATAACTAAGAATATAAAAGACATACATATATATATATATATATAGTTATATGCATGTATATATATGCAAATATATAGATATGCATTTAAATAAACCAACACACACACATATATATACATACATACATACATATATATACACATATGTGTATATGTGTGTGTGTGTGTATGGTAGTCTGAGAGGGGGAAACATTAGCAGCTGGGAAGACTGGGAAAGACCCATAGAAGAAGGTAGGGTCTGAGTTGAATCTCAAAGAAAACCAGGAAAAATAAGGGCCTGAGGTTAGGAGGCAGAGCATTCAAAGCCTGGGGCATAGTCAATACAAAGGCAAAGAGACAGGAGATATGATAGACTATTACTGCATTATAATGTAGTGATTTGGGGCTCACTATCCTTAATTCCTCCATATAGGGTTTTAGGTCCTAGAGAGGAACCTGAGGGGTTGAGGTTTCTCTAATGTTATAAGCTTGAGTCTCCATTCATTCAAATTATGTTTTCTTCCACTATTAACCACCAGTGATTAGAGCCCCAATTCAATTTAACCAATTAAGACCAATTAGTTTTTACAGTGAAAAAAAAAAACCACCACACCATTCTTTAAAGACATAGCAAGGACAGAAGTATAAATATTTCCCTCCAATACTTATTGCATACACTATCCCCCTTTACAATATTGGTCTAGGAGAGAGCAGTCTTAAGATTCTGTGAAATTTCTGCATTGTGTTGGTCTATCCAATTGTGGAATTTTACAGATTTTCATTAAGGAGTGGGCTCAGTGGCTAGTTCCTTGTTACAGTAAAAAACAAGAAACACGAAGAATTCTGAGAAACTTGGGAAGACGTGCTATGAACCAGAGTAAAGTAAGCAGAACAAAGAGAGCAATTTATATACTGACAAAAAAAATGTAAAGGAAAATAGCATTGAAAGATGTCATAATGCTGATCATTACAATGAAGAATCTTTATAGGACTGATGGTGAAATCTATCTCTCTTTTCTAAGCAGAGGTGATAGACTACAGGCACAGAATGAAGCATACACTGCCAGGTAGGACCAATATTTTGGTTGATTTATGTGTATATATGTTGTTTTATTTGTACATGGACACATATGTTTTATATATGCTCACAGATTTCTTTTATATACCTAGTTATTTATGTGTTATCTCCACATTTAGAATGCTATCTTCTTGAGGGCAGGGGCTTTATTGAGTTACTTTAAGGAGGGAAGAAGGCTCTAAAGTGGTGGTACATGTCATTAGAAAGTGGCAGGAATATAAAAAAGTATCCATGAAACATTTATTTGTTCTAAAGAAAAAAAGAAAAAAGAGCTTTGTTCTTGAATCCCATTCTACTCTGCATGTAAGCAGGCATCCTAAGTCCAGGGCATGCCGTCCATGCATGATCACTGAAAAGTTTGGTTTAGAAGTCTATTAGCAAATATGGCTAGGTTGGCAACAATGGTAGGTTGAATCACAAGATGTAGAGATAGAATTGAATTTAGTAGAAGGCTCAGAGGATGACAGATTTAGAGACAGAAGGGATCCCAGGAGTCATTAGGTCTAACTTCTTTACTGAGGAACATAGAGGGAAAGCATCTTCTGATTTCAAAACCAGCCATCTTTTCATCTTTCAGAGTCCTCGCCCTCTCCTGATATACCCTTGTGCCTTGTACCAGATAAAGTTGGACCTACAAGTGACTGGGGGTTTGGGACCAGATCCTCGAGCACTATTTATATGGCTATAGGGCTAATTGGATCTGGAGGAATAGTAGAGGTTTACCTACTGATGTAAAGTCTCCCTTGTTCTAAAACAAAACAAAAAACCCAGAATGGAAAAAAAAAAACAAAAACCTCAAACAAAACCAAAAACTTTCCCTGCTTTCTTTCTGATGTTTAAAATCCTTTCAGACTTGAGACAGACTTTCATTTCATAATTAGAGATACGGACATAATTTATACTCAACGAGGAAGTAAGAAAGAGATATACTCAGGTGTAATTGACTAATATCAGCTCTTTCCCCTGAGAGTAGATTTTGTTTTGGGGATAGGGGAAGTTGCAGAGGGAAGGGGGATAATGGGGAAGGAGCCAGTCTGAGACAGGGGGAAAAAAAAGAGAGGGAAACATTCAAATGAACTTTTTTTTTGACTCACAATTTTGCCTAAGGCTGGCCTTGAGTGGTCACCTTTCATTCTTTTCAAAACTGACAGTTTATCTGACTAGAAGGCTATCCACTAAACAACTGAGGGTAGAAATGTGGAAAGTCCTAATCCTCTCTGGCCTCTGTCTCCTGCCTTTGCTGAGGGCTCATCCTGTCCCCTTGGAAAGAATGTCAACAGGTTGGTCCAACTGGAGTTTTCACATTGCTGATCTTTTTCTGAGAAGTGAGGTTGTAAATGCAAGCCATTGCCTTTCTCTGGCAGGAGCCTCATGGGGATGCAGACAGAGCCTGTAGTGCACTGATGTAATTTATATTCTCTCTGTCTTTGCTTTGATCTGGCTTTGTACCCTGAGAGTGGGCAGAGATCAGTTCCTCGGTTAATCAAGAAGCATTTAATAAGCATTTATTAATGAAATATTTATTATATTGCAATACGTGTTAATATAATATCAATACACATTTGCAGATACTGTGCTAAGCATTGGGCATGCAAAACCAGTAAAAACAAACACTGCCCCTGCCCTCAAGGAGCTAATGTTCTAATGGAGGAGAAAACAAGCAAACAACTATGCAGACAAAATCAATGAATCAATAAACATTTATTAAGTGCCCATTATATGCCAGGCACTGTGCTAGCGGAGTAGATGGGAGTTAATTCTACAGGGAAGGCACTAACATTAAGAGAGACCTGGAAAATTTTCTTGTGGAATGAAGAATTGCAGCTGAGACTTGAAGGGAGGGAAAAAAAAGAGGGAGAGTGAATCTAGGGGACAGTCAATAAAAATGAATGGAGTCTGGAGATGGAATGTTTTGTGCAAGGAACAGCCAGGAATCCAGTATAGTCAGATGGTGAGGTAGCATTTGCTTGGTTGTCTATGCCAACGAGGAACCTTAGTTTCCTTATCTATACAAGAGGGGGTTTGATGAGATACTTAGTATGTTTCATTCCATCTCTATCCTTCTGTATTCCAGAAGGTACCAGTTTTTGTCTGATAATGGGCTGGATTTATAGGACTCAGCTCAGTGGTTAGTTGTTACTGCCTAAGATTATATGCCTGAAACATATCAAACACAACACAGTCTTTAAATATTTAAGTAGTAATTTTTCCGCAGCATGAGAAGTCATCACATACTGAACCAAAGCTCTGTGAGTCCTCTTTTCCATGAATTTTTTTCATAGTTAACTCAGATCTAGTCATTCCATTTATAATTGAGAATCTGATCAGTATTACTACTACTGACTAACCTATGTGATCCTGGACAAGTCACTTCGACTTTCTTAGCTTCAATTTCCTAATTTTAGAATAAGAGATTTCAACTAGGTGAATGAATGCCAAAAAAGCATTTATTATGCATTTACTGTGTACCAAGCACAGTGGCAAGCCCTAAAGATACAAATGCAAAAGTAGACATAGTCCTTAATCCTAAAGGAGCTTACCTTCTAATGGGGAAAATACACACAGAGGAGTGAGAGGGGTACTTTGGTCAGAAAACCTTAGGTGGCTTCAGAGGTTCATGTTAGATGTACAGCCTTATATAATCCTATATTGCTATATGGTTTGAACTTGGTGTACTTTCATTAGCATTTTGATGGTTCTTGTTCATTTGTCATTTAAGAGGAAGGAAATGAGCATTTATTAAATATGCTAGTTGCTTTGCTAAGGTGTTTACAAATATTATCTCTTTTTATCCTCAATAACAACCCTGAGAGGTAGGTGCTATTATTATCCCCCTATTATAGGTGAGAAAATTGAGGCAGACTGGAGTTAAGTGAACTGCTCAGGGTCACACAGCTGGTAAGTGTCTGAGGCTAGATTTGAACTCAGGTCTTCTTGACTCCAAATCCAACATCAGCATCCTATCCACTTGGCCACTTAGCTGCCATTTCTTCTCTAGCGTCTTACACATGTAGATTCCTATTTGGGATTTTATTTTCTCCCATTAGTTGGATCATAGAATGGTTTTTTTTTTTGTTTTTTTGTTTTTTTTGGTGAGGCAGTTGGGGTTAAGTGACTTGCCCAGGGTCACATAGCTAGTAAGTGTTAAGTATCTGAGGCTGGATTTGAACTCAGGTCCTCCTGAATCCAGGGCTGGTGCTCTATCCACTGCGCCACCTAGCTGCCCTGATCATAGAATGTTAATAGGGCAACGTAGTGCTGTTTCTCAACTGTGAGGGAACAAACTGACCTACTGAATAATGGGATATTAGAGGCTTTCTAACTCCTTTTACACACGGCAGTCTTTATAGTTCTAGAAGAGGGGCAGCTAGATGGTACAGTGGATAGAGTGCTGGGTGTGAATCTAGGAAGATTCATCTTTGTGAGTTCACATCTGGCCTCAGACATTTACTAGCTATGTGACCCTGGGGAAGTCACTTAATAACCTTTTTTTTGCCTCAGATGATCATCTGTAAAATGGCCAACCACTCCATTATCTTTGCTAAGAAAACTCTGAAGAGTTGGACATGAGTGAAAACTGACTAAACAAAAACTCAATTCTAAAAGACAGCTGTCATATCCTCCTCCTCCTCCTCCTCCTCCTCCTCCTTCTTCGGTGAGGCAATTGGGGGTTAAGTGACTTCGAGGCAGTCAATTGAGCATTTATTAAGTACTTAGTATCAAGACTTTTCCTTGAGCTAATTTCAGTGATGTGGAGGTTAGTGTCTCTCACTGGGCAGCACATTCCAATTTTTAACAGCTGGATTTGTAAGAACCACCTATTGTATGAAGAGCTGTCTCCCTGGAACTCCCAACCATTCAACCATTAGTTCTAATTCTACTGTTCAAATCCCATTTCTGTGATACCACTATCATGCTTTTCCTTCATCAAAACTCCTCTTTTTTTTTTTTTCGTGAGGCAATTGGGGTTAAGTGACTTGCCCAGGGTCACACAGCTAGTCAGTGTTAAGTGTCTAAGGCCGAATTTGAACTCAGGTCCTCCTGACTCCAGGGTAGGTGCTCTATCCACTGTGCTACCTAGCTGTTCCTATAGTCTGCTCTTTTTTTTTTTTTTTTGTGGGGCAATGAGGGTTAAGTGACTTGCCCAGGGTCACACAGCTAGTAAGTGTCAAGTGTCTGAGGCCAGATTTGAACTCAGGTACTCCTGAATCCAGGGCCGGTGCTTTATCCACTAGCTGCCCCGTATAGTCTGCTCTTAATGAAGACTTAATGAGATAATGTACAGATAGTACTTTGAAAACTCTAAAGCACTTTACGAAAGCTATTATGTTATAGATAATATGCTTCTTCTTTGTGTTTTTCATATCCTTTTCTATATGGTCACTGCCCAACCAATATGTTACAGAGGAAGAAAATGAGTTCTTGAAAGAGGAAGTGACTTACCCAGTCACATAACTAATAAGAAGATGAGCTAGGTTGAAGCTAGACTTCCTGCTACCTTGTTTGGTGCTTTTCTCCTCTACAAGGTTTGTATGAGGGATTCTTTTTGACCAACTGGTGAAGCTTATGTACCCCTTCTCAGAATACATTTTAAAATAAAATAGGATTAAAAAGGAAACTGAAATACTGAAATAGTTATTAAGATATTTTAAAAAACCCTCTGCAGACCCCAGGTTATAGCAAGTTGCCTTTGTTAATAGGGACAAAGACCCACCAAGCTAGATACTATATAGAGTAGTTGCCATATAGGAAAAAGAACGAACGTAGAGATTCCCAGAGAGTCAAAATTCACAAAATCCAAGAAGAGAGTCAGCCACAAAATGAGTTGTCTCCAATAACTATATACAAATATACAACTTATGATTAACAAACAAGGTACCATGGCTACTCCACAGGATGATCATAGGGATCAAATGAGATAGAAAGTAGGTGGAAGCATGTTGAAAACTATAAGGTTTGTAAACTTACAAGTTTGCCCAGAGAAGAATGGCTAGGATGGTGAGGTATCTGGGAGTTGTCACAGAAAGGATGGCTGGAGAAAATGGGGATGTTTATCTTTAAAAAGAGGAGTTTTATAGGCGCAGCTAGGTGGCACAGTGGATAGAACAACAACCCTGGAGTCAGGAGTACCTGAGTTCAAATCCGGCCTCAGACACTTAACACTTACTAGCTATGTGACCCTGGGCAAGTCACTTAACCCCAATTGCCTCACGAAAAAAAAAAAAAAAAGAGGAGTTTTGATGAAGGAAAAGCATGATAGTGGTATCACAGAAATGGGATTTGAACAGTAGAATTAGAACTAATGGTTGAATGGTTGGGAGTTCCAGGGAGACAGCTCTTCATACAATAGGTGGTTCTTACAAATCCAGCTGTTAAAAATTGGAATGTGCTGCCCAGTGAGAGACACTAACCTCCACATCACTGAAATTTGCTCAAGGAAAACTCTTGATACTAAGTACTTAATAAATACTCAATTGACTGACTGGAATAATGTAGAGCAAAGGTGTCAGCATCTTTGTTGTTGTTGTTGTTGTTATTCGGTTGTGCCTGATTCTTCATGAGTCCATTTGGAGTTTTCTTGGCAGAGATACTAGAATGGTTTGCCATTTCCTTTTCCAGATCATTTTACAGATGAAGAAACTGAGGCAAATAGGGTTAAGTGAATTGCCCAGGGTCACACAGCTAGCTAGTAAGTGTCTGAAGCTGGATTTGAACTCAGGCCCTCCTGACTCCATGGCTAGTGCTCTAGGTACTGTGCCACCTAGCTGCTCCATAATTGGTTTCTTTTGTAATCCTACATATTCTATTTTATGCCTTAAAAATATTATGATGAGAAGGGGCCTGTAGGCTTCACCAGTTGCTAAAATGGATATATGACACACCCACACAAAGGTTTAGAATTCCTTCTCTACATATGTTTATCTCTATTTTTCTTGCTTTTTTTTTTGGCAACATAACTAACATGGAGGATATTTTGCATTGCTTCACACGTATAATGAGTATCATACCTTCTCAGTGGGTTGGGGAGGGTATGGAAAGAAGGAGAGAATTTGGAACTCAAAATTTTAAAAAAGAATATTAAAAATAAACAAATTAGTACATTAATTTAAAAAATAAAAGAAACTTTGGCTCTAGCAGAAATAGATTGGATCAAGAGATTGGTCAAGAGACCTGGCTTTTACTCCTAATTAGCTGTGTGGGTCTTGGGCAAATGATTTAAACTCCAAGTGTCTCCTTTATCAACTGTAGAATGAAGCTAATCCCTGCCCTTCTTATTTCACAGGAATGTTATGGGTTTTAAATGAGATATTGCAGGCTAATGTATGATAGAAAACAAAATATCTCTTCTCTACCCCTGACTCCTCCTTCCCTCCCTCCCTAAGGCTTCAAACTTTATAATAGACCTAGTAATGAATGAGTTTTGAAGATCACCAGAGCTAAGTCCAAGACCCATTATTAAGGCAGAAAGAAACAATAGAATGCTCCCTGATCTCCTGGAGGCTTTATAGACATTTACAAACACCTTGATGAGGAAGGAGAAGTGAGAAAATTCTTTACATTATTTGACATGATTAGAACATGCATCCAAACGAGCATCTACCTGTTGCTGAGATTGTCTGACACCTGAGACATCTTCCTTATGAACCTCTTGGATACTAGATTTATGCATCTTCCAGAAATATCTGGGCCTATGAAATCTGTGAACATTCATCCAATCCACCCCATATCTTCCTGAAGGAGGTAACTTTGGAATATTATAGAGCCAAAACATGGATTCTATCCCACATTGCTTATAGTGGGGAAGTCATATTATTTCCTTTCCTGAAAATATTTCTACTTTTACTGTCCTGTGGTTTACATCACCTCAGGAATGCCTATAATGCCTAACTGGACTATAAATAGAAATGAGTTTAGTTGCCATGAGGTGGTCTACCATCCTTTGCTCTGAGATAATTAGAAGAGTTAAAAATCATTCCTGAAGAGTCAGCACCTAGTACAGTTCTCAAAACATAGCATATAACTAATAAATGATTTTTGAACTGAATGATCATGTTCCATTTCTTCCCTCCTTGGACACTGGCTCAGATGGGAGTTGTTTTAAAAAATATTTATATATTTTGCTTCCACATCACCTTTATTTCTAAATACATTTCTCTCCATTCCTTTAGCCAGTGAGCCATCCCTGGTAACAAAGAAAGAGCAAAAAAGGCAGCTCAGCAAATCCCAACAACACACCAACTGACATATGTAATGTCAGTATATGTAATTATACCCTATCCATAGGTCCCCACCTCTGCCATGAAGGGAGGGAGGTGCATTTTCTGAGGAGTTAATTTTTGATCTACAAGTCTCTCTGACCACTCCTCTTCCTTCTCCTTCTTTTTGAAATAGAGAGAAAAAAAATATAACTCTGAGTGGAGTACTGTGCTGAGGGGGCTGAGTTCTATATTCTCAAGGAAATTAAGAATCTAGTGTCTTCCACAAATGTGCTGGGCCCTGAGAAATCCATTGCATTCATCTACCCCATGATGTACAGCACTTGATTAGCCATTGTTTCATGCTGATAAAGTAGTCTCTTTTCTTCACAATTCAGATCCTCTTCATAGCCCCTTTTCTGTAAACCTCTCCTTTTTCATTATGTGGTCATAATTATTTCTTTCTGTGGAGTGCATAACCTAACACCTATGTATTCTGGGTGCCAAGGTTTGAAACCATAATAAGCTGAATGCTCACCTTTGAAACCATTATTTCAATCATTAGACGCAGTTTATTTCTCCGGAGAACATTAACATTTGAAAATGTGTCAACTTGAGTAGGAAATTTATCACGATCATGGACCACCTGCCAACTCATTAGAATGCAACATTCAGAATTTCCTGGACTCCTCGGCAAAATCTAACATTTGACATCAGTTTATATTTTTAAGTTGTTTCAGCTCAGTTCCTGGTAAATCATTTGTGAAGGCCAAAGAAATGTGATTTGAAACTAGGATGTTGGAATGGCTGTGCTGCCAGCGGAGGGACCAAGGAACTTGGAAAAGGCAAAAATGCTGATGGGAAAAATGGATCTTGTGGATACAACACCTTTTCAGCTCAGAGATGACCAAAGCAAGGGAAAATTCTCTGCCTTTGTTCACCTAGTGTTGCTATGCTAAATAGCTTGAAAATAGCTA
The DNA here is from genome assembly GCF_019393635.1 of Dromiciops gliroides. Lineage (NCBI taxonomy): Eukaryota > Metazoa > Chordata > Mammalia > Microbiotheria > Microbiotheriidae > Dromiciops > Dromiciops gliroides. Next base: position 577,993,393 of record NC_057862.1, read on the forward strand.
AATGAACCTATCCTGGATTTTAGGTAGGAAGACAAAGAACAATCTTCCTAATGCTAATGCACCAAAGAGTCACATTTTCATGGATGGAGCAAAGTGGAGAGCTGAGATCATAGTTTTAACAATTGTAGTGAAAAAAAAAAATCAGGGCAGCTAGGTGGTGAAGTGGATAAAGCATAGGCCCTGGGTTCAGGAAGACCTGAGTTCAAATCCAGCCTCAGACACTTGACACTTACTAGCTGTGTGACCCTGGGCAAGTCACATTGCCCTGTAAAAGAAAGAAAGAAAGAAAGGAAGGAAGGAAGGAAGGAAAAGAAAAAATGTATCCAAGGCTCAATATACCGTAAGTGGCATACCCTGGATTAGAACTTGAGTCTCTTAAGCTTCCTCTCTCTCCCCCACCAGACTTGGTTTTTGTACTAGGATACATTACTTCATCATCTAACAAATGAAACTAGAAACAAAAATCTATGGACCAGGCCAGTGAGTGATGTCAAATTCAAATAGAAATATCATACACACATGATTTGTTATCTTTAGGTCTTGTCAGATATGCTTCTTAGATATGTATACATGTCTAAGCAAATAGTTTTGAGAGCTTTTTGCTCATTTATATTATTTAGTCTTTTGAATCTAAACAGTACACTGTTTATTGGACACAAAGCATTCAGTATATAAAGGATATGAAATCTATTCCATTTTGTATTGATTTGGCAGGTTATAATGGATAGAGCACTGCACTTGGAGTCAGGAAGACCTACTTGCTGTTTGAATCTTACCTCAGACACATACTAGTCATATGGTCCTGCGAAAATCTCTTAACTTCTCTTTTCCTCTGTTTCCCTCATCTGCCAATGAAGGGCTTAGAACAGATTCTTCTAAGGTTCCCTTTAACTTTTAATGTATATGTGGTACTAATGTTAGTCATTCAATCATTTGACTTTACTATCCTTTCTAGCTATTGTCCTATTTTGGCTTTTTTTCTTAAGACTCTTTCATGGTGAAATTCCTGGGAAAAATAACCTGTCTAAACTCATAGCTTCCATTTCTTCTCCCACTCATTTCTTTTTTTTTCTTCTTCAGGGAAATGATGGTTAAGTGACTTTCCCAGGGTCACACAGCTAGTAAGTGTCAAGTGTCTGAGGCCGGATTTGAACTCAGGCACTCCTGAATCCAGGGCCAGTGCTTTATCCACTGTGCCCCCTAGCTGCCCCCCCACTCATTTCTTAATCCTTTGCATCTTTATTCTGTCCTTATTACTTAACTAAAATTCTTCTTCTCTCTCTCCCTCTCATTACCATTAATCTTTTAATTTCTAAATACCTTTTCCCCAATCCTTGACTTCTCTGTTAACTATGCTCTCCTCTTGCATTCTGTTTCAGTGATGCTGATCTTTTAGTCTTTCTCTTGACTATTTGACCATTCCTTATGCATTATCCATATCATACTCCCTAACTGTGGGTGAACTCCAAAGTCCAAATCTTGAGCTCTCTTCTCTCTATGTATTCCTTTTGTGATCTCATCAGTTTCCATGAGTTTGAATGTAATATCTACACAGATAGCTCCCAGAGCTCTAAAGCCAGGCCTCTCTTAGGCTTCAATTTCATATCACCAATTGAGTACTGTACATTCTGAACTGGATATCCTGCATGCATCTCAAGCTCAGCATGTGGAAAACAGAACTTCTCATACCTCTCTGTTTCTTGTAAGGGGATCATCATTCTCACAGTTCTTCAAGTTCACAATTTTAGAGTGATCATGAGGTCCTCATTATCTCTTATGTTTCATATCTAGTTGGTTGCCAACTCTGGTCAATTTGACTACCACCAGTATCTATCTATCTATCTATCTATCTATCTATCTATCTATCTATCTATCTATCTATCTATCTATCTATCTATCTATCTTTCTTTCTTTCTTTCTTGCTTGCTTGCTTGCTTTCTTTCTTTCTTTCTTTCTTTCTTTCTTTCTTTCTTTCTTTCTTCCTTCCTTCCTTCCTTCCTTCCTTCCTTCCTTCCTTCCTTCCAGGGCAATGAGGGTTAAATGACTTGACCAGGGTCACACAGCTAGTAAGTGTCAAGTGTCTGAGCTCAGATTTGAACTCAGGTCTTCTGAATCCAGGGCCGGTGCTTTATCCACTACACCAACTAGCTGTATCTTTCACATATATTTTCTTCTATTCCCTGCTGCTTCTCTCTCTCTCTCTCTCTCTCTCTCTCTCTCTCTCTCTCTCTCTCTCTCTCTCTTTCTCTCCCCTCTCCTGATTCCTTGCATTTATGTTGTATACACACACACACACACACACACACACACACACACACACACACACACGTTTTCCCCAGTGCAAGCAAACGCCTTCAATTGATTAATGTAGAAGTTCTTATTAAGCCCCTACTGCCAGGCTCTGTGATAGGTGCAGGTAATAAAAAGACAAAAAAAAAGTCCCTGCCCTCAAAGAGCTTAAGTTCTAACAGGAGATGCTGTATGTACACACATATATAGGCATATACATAATTGTTGTCTTTTGTTCTTGAAGAGGACCAAAATGACAACACTATATTAGAATCAAGTTATAGTGTGCCAGACTGTGGCTGATCAGACCAATATGAGCTTGGAATGCCTTACCCCAGGTCAGGCACAAATAGTCTATGGGAACATTTGGATTGGATTCTCTAAATTTGTGTATCTTGCATTTCTTTTAAACTACTTCAATTCTGTTTTGCTCATAGAACACAGCACCTTCTCTGCTGAGGGCACAACATGCTGGGCAGTCCTGTTCCAGTGTGTCCCATGTCATGCAATCAATTCCAAAGTCCTTAAGAGAGACCTTGAGAGTGTTCTTGTATCACTGTTTCTGACCACCATGTGAGTGCTTGCCTTCTGTGAGTTCTCCATAAAGGCCTTTTAGGCAAGTGTACATTTGGCATTTGAACAATGTGGCCAGTCCATTGCAGTTACATTCTCTGCAATAGAGTTTGAATGCTTGGGTTTAATTGAGAGAGGACTTCAGTGTTTGGTACCTTATCTTGTCAGGTGATCTTCAGAATCTTCCTAAGACAATTCAAATGGAAGTAATTCAGTTTCCTGGCAGGGCACTAGTTTGTGCTATGGGTTTCACAGGCATACAACAATGAGGCCAATACAACAACTCTATAGATCTTCAGTTTAGTAGTCAGTCTAATACCTCTTCTCTCCCACATGTTCCTTGGGAGCCCCCCCAAATGCTGAGCTAGCTCTGGCAATGCATGCATCAATATAATGATCAATGTATACATCCCTGTAAAGTATACTGCCAAGGTAAGTGAACTTATCCACAGTATTCAAAACTTCTCCATTTGCTGTAACTGATGGTTTCACGAATGAATGATGTAGTGCTGACTGATGGTGCATCTATGTTTTCTTGATGTATACATATATAGACATATACATGAAATGGGGTGACTGACAATGAGGGCCTAGTGTTTAGTATATATGCAACTTGGTGAATGGGCTTCCCAAAGTGCATAATGGAGATGCCTTTACCCTCCCTAGTAAGATATTCACAGATATCCTGGTGGGGGAGAGGGGGAGTGTTTTTTTCCTGTTGATTTACTATGTAGAGATGAAGTCTTTTAAGTGGTTACTGAACTGGAACTGTGGTCTCACTTGCCTAGAGGCTCTCAAGTTAGGAGTGAGAAGAAATACTGTGACCCTTTAGGTCAGGGGAGAGGCCGGGGCAGCAGATGTTGCTACTGTTGCCTTATCCATACATTTGTGCTACCATGTGTCCACGAATGCATTGTTCTGTTGTTTCTTTTTGTCTCTGTGCTTTTCCTAATCCTAGTAAATGAATGTCAGAGATGTAACAAGCTGGTTATGGCTTTGTAAGCTTTGAAAGATTGGCAAGTTATCACCACTTGGAGATGTGTGGTAGCCAAGTCTGGTGAGGGGTCCTGGCTGTGGGGTCACCAACTTGATCCAGACTCACAATGAAGCCACCAGTCATCCAAGATACCATGTCCTGTAAGCATGAGAGTGACTTGTCCATTGGCTATCTCATACCCACAACTCAACTTAGTGGAGGCCATATTTGTAGCAACCACTTTAAATTTGAAATCATTCTACCTAATAAAGGAGGTAGTGGAGTATAGTGTTCTCTAGTTTGGGAGGCTTTTGCAATGGGCCAAATTCCAAATTGCTTTCCAGAACGGCTGGATCAATTCACAGCCGGGTGCCATACAGTCTCTTCAACATTTGTCATTTTCATCTTTTGTCATCCTTGCTAATATGATAAGCCTGAAGCAGAACCTCCAAGATGGGGGCTCTTGAGCCATAATGTTACAGAAGGCAATCACCCCAGAACTCTGAGGTAAGAAGCCCCTCTTGCTACAAGTGGAGTTGGCAGAGTGAAGCTCAAAGAATGTGTGTGACATATAAGACACATACAAAGTAGACACATGGTAGGTAACCTTGGAAGGGAAGGTGTTAGCAGCTCAGGTGACCAGAAAATGACTCCTGAAGAAGGCAATGCTTGAGCTGAATCTTAAAAGAACCCAAGGACTCCAAGAAGTAGAATTGAGGAAAGAAACTATTCCAGATATCAGGGACATTCAGTGCAAAGACACATAGATAGGAAGTGGAGTGTCATGGGTGAGGAACAACAAACAGTCCAATATGATGGCTAATCTATAGAGTCTGTGCCTGCCCTCTAATACATACACACACATACATACATGTATATATGTGTATGTGTATACACACACACACACACACATATATATATACATGTATGTGTGCACATGCATATTTATATATTTGAGGGCAGGCACAGACTCTATGTGTCTTTGCACTGACTGTCCCTGGTGTCTGGAATGGTTTCTCTCCTCAATTCTACTTCTTGCAGTCCTTGACCTTACTGAATTCACATTTGAATGAGAACACACACACATATATATAATTCTATGTGCATAGTCTTTTGGATGTTGTATCTCTCATTCGAATGTGAGTTCAGTAAGGATAAGGTCCTTTTTTTCTTTATTTGTCATTCTTTGTAACTTCGGCACTTAGCACTGTGCTTCGCAAATAGTAAATGCTTAATAAATGGTTGATGACTGAATTGACTATGGAGGACACTAATACGTGTAAGGGGCCTGGAGAGGTAGTTTTGTTTTTTTCAATTCTTTTTATCTATCTATCTATCTATCTATCTATCTATCTATCTATCTATCTATCTATCTATCTATCTATCTATCTATCTATTTATTTGTTTGTTTATTCATCAATCTATTATCTACTTATCTCTATCTAGCCACCCATTTATTTATTTATTTATGTATCTATTTACTTATTTACTCGTTCATTTATTTATTTATTTAATGGGACAGTGAGGGTTAAATGACTTGCCCGGGGTCACACAGCTAGTAAGTGTCAAGTGTCTGAAGTAAGATTTGAACTCAGGTCCTCCTGAATCCAGAGCCTGTACTTTATCCACAGTGCTACTTAGCTGCTCCTTCAGTAGCTAGGTTTTTAAAAGAACTTTAACAGCTAAGCAGAAAAGTTTTTTTTTGTTTGTTTTTTTACTAGAGGTAATAGGGAGCCATTGAAGTTTAGTGAGTAGCAGGGATAAGATCTTTACTTGGTGGTTGTATGGAGAATAGATTGGAGTAGGAAGAGGCTTTAAAATTAAGGTTGTTACTGTTTCATTTTTATCCTTCTGTCCCCAGGATGCAGTATACTGTCTGGCACATAAAGGCTCACTAATTGCTTGATTGATTCACAACCCATCCACCTCTCCCCTCTACCTTTACTCCACTAAGAGCTCTCCTTATTACCTTTCCCCTTGATTTTTGCAAAAACCTCCTAATTAGACTCCCTGTGTCAAATCTTCCCTTCTCCAAATCATGCCCTGCACTGCTGCTTAAAGCACAGCACTGACTATATCCCTCTCTTGTTTAATAAACTCTAGTGGTTTCTTTAAGATCAAATACCAAAATCTCTCTGGCATTTAATTCCCTTTACATATTGGCTCCAACCTACCATTCCAAGACTAATATACATTTTTCCCCTTCACTCTATGGTTTTGTAGAACAGGCTTCTTGCTGGTCCTCATACATGACATAACATTCTATCTCCAGGCCTTTGGACGGGTTGTCCCCCATGCCTAGAAGACTTTCCTTCCTTAACATTCTCTTTTAGAATTCCTGACTTCCTTCAAAGCCCTATTCAGATACCACTTTCTCCATGAGCTTTTTGTGATGATACTTGCAACTGCTAGTGATTTCTCATTGGAATTGCTTTGTATTTAGTGTTTGTGCCTGTATGTACACACATTATATATGAGCATATACATATATACAAGATGTATATGTAGAAATAGACATTTCATATACATATTATACATACATATAATATATGTGTGTATATATATATACGTATATTTTCATGTATATGTGTTTATAGCTATATCAAAATACATGTGTGTATAATTCTTTATCTTGAAAGCATAGTTTTGTGGCCTAGCACTTCCCCCTCCTTACATTTACTGGCTCTTTCAGCTGGGTCAAGTCATTTAACCTCTTACTGCCCCAGGTAAATCTCTAGGGCTATAAATTGTAAAGCAGGTGCTAATTTGCATTGTGATTCTTCGTATCAATGAAATCACTATGTCTAGTACATAATTTGATAATGTGTGTTTATAAGTAGAGCCCCTTTTGGCTATCACACCCAATTCCTACTCAATGATTTCAGCTCCTATGCCTAAAACACAAACTCCTCCATGTATATTTATATGGCTTATGGTCAAGTAGGCTAAATCACAATTATTTCCGTTAGTAAATATTTATTATATTATTATGTTATTTATATATTATATGTGAGGCACTGTGCTAAATACCGGGGCTACAAAAAGAGGTGAGAGTTTCTGCCCCCAAGGAGCTTACAATCTAATGGGAGAGACAACAAGCAAACCAATATGTTAAAAAAAAAATCGAACAAGTCATATACAAAATAATTAGGAAATAATTAAGAGAATGATGATATTAGAATTAGAGGGATTCAGAAAGGGTTCCTGTAGAAGATGAGATTTTAGTTGGGACCTAAAGGAAACCAATGAAACCAGCCAGTGAAGATGAGAACAAAGAGCATTCCGGGCATGAGGGACAGGCAGAGAAAGTGCCTGGAGTTGAGAAATGGAGAGTTCATGGAACAGCAAGAAAGCCAGTGTCACTGGATCAAGAAGTATGTACTGGAGAGTAAGGTATAAGAAGACTGGAAAAGTAGGAGGGGACTAGGTTATGAAGGGCTTTGAATGCCAAATGGAACATTTTGTATTTGATCCAGGAGGATAAAGAACCACTGGAACTTTTTTTTTTTTTTTTACATATAAGGTATTTTATTTTTTCTGTTACATGTAAAGATAGTTCTCAACTTTTGTTTATACAAGCTTTACAATTTCAGATTTTTCTACCTCCCTCCCCTCCCTCTCCCCTCCCCTAGATAGCAGGTAATCTGATATAGGTTATATCTATATATCTATATACATCTATCTATCTATCTATCTATCTATCTATCTATCTATCTATCTATCTATCTATCTATCTATACACACACATATATATATATCCATAATAACATTAATCCTATTTCTGCATTAATCCTGTTATAAGAGAAAAAATCAGGGCAGTAATGCAAAACCTCAAAATAGAAAAAAAAAAAACAACCAATAGCTCCCAAAACAAAAGAAATAGTATGGTTCAATCAGCATCTATACTCCACAGTTCTTTTTTTTTTTTTCTTGGATTTGGAGATCCTCTTCTATCATGAGTTCCCTGGAACTCTTCTGTACCATTGCATTGGTGAGAAGAATATAGTCCATCACAGTAGGTCAACACTCAATGTTGATGATACTGTGTACAATGTTCTTCTGGTTCTGCTCATCTCACTCATCATCAGTTCACGTAAGACCCTCCAGGTTTCTCTGAACTCCTCCTGCTCATCATTTCTTACAGCACAATAGTATTCCATTGTATTCATATACCACAACTTGTCCAGCCATTCCCCAATTGATGGGCACCCCCTCAACTTCCAATTCCTTGCTACCACATAAAGAGTAGCTATAAATATTTTTGTATATGTGGGTCCCTTTTCCCTTTCCATGATTTCTTTGGGAAAAAGACGTAAAAGTGGAATTGCTGGGTCAAAGGGTATGCACAGCTTTATTGCCCTTTGGGCATAATTCTAAATTGCTCTCCAGAATGGTTGGATCAGTTCACAGCTCTACCAACAATGAATTAGTGTTCCAATTTTCCCACAGCTTCTCCAACATTTATTATCTTCTTTTTTTGTCATTTTAGCCAATCTGATAGGTGTCAGGTGGTACCTCAGAGTTGTTTTAATTTGCATCTCTCTAATCATTAGAGATTTAGAGCATTTTTTCATATGGGAATAGATAGCTTTGGTTTCTTCATCAGAAAACTGCCTGTTCATATCCTTTGACCATTTCTCCATTGGGGAATGACTTGGATTCTTATAAATTTGATTTAGTTCCCTATATATTTTAGAGATGAGGCCTTTATCAGAAGTACTGGCCTCAAAAATTGTTTTCCAGCTTTCTGCCTCCCTTCTAATTTTGGATGCATTGCTTCTGTTTGTACAGAAATTTTTAAATTTAATATAATCAAAATAATCCATTTTGCATTTTATAATATACTCTATCTCTTGTTTGGTCAAAAACTGTTTTCCTTTCCAAAGATCTGATAGGTAGACTATTCCTTTCTCTCCTAATTTACCTATGGTATCACCTCTTATGTCTAAATCGTGTATCCATTTTGACCTTATTTTAGTATAAGGTGTAAGATGTTGGTCTATGCCTAATTTCTGCCATACTATCTTCCAGTTTTCCCAGCAGTTTTTGTCAAATACTGAGTTCCTATCCCAGAAGCTGGAGTCTTTGGAGAACCACTGGAATTTACTGAGTAGAGGGCTGCCATGGTTGGACTTGTGCTTTAGGAAAATCCGTTGATGGCTGAGGATGGATTGGGGTGGGGAGAGACTTGAGGCAGACAGAGCCCTCAGGAGTCTATCACAACAGTCCAGGCATGAGACAATAGCATGGAACCAAGTGGCGATGACTGTCAGAGGAAAGAAGCTGGTGTTTGTAAGAACTGTTGCAAGGTGAAATTGACAGGCCTTGGCCACAGGTTGGATATGGGGAGTGAGAGATAGTGAGCTGGAGAGGATGAGATGCAGGTTGTGAGTCTGAGAGACTGGCAGGATGGCACTGATCTCTACAGTAATAGGGTAGTTATGGGGGCGCAGTTAGAGCTTAAGGGGAAAGAAAATTAGTTCAGTTCTGGGCATGTTGACTTTAAAATGTGTCAAAGCAAAAATATTTACTGAAATGGCATAATAAGACTGGTGGCAATAAAGCATATTCCCTATACCTGTGCCTGTGTCCATGGTCCCACAAATAAACCCTGGTTCCGTGGAAAGAATGGGCATGCATAGCATTCACAAAGGGAAAGGCACTCACCTACAGAATGCTTGTGGCCAAGACACAGATCCCAACAATGGCTATGGTCACCACTACACAGCTGAAATCTTTGCCCAGAGCAATGCTACACTGGTTTAAGAAAGGACAGGAATATTTACTAGAGAAGCCTCAAAAAGCTCTCTGACTTGGTTTTCTCATTCTTGACTTTGACGTTTTCACTCTCTAGATTCTTAGCCTTAGGCACTAAGTTCTTTGGAGGGAGCAGGGATGACCTATTAATCTCATATTCAGTTTCATCTTTTCATGACTTTTTGAGGTTGGGTCTCCTGATCAGAGACCTTACTCTAGCTTATGGTGACTGTTCAAAATATCTCCCAATCTATAGCTCTTCAGGCCAGGCTACATACCAGGTTTAGGAGTCACTGGTCAAATAACCACAGCTCAAGGATTCATGTTTCTCCAATATTTCTTTTAACTCTAAATCTTTCTAGTTCATCCAGATCAATGAGTGGTTGGAGAAAAGGTATTGAGGCAATCTATGCCAGGGGCAAATTCATGTCTAATAGAACTTTTTCTCCTTATATTTAATTTGGTTACTTAAAATCAGAAAGGATCATTCCCTTCTTATCACATTGTGTCTGTGACCTACCCTTTACATCTTGGCAATGCAACCAGTCAAAGCTTCAAGGGAACTTTGCCTCTTGTTTTTTCATTTATATGTAAAGAAAGAGAAAAGAATGAACCCCACATGCAGCAAGAGTGGAGCCCATGTATGGAGAAGTGGGTGAGCCAGATGTGTAGGGAGGCCCACCAGTTGCAAGAACTGCTGTTGCGCAACTCGAAGGGAGGCAGAACAGACATTACTAGCCTCTTCTCTCCCCACCCTTTACAGGAGACTTTCCTTCCTGCCAGGAGGGGAAGCAGACCATTGGGGCCAGGGGCCATGACTTTGCTCCCCTCAGAGGAAGAGGGGGTACAGGACTAGAAGTAGTCCTCTGCTCCCTTAAGTATTATTAGTCTAGGGGATATAATTGATTTCATTCTAACTTCTGATCACTTTGTCATTATTATTACTATTGGAAGAAAGGAGGATGCCTAAGTTCTATGTTCAAGGTTTGAAACCTTTCCCACCAAATACCACGTCTACCATAAGCACACATAGAGATTAGCAAAGAAACTCATTTATCTAAATCAGTAACAAAACAGAAGATCAGAAAAATTATACAAAAGAGAATATCTATATCTATATCTATAACTGTATCTCTCTCTCTATCTATCTCTATCTATCAATCTATCTATCAATCTATCTATATCTCAGACAACACCGAGTGAAGGAGCTCATCTATTTGGGAGCAAAATAACTTTGCTCAAACTAGAGAGTTCTGGATCTCACCCAAGGGGAAACTCCCCCAAATCTCTAGTGCAGCAAACTGGGGACAAGGACTTGATGGATACTGCCCCCTCCTCTCATGTCTTCCCAAAGTTTTTTCCTTCAGCCTCCTGAAGTGGGGTTGGTCTCTTCCATCTTCTCTTTTGAAAATGGAGGCCAGAAGTGTCTGAAGTGACTGGGTTTGAAGTCCCCAAAGAGGATTGGCTTTAAAGAGTCCCTGAGGGGGGAATGGAAAAGGCTGGAGCTCTTCTGCTCTCATTAACTTCCTCCTGCTCCTCACTTAGGGCAAGGCATTCATTTCCACCATTAAGGAGAGAGTCCCTTACCAAGGAGCCTTGAGACAGGGATTACAGATACTTATTTTGTAGATAGCACTTATAAGTGTCTTCTCCCTTTGGGGATATAAGATCATTGAAGGCAGAGACTGTTTGGTTTATGTCTTTGTGCCTATCACCTCCTAGCACAGTTCATAGAACATGGTAGGAGTTTAATAAATATTTCTTACACTCTTGCATATCCTCTGAAGTATCTAATAATACATTCTGCACATAGCAGGTACTCAGTAATTACCGAATCAGGATGCAGAAAACTATGCTTTCTTTCTTTGCCTATACCTCTGTAAAGAACTAGATTAAAATAAACCAGTATCCAAAAGGCCTGAGTCCTTAATTTGGAACTCTCTTAACGAATGCAGTCCAAGAGTCAGATACAGCTACTGGTATTAAATGAGGCAAACAGAGTCTTGTTTCCCAGGCCAGGCAGGACTTGAAGAGAATAGTTGCCTTATGATTTGTAAAACGTCCAGGTCCATGTGACATGAACCAGGTGTAAGAAGAGAAGGTGGGATTTGGCCAGGCCTCTCCCAGGATGTTGTACTTTGGGGTTTGCACCAAAGTACATTCGACTGTATGTACACAATCATGTTTTTGAGAGCAGTTGAGATGCACTTTATTTATCAAAAGCAGGTTTAGCAAGGCCTGGGTAAACAGAATCCAGGGGAGGACTTGGCCCTGGCTTGTGCTTACTTCACTCAAGGGGCCTGTATTTGGGCTGATGTAGCAGGCTGGCTCCCACAAACACAAGGTCTGCCCCCTCCCCAAATGAAAGGGGATTATTTATCATTAGCTTTACTGCTCACGACTGGATGGAGGGACCTCCAACATCCCTCCTACCCCCCCTCCCCCCAAAAAATCTGTAACCAAACTGAGTAATGCAATAACCCAACAAAATTATATTCTCGTGTCTATTCGTTGGACAAAGGGCTTCATTGTATAGCAAAATAAAACACTTTTCTCCTTCCTGTTCCTGTTTTGTGCCTGTGATTCAGAAACCAGTTGCAAAGCACTGGAGTGGAAACTTGGCCAGTCTGTTTTAAGGCTAGTTCCTTCCAAAAGTCCCTCTTTTTGAAAGGTATTTCAGACCTTTTTCTTGGACTTCAGTGGCATTTGCAAACAATCACTTTGGCCCTGTGAGGTCAGTTCTGTGTGTGTGTGTGTGTGTGGGGGGTGGGAGTAAGGGTGGGATGAAGTGGGGGTAGTGACGGTGGTGGGAGGGGGAAGACCTGAAACATTTAAGTCTTTCCCAAGCTGATTATTTTCCTGTAGGGGTAGCAATTAAATTTTCTCTCCTCTCCATATGATGTTGACATCTGGAGCCCAGAGCATCCTAGCAGCTCCATTTATTGACCCTGAGGGTCCTGCCCACCCTCCCTTTTAATTATATGCTCCCATTTAGGACTGTGCCCTTGACTCTTTCCAATGTCCTACTTAAATACAAAGCCTAGTTTCCTGGTCTGGTGAGTTTCAATAGATTCTCTTCTCTCTTTTGAAAGAGAAGCTCAGTAAATGTTGGGCCTTACCCCGAGTATTGAAGTAGCTCAACTAGGTAAAATTTATGTGTTAAAATCATAGCTAGGGAAGAGTAAACAATAAGACCAAAGTCTTATGGGTCCTTTGTCCTCACCTGGTTTTGGTTTTGGTCTTTTTGAACCACTAGATTAAAAGAGTCTTGAGGGCAAGTGAAATGATTAGAGCTAGCCATGAATTGGTGTTGGGTACACTGCCTAATCTCTCTGAGCCTCGGTTTCCTCATCTGTAAAAAGGGGTACTAATACCATGGTAGAACTTATAAAGTTGTTGTAAGGCTATCTCAAAGGGCAACTAGGTAGCACAATGGATAAAGCACCATCCCTGGATTCAGGAGGACCTGAGTTCAAATCCAGCCTCAGACACTTAACACTTACTAGCTGTGTGACCCTGGGCAAGTCACTTAACCCCCATTGCCCGGCAAAAAAAAAAAAAGGTCTGAGTTCAAATCCTGGAACAGATAGTGTTGCTATGGGACTCAGTGCAAGTCACCTAATCATTCCATGCTTCAATTCCCTCGTTTGAAAAATGAAGGGATGAACCTCAATGGCCTTTAAGATTTCTTCTAGCTCTAAGTCTATGACCCTGTAATTCCAAGTTTTTCCATTTATAAAATGAGGTTTATTATACAGGGTGCCTCAGATGTCACAGGGCAGTTTTAAGCTTTAACAAGCTTAAATTGGGGAGACCCTGTACTTGCACTACCTACCTCAACTGAATGCTGTGAGGAAGGTGCTTTGTAAAACTGAGAAAGCTATAGATTATGATTGTTATTATTGTTGTTTGTCCTTTGTTCTCAAAGAGGACCAAGGCATTGGGAAATGATGTCATGGCTTGCAGGGAATTGGATTTAAGTGTGCAAAGTCACTAGCCTCACTTTCTCCTCCAGAGCCATCTAGGTCCACTGGCAAGATATACATCATGATGACTGGACATGACCCTGGATGTTTGAGGAGATCTAGGTTAAGTGATTTGCCCAGGTTCACACAGCTGGTAATCGTCAAGTATCTGAGGCTAGATTTGAACTCATGTCCTCCTGACTGTAGGGTCAGTGCTTTATCCACTTCACCACCTAGCTACCCCTCCATTATGATTAGGGGCTGTTGGTTATATATGTGAAATGTTAGAAATGTTTTCCAAAATGATAGTGCTGGTGGGGAGATGAAAACGATTTCCCTTGAATTCAGTACCGCTGACTCTCTTACTTCTTCATTAGTTCATTGGTCTGTATGGCTATATAGTTGTGGAGGAGGGAGGGAGGAAACCAGCATTTATCACATAATTACTATGTGCCAGGCACTGTGCTAAGTTCTATACAAATATTAACTTATTTGAGGAGGAGGAGGAGGAGAATGAATATGAGATGTTTCATAATCAATTCTTGATTATCCATATTAAGGCAGTAGCAGGTAGTAAAAAGAAGATGAATTTGAAGTACTCTGTCAAGACCACTCAGTCCTGATTTCCTAACATTGAGTCTGCCAAGCTGCTTTTCAGGGTTTGGGTTTGACACTATTAAAGTGGAGCATGAAACTCTCTTCTCATTTTCTTGGTTTCCTTCGTTTCACTTAAAGTTCCATCTTCTACAAGAATCCTTTCCCAGTACTCTTTCATTCTAGTACCTTTCCTCTGAGATTCTCTTCAATTTATCCTTTATATATCTATCTATCTATATCTATCTATCTATCTATCTATCTATCTATCTATCTATCTATCTATCTATCTATCTATCTATCTATCTATCTATATCTTCTTTATACGTAATTGTTTTCATGTTGCCTCTCCCATTAGACTGATTCTTTTTGAGAATCAGGAACTGGTATTCCCCCAGGTCCTTTCTTTGCATCTCTAGCACTAAGCTCAGTGGCTGCCATACAGTAGATACTTCATACATGCTTGTTGATTTGAGAAGATAATGGGAGAATTTGTTTGGAGGATGATGATGTCATTGTTACTCCTTAAATTACATCTCAGAGGCAGCCAGATACTTCTGAAATTGGCCCTGCTAATCAACCCAGTTTAGCCTTGCCATTGATTTTTTTTAGGGCACTCAAGTGTGTGTGTGTGTGTGAGAGAGAGAGAGAGAGAGAGAGAGAGAGAGAGAGAGAGAGAATACAGATGATACATTCATGGATAATAATGAGCTAATTCTAGTTTATCTTAGTCTTTAGAGATTGGTCTTTGCCTACTATCTAAAATTTTTTAAAATAATATTTTATGTTTTTCCCCAATTACATGTTAAAACAAGTTTCCATTGAACTCATCCTTATTACTCTTGTTTTTCTTTGCCTGTGTCTTGTAGATATCCGTTGGCATTGTCTTTGGAATACTGAGGTAGAATGACCAGATGGTTAAGTATGGAGAAGAGTCAAAAGGATTCTAGCAGTTCTAGGAAATGGTAGGACAAATACATGAAAGGAGACTCGGTAGGAGTGGGAGAGGCCAAGGGGGCAGATTCAAGGAGAGAAATTCTAAGCTACTGGGTCAGATTTGCATTATTTTTTAAAATTCAGTTTTTTTTCAGTTCTAAATTCTCTCCTTCCTCCTCACACATCCCTATTCGTTGAGAAGGCAAGAAAAAAGTTACAAATATGTATAGATGTGCAAAACAAATTTCCACAGTAGCAATGTAATGGGTCAGGTTTGAGCACAGTTAACAGATGTAGTGATGAATTTAAGGCACAGTATATTCAGACTATGGAACTGGGAACTAACTCGATCCCCATAAAAGAATAGACCTTTTGACTGTCCATAGTGGTCCTTATGGAGGGAGGGAACCCCTTCTGTTTCTTTAATGGGTCCTATCTTCCTGGTTCCTAATACTTAGCTTGGACTTGACAAGGTTGAAGACCCAATTAAGTTAATTTGAGTTCTATAAATGAGACCCAAGAGAATACTGAGTCTAAACTTCTTATTTTACAGATGAGGAAATTGAGACTCAAAGAGGTTAAGTTTACTTAAGGTTACAAAACTAGTAAGTGACAGAGTGAAAACTAGACCCCAGGTCTCCTATCTGAATCTAGTGGTCTTTTACTATACTGGGACAAAATTGCTGCTCTTACAGTAATGCTGTGAGCTTAAGTAGGGAACACAGTGGCTCTTTATCAAAGTGAACACCAGAGCTGGGATGCTTGCAAACATTTGATCTTTATAGCTCACCCAGGGCTCAGTTCATTTTCAGGACTAACGACCTCCAAAATGCTCTGCTTTAAAAGGAAGAGCTTGGCAGCTCAAACTGGAAACTGAAGCCAAGTTACATTAAAAAAATGGCCACTCCCTCCCCACTAACCCACTCAGTGGATTTCCACTATTTATACAGAGAAGAAAATGACTGTCAGACTGACTAATCAGAGGCTCCCCAGCCTCAGTGTGCTCCTAAAATCAAATAACCCATCAAGGAGCGATGGAAAAGTCAATGGGTGTGTATAATTTAATTTCAGCAAAATGTGGTATGGAAGGGAATCTGTTCAGATTAAGTCCCAAATTTACAAAAGCAATGATTTGAAAGGATGAGATTGTTTGCAGTGAAGTCAACTGCATAGCCAGAAAGCTCTTTTAATCTTCCCTGTTGGGTGCTTGCTGGAGATTACAGTGGGAGCAGAGACCTTAGATTTCTTTTTTGCTCCTATTTCCATATGTAGATCAGGTATAAAGGGGGTTTTTTTAACCTTAGTTTCATGGTCTGTGGAATGGGGATAAATATAAATTGCACTTAGTCTACAATATTTGCTAGAACATTTTCTGGGATGAAGATTTTCTAGTAAGATACTGATCAGATGAATGAATTAAACATGTAATTGAAATGTCGATTGTATACTGGTCTAACATTTCACTGTACCCAAAATAAAAAGAAAATGAGATAATTTTATCAAACAAATATCATATAGTACAGGCTTCACTGGCTCCATTAGCATCATCCAATTGCACAGTGGTGATTATATTATTTTTAGCATGATCAGAAACCAAAACCCATTTTAAGACAGTTTATAGTCTTTCTTTTCTTTTCTTTTTTTTTTTTGGGGGGGGGGCAGGGCAATGAGGGTTAAGTGACTTGCCCAAGGTCACACAGCTAGTAAGTGTCAAGTGTTTGAGGCTAGATTTGAACTCAGGTCCTCCTGAATCCAGGGTCGGTGCTTTATCCACTGCACCACCTAGCTGTCCCCTGGAGTATATAGTCTTTGTGTTTCCTTCCTTCCTTCCTTCCTTCCTTCCTTCCTTCCTTCCTTCCTTCCTTCCTTCCTTCCTTCCTTCCTTCCTTCCTTCCTTCCTTCCTTCCTTCCTCCTCTCTCTCTCTCTCTCTCTCTCTCTCTCTCTCTCTCTCTCTCTCTCTCTCCTCTACAATATTGTGCTGTTTGCCATTGAACTGCCATTGTCAAAGGGCATGGTGTCAGGTCCTTGTTAGTACTATCATGAGATTGGTACCATATTTTCCCAGTCATTCTCCTTTTGTGTCACATCTTGCTTGTGGGCTGCTTTCCTTATATAAATGCAGGCATTTAAAGTGTGTAAAATACTTTTTTTTTCATCCAGTAGCACTGTAATGAGAATTAGAAAGCTATATCTGTTTTTATTCATCCTCTTTTATCACTCATTGCTGGAAAGGAAACTTGTCTACACTGTGAACTCTATCTCATCAGAATGCACGACATCCCCAATGGTCAGGGATGATAGGGGTCTGGTTTAGTTCTTCTTGTTGGGGTTTTAGATTGGTCTGGAAGACTCTATTTTTGTAGTCATCATGTATTTGTATTTCAAATGCCTAATTGGAGTTCTTTGCTTTTTGTCATTGCTGGGGGGTGAGGATCATAAAATATTTAAGGGCAAGCAGGCTTAAAATTGTGGGTAAAAATATGAAGTGTGAATATTTAGGCAGAATAGCTATTGTCTGATTCCACTAAGGTCATGAGAGCAAAATGGCATCAGGAAGAACTTAAAGGATGGAGGACATCTTCCCATCTTTAGGGACTAAGAGACACATGTCTGTAAACTTATAGGATATGTGGAAATGCCTTCTCTAGAGATGTTGAATATGAAAGAGGATGCCAACAGGGTGTTTGAGCCCTAGTCTTATTTGGGAGCTGGGTGGGAGTAAGAGGGAAGGAGGGCAGACCAGCTGACCACTTGGGGTTTTTTCTGGTCCTCTGAGTAGAGTTCTTGTATGGTGGAACAGTTTGAAAGGAAAAGTTGTCATTTAATTAGAGAGACCCAACTGAGATGTAGGAACCAAGGATCTTGTTTGTACCAAGAACTTTTGGAACTTTAAGAGGGGAAATAAAGGAAAGGAAGGGGCCTTTAGAGAGAATAAAGGACTGTAAGCACTACCGATAACAGCCTAATTTAGGCAGACTAAAGCCAGCCTTTCCATAGTTGAGTTTGGTTGTCTTCAAAGTCAATGTCAAACTCAGATAGCTATATGGGATCACATTTGGGTATGTTGTATTGTCTGGCTTTGCCTAGGAAGTTTCTCTATTTAGGTGTGTCTTTCTTGTTATAATGACCACAGGGAAGGCATGGCAGTAAGGGCTGAGGGTGGGAGTAGGAGTGGCAACATCATATATTCCCTTTTGTGCTGGGGCCGCTTGATGCAGCCCCTGATGGTGAGGGGGAAATGTCAGTTTTTCAATAAGGGCCAATTTTGTGATGACAAGGTCATTTAGATTCATTCCAGAATGCATTTCTGATACTAGAATTAATTTGAGATCCCCCTGCTTCCATAGGTGTATATTTGGGAACTCTTTCTGGATGTGTTCTTTGGCTTAGGAGAGAAAGTAGCCATGTGTAATGGCAACCATTAGGAGGCCCCTCTAAACATTATAGTATTTTTATTGTTGTTTTTTGTTGAGGCAACGGGGGTTGAGTGACTTGCTCAGGGTCACACAGCTAGTAAGTGTTGTATCTGAGGCCGGATTTGAACTCAGGTCCTCCTGACTCCAGAGCTGGTGCTCTATTCACTGTGCCACCTAGCTGCCCCCCATTATAGTATTTTTGGACAGTTAGCTGATTTAGTTGAACCTGTAACCTTGCCCTAATAAGGTTGTGGAATTCATCCTCATATGGCCTAATTAATTTTAATCTCTTCTATGACTCCCAGACTTCCTCTTTAACATGCTATCTCCAGCAGAGCAAACACAGTTTTTACTTATAATAGGGTAATTTTTGAATATGAGTGATATGCTAACACAGTGATTTTGGCTTTATATTTATATAATATAACATTTATATATTATGGCAGCATTGCCTAGTGGATAGGGCCTTGGAGTCAGGAAGAGAAGTGTTCAAATCCCATTAATACCATTTACTAGCTCTATGAGCCTGGGGAAATCACTTGACTTCTATGTGGCTCAGGAAGCTCCCCAGGGACTTATTTAATAAATCATAGTTTGTCTTCAGTCTTCATCAGTAGGGAGAGTTTATACACCAGGACTTCCCCATGCTGATGAAATCCATATCTTTCTTAGTATCACATATTATTTGTACAATCCAAGGTTTAACACTGAATGGAGACTGATGGAATTTAGCCAATAAAATGATGCTAATTATTGAGCATTAACTATTCATTATCTGTTTCATCTAATTATTAGTAGAAAGTAAGATTATATGACTATGACCTCCTGGGCCAATCATGTGTGATGGTCATATAAAATCATGGCATCTGGCTTGCCACTTGATTGATGGGTCCAATTATGGGAATAGGATCTTGCTGCAAAAGGAAAGAAACATGCCATTTGCTGTGATCCTAAGAAGAAAAGTGAATGAGTAGGACCTGCCCCACGTTGCATTCAGAATCGTTCCTTTCCTTTCTTGTCTTTAATTTTAGGGTTGATCCAGTGCTTTGCTGCCAAGGAAGGGAAAAAAAAAGTCTTCCTCTAGGGACCTAGATTTTATGCTTTGGGTTGCATGGTTGATCCATGACCCACTTTTTAACTCAATTTCTTTCTTTGGCTTCTGATATTATGTGACTTTGCTACTCAGTACAATGTTCTTCCTCTTATGCATACAGAAGGACAGTGATGGAAGAGTGAATGAGAAAGAGGGTGTGTCCAGGACAGCAAAACAGGAAGAATATTTTTCCAGGTAAAAGGACAGCATGGATTTGGATCATGGGAACCTGAATTTTTCATGGCACAGGCTTAAGGAAGTTTGAGATATGGTGTTGGCAAGGATCTTATTTCTTACCCCACCTTTGAACAAACCATACCTCCATTCTCCAAAGTATGCCCAGTTTAAGGACTATGCCCTATTTGCCTTTTTTTGTTTTTAACTGATTTGAGAGATGTGAAGTTCTTGTATCTGTGTTGTCAGGAGCCATCACTGACTACTGTTAGTCCTTCTATTCCCTCATATGCCACTAAAATCAAACAACCTATGCAGGGGTATGTTGGAGCATACTGGGAGAGCTGATTGTTAAATTTTCAGTGTGGGCATTTGCATCTCAGAAATTGTCAAATACTAGAAATAAGGCATGTTTTATTGTTTTGGTGTTGTCTAAACTTTAAAAAGTGATAGAGAAAATGTTAACAATGCAGATTAAACTTAAAAATATATATCTATTCTGTGTACATTTTTCTTCCAGAAAGCCTGTTGTTAAACATTTACCAGTATACTTCTGAAGCTAGACTGAGTTCCACTTTAAATCATATTGTCCATTTATGATTAAAATTCCCTCTTTAAAGTGAACACAATGTTATAGATAATGATTAATTGCAATCCATTTATGACATTTAATACTCAAAGTAGTATAAATGGGACAGAGACCTGTGCCCCAGCATCGGGAGTAAAAGCAAATTGAAAGAGTGGGAAAGCATTTGTTCTTCCCAGGGAGACCTCAGAGAATGGATGAATTAACTGTCAAAAGAGTGAGGATTAGCAGAATTGAGCTCTCTGGCAATCTGTTTAACTGGGTGAGTGATGGGCAGGGTGAGGAAGGTGAAGACTATGATATTTATTTGTGATTATAAATAATGTTTATGATGATTTACATTTATAAATAGATGGCCTCTGCTGATTATTTATGGGTTCATGAGCCTTTAATCAAAGTGATGGCCCCCAAAATAATTTCAGTCTGTCACTGGTATAGAAATGAATGGTGCTGGTATGGTAGACAGCAAAGTAGGGGCCATTGGTAACACCTGGAAAAAAGCACAAATAGCATTAGGTAATTTTGAAAAGTGCTCCATTTTTCAAAATACCTTTGCTTGCTTTACTTCTTCAGAGTATCCAGAAACATAATGTTTGTCTCAATTAGAACAGTCAGGTCATGGATCCAAAGATAAACAGATCCATTTTTCTTGGAGAAATGCACTAATCCTTCTACCCTGGGTTGGCCTGAATGTATCAAGTGTGTCCTGGGAGATTGTAGTTTCCTGCTTGCGCTGCTGCTGGGCAAACACTCCTTCCTATGATGGGCTTTCTCCAAAGCAACACACAAATGGGTTCTTTAAGGAGTGTCCTGCTTGTTACAGAGTCTGCTTCAAAGGGTAGAGTCCACATCTGGCGCAGGTTTACCCAGTTGTGCCTAAATATTCTACTACTCTCAAAGCACAGGACAGCTACACATAGCACTTGTGTTTCCAAACCTAGCCCCTGTCAGGTTAGCAAATCCAGGATTTCCGTGTGTGTGTGTGTGTGTGTGTGTGTGTGTGTGTGTGTGTGTGTGTGTGTGTGTTTTGCTGCAACAAATGCTTCTTGGAGTCTATAAAATGCATGGGTCAATTTTATTAATTCTCTGGAGCTGGGTATGAGAAGGTCTCTGGTCAGAAATGGAAACCCAAGCCGGATGGATGGTTGAAAAGACCACTGCACAAGCAAAGGATTAATATCTTTTCTTTGGAGCCACTCTCCAAAGACCCTTGGCAATCTAGGAAATTAGGCCCAGCCTTTTTGGCTCTCTACTGTTTCTTCCCTTTTCACTGCCCTGTCCTCCTAGTGTCTGGTGTTTTCCAGCTGTCCATGGAGAAAAAAGGACTTGATAAATTAATTCATATTGAAGTGTTAGGGACTTCCTGCTTTACCCTGAGGGGAAGGAATAGATTGTTAACTGAGGGCACAGGGAGAGGGTAATATTTAATGTAAACGAATGAATCATCAATAGTGGAATTTTAGGCATTATGGGAGCAAAGCCCCCTTCAATTTGGTGTTCCTTTCCTCTTATTTATAATGCCACCTGGCTGTATGTCTAGTGGAAGAAACTCAAATTCTGCTGCACTGAACAAAACCTTCAGAAAGGGTTATCTTTCACTTTTGGTTAATCGACGAATAAACTGATCCTCAGTGGATGGAGCCTTCTTTTTTTTTTGCAGGCCCTTGTACAATAACGTGATTCTGCTGTAGTGTTTATATTCCAGGCTTCTGTCTCAAGCTCAGGTACTTCCATCCAGTGCCAATTCTACTCTGAAAACACCCCCATGAGATCTGCCTCCTCCAGGCACTTATTCCATTGGTCTCTGGCCTGGATATCCTCTAGAGAATCCCGTGGCCATTTGCAAAACCTTCATTAAGGGAAAATCCAGACCCCAACAACAGCTTTAAAACATTTACAGGCAGAGAGCTGGAGGACTCCCTTGGCTTTATTCTTAATGCCAGCTGAGTAATGGGAGGTCAGCAATGATACAGCCAATAAAACTAGGTTTTCCACAAGCCTATCTTTCCATACTTTGCTCTTTCTTCCTTCTTGTTCCCTCCCATCTTTTTAAAAGAAAGGCAAAATCACTATGGAATTGAGTGTTTTTGAATTGTAATTCAGGAATGCACCATGCAATCCATGACTATTCTACTCAGGGTGGAAAGTGTGATCCAGAGGACTAAGCATTGGAAATCGATACCGTATTGCCAACTCTCAATTATCCATGCATGGATTACTTGTGGCCTCCACCCCCAACCATCAGGCTGAATCCCAGGCTGCTAAGGGTGGGTCTGAGCTGGGAGGATTTGGGTACCAGGAATATATCTGGGGGTGGGCTGTGTCTTGAGAGGGTGTGTGTGAGCATATCAAACCATATGTCTCTCTTCCAAAGCCAAATATAAATCACCTGTTGAGGATTTGATTGTTCAGCCCGAAGCTGCCCAAATGCCAGTGAAAGATGAGTTTTGTTTCGCTCCCTTGAATATGTTTACTTCTGGGCTTATTAGCTAGAGCTGAGGGAATGGAGTTTCTTTGCCCTCATCCCCACCCTTGATTCATAACTCAAAAAGCTTTCCCTCGAAGTTAGCAGTGTGCCTGCTAAGCTCAGTCACAGGGTAAAGAATTATAGAATTTTAGCAATAGAAGGCACCTTCAAGAACATTTCATTTTGGAGCTGAAGAAACTTAGGCCTAGAGATTGTGACTTACAAAGGGTCATTCACATAACAAGTAGGAGAGCTCTGCTTCAAACTATGTCTCCTAAATGCATAGCCCTTTCACTATCCCCTAGCAGTCATGTATAGGGAGGAACACTCCCATCATGCTAGGTGCTGTCCAGGGAGAAAGGGTGTACTCTGTCTTTTCTGTCTCCCACACAGCACCTAGCATAGCACAAGAATCATTACAAGCCCCTTGAAGGCAATGTCCATTGTTTATTTTTCTTCTTTGTATTCCAGAGTGCCAAGCACTTCTTCTACCTCCAATGATTATGAAAATGTATAAATGAGTAAATTTGTTCTCTGTGGTTTATGGAAAGTGAAGCCCTTTCCCTCCTCACACCCCTGTGATAAGTGAAGCCCCGTGTCTGGAGAAGGCACTATCAGTCATTCTGTCAACAAGCATTTATTAAGCACTTACAACAGTCACTGTGCTAAGATTTAGGGATTTAAAGAAAGGCAAAACACACAGACTGTCAAAAAGGTACACGGAACAATGATTCCCGCCCCCCCCCCAAGACAGCTAGGTGGTGCAGTGGATAGGACTCCAGGCCTGCAGTCAGAAAGACCTGAGTTCAAATCCTTTTTTCCCCCCATTTATTTATTTAGAATTTTATTTTCCCAAATTACATGTAAAAACAAATTTTAATATTGATTTTTTTTTTAGTGAGGCAATTGGGGTTAAGTGACTTACCCAGGGTCACACAGCTAGTAAGTGTCTGAGGCCGGATTTAAACTCAGGTCCTCCTGACTCCAGGGCCAGTGCTCTATCCACTTTGCCACCTAGCTGCCCCTTTAATATCGATTTTTAAAACTTTGTGTTCCAAATTCTCCTCTTCCTGCCTTCCCCCCACCCCCTCAAGAATCCAAACAACCTAACACAAGCTATACATGTGTAGTCATGCAAAACACCTCCACACTGGCCAAGCTATGAAAGAAAACAGAAAAAAAATTATAAAAAGGAAGCAACAAAGGACTACATCCTTCACAAATCCTTCAGAGTTGTCCAGGATCACTGTATTGCTGAAAATAACCAAGTCATTCACAGCAGATCATCTTACAATATTGCTGTTATTTTGTATACAGTACATTTCACTTTGCATCAGTTCATGTAAGCTGAGTTCAAATCTAACTGCAGACACTTATTAGTTGTGTGATCTTGGACAAGTCATTCAACCTATGTCTCAGTTTCCTCATCTGGAAAATGGGTATAATAATAACATCAACCTTCCAAGGCTGTTGTGAAGATCGAATGAGATCATTGTAAAGCACTTAGCACAATGCCTGGCATACAGTAGGTGCTATATAAACACTAGCTATTATTATTCTATAGCTTCTGCCATTTTGGAATTCCTTTGAGATCATAGTTTTAAAATACAATTAGTTTATATGTATCTTTGTAATGCTTTGGGTTTTTTTGTTTGTTTGACAGACATGACACGTTTGGAAAAAAAATTGTGTAACTATAGGACCTTGAGTTGGATTAGAAGTAAACAAAAGAAGTGGCAATTTCAAATGCCAGAGCAGGAGGTGGAGGGAAAGGCCTTCTTTGGGTCCAAGGAAAAAGGTGGCATTTTTCGCTTCAAGAAGCACCCAAGAGCCAGGCAGAGCTCCCAGAAGTGTCCTTCTGGCTTCTCATCCTGGCGCTGCAGCTGATTTCTTGGGTGGCCTCCCTTGTGGGCTTACTGTCAAGGGTGCCAATTAATAATAATGTCTAATTAATGATCACAAAGAATTAGGCTGGTGCCAGGAGTGACAGCATACTTGGCTTCAGGCACAGCTGGCAGACAGTGTGCCACCTGGGCATGAGGATCTTGGCAGTCCAACAGCATCTGGGAGGATTTGATTCCCACTGCAGGTATCCTGGCCAGCTCCAGGAGGGGAGAATCTACAGAAAGGATCCTGCTACAAGCCGAAGAGTGTAATGGGGAACAAAAGACACATTACTGTCAGCACAAGGGGAGGATAAAGAATAACGGAACTACTGCAGAACTCCCATCCTAGGGGAGTGAATGTTCCATGAGTATGGAAGGTTGTGTTCTGTCTAGATGCTCTCTCTTTTGATAGACTCTGCTTCTCAGATTGAAGGGCTGGAGCACAGAACAAAGAGCTCTTCTCAAAACCTCCACTTAAAGAGGGCTCCGAGGCTAGCCATCTCTTCAGTTCTCACCCAGTGACTCTTCTTTAGACTTTAGACTCTTCTTTAGACTGTGCTCCATCATGCCCCCATGCCAGTCACTGTCCCTCCCCCTCGTCTCTGCTCCCCCTTTCATCTTCCTTTGGGGTGTTGTCTTCCCCCCACTAGATTGTAACACATTGAAGGCAGGAATTATCTTTCTTTTTCACGTTTGTATCTATGGCACTTGGCAGAGTGCCTGGCACTCTGTTTAATCAATGTCACTGATGCTTAATAAATGTTAATTAACTGATTGACTACCTTCTGAATTCTAGGTAATTATTATAAAGGACCCATGGATTGATCACACAGAATTTTGGGAGTGAGCATTATTAAGGAAGAGTGCTCTGGGCTATGTATACAGGAAGGAGAAAGTTGAGATTAAGGATTTACTGATATAAAGATGGCTTTCTGATTGAGACAGACTATACCTTTTCCTTCTCTGAGAGTTGATTGGAGACATGAACACATATAAATGTTAGTGTAATTAGATGATCTCATTGTCTTTGGGAAGATGTTAGAAGAATATGAGAAAAAAATTAATGAAAAATTTAGGTCAGTTAGAAGATGCTTGCCTGAAACTCTTTAATTGGCAAGTGCTGGTTTTGCAGAATTACCATGAAATCCACCAGTTGTATGGTGTCTCAGTAGGATGTGTGTACAGAGCCTGGGGAGCTAGGAGCTTAAAGAACTTGTCAGCCGGCTATGTTTACTAAATCTGTAAGAACTAAAGACTAGGATTTGGTGGATGCTGTTAAAGATGTGTGAATGATTATGATATCACTGCTAAGCCATTCAATGATCTCAATCGTGATTCTAGAAATGTTTATTATATGATTGAAGAGAATTAAAGCAGAAGGTCTGCAAAGGCCAACCTCTTTGATACCAGTTGGATATCTCTGGGATGTGATGCCTAAACAGGGTTTTCAAGATTTAAATTGCCTCGATGTATGCACCAGTGTTAGGTTACTCATGATACAGTTTAGAATAGGAGAGTGGAAAGAACACCAGAACTGGAGTCAGAGGACCTGAATATGACTCCTGGCTCTTCTACTTAATACTGTTATGAGCTAGGGCAAGTCACTTAACCACTCTGTACCCCAGTAAATTAAGAAGATTTGACAAGATGGCCTCTGATGTTTCTTCCATCTCTAAATCTCTGATCCTCTGATGAAATAACTTGCAAGGTCCCAGCTCTAAATTGATGCTGCTATGGTTCAGAAAAACCCTTTGTACCACACCCTGATTCTAGGTTGGAAGACTTGGAAGTGATCTTATAGTTAAGGATGCCAGAAGCTAATCGTAATGACTGTCAGTGCCCTATCTGACAGTGAGGCATTATCCCATAAGCAAGTTGAAGTTCTTGGCTTTGAAGGGGATTATCTCTGGTAAATTCCAAGACTGTGTATAATGAAATTTACTTTTGAATATGAACAGATAATCCTGTTGTCATATTCTGACCAGCATTAAGTTGGATGCTCCCTGTCTGAGAAAGGGGGTGACATAAGTCAACCATGAGTTCCGCATGTGCTATTGGTAAGATGAATGTGAATGATGATGTCCTGTCCATAAGTCACATAGTCTGAAATTTCAGTGTTACCCACAGAGGGTGTGAAGGTGATCTGTGGCATGTGGGAAGCCAGACTTCTATTTTTTGAAAGTTCAGCAGACCATCTGGGGCTTCTACTACAGAATATGTCTGTAGGAGATGTCCTCGGATGACTCTGATGGCCATAAAGGTAGCTATGGGATGAAGAATTCTTAGAAATGATGTAAGTAAAGAAGAGAGGTTGAGATTCTTAGGGATTCAAGCTTCATTTCTTAGGGGATTTTCTAATCTGGGAGCTAGTCATGGCTATGTGGTAACAGGCCATCTTTGATCCTACATATGGAACTGGAAGCAGTCGGCATTATCCATAGCATTTTGCCCTTCTATTATAAAAGCATTATATGACTTTGGACATGAGTCAAGAGAAAGGACTTGAGATAATAGGAAACAGGTTCTACTGGCCTGAGGTAGAAGTCAGTCAGTCAACAAGCATTTATTTATTTATTTATTTATTTTTTTGGGGGGGGCAATGGGGGTTAAGTGACTTGCCCAGGGTCATACAGCTAGTGTCAAGTGTCTGAGGCCGGATTTGAACTCAGGTACTCCTGAATCCAGGGCCAGTGCTTTATCCACTGGACCACCTAGCCGCCCCCTCAACAAGCATTTATTAAAGGTTTATTATGCACCAAGCACTGTACTAAGTGCTGAGGATCCAAAGAAAGGCAAAGTCATTATCCCCTGCCCTCAGATGAAGAGGTAGCTATTCTTCACATATGACATTCATCTGAATATAGCCTTAGTTCTTCAAAACTCTGAGAAAAACAAGTGACAATATGATGGTTACATGAAATACCAAGGGCTTCTGTAAGGAGATTCACTTGTTTTCAAAAATAGATTTTTGTTGATATTTTTTGTTTTCATAGCACCTACATTTCCTCCTAGATTCCCCACTACCCCTTCCCTCTTCCCAGAGAAACATCACCTGTAACATTTTAAAAATGAGGATAAAACAAGCTGTGGCATGTGATTGTGATGGAATGTCATTGTGCTATAAGAAATGAGAAGTAGGATGATTTCAGAGAGGCCTGGAAAGACTTATATGAACTGATGTATAGTGATGTGGACAGAGCCAGGAGAATGTTGTGCACAGTGACAGCAATATTGTTCAATGAAGAACTGTGAATGACTTAACTATTCTCAACAATACAAGGATCCAAGACAATCCCAAAGGACTAATGAGGAAGTATACTATCCACCTCTGGAGAAAGAACTGATATTGATTGAACACAGACTGAAACATTGTTCTCTTTCTTTTTTAGAGAAATAAAGACACAATAACAATTCCAATCACAACTACAGTAATACAGACATACATCACCAAATCAGGGAAGCACCAACATCTGAATTTGTAGCTGGGGAATCCCAGTTTACAGCTTTCAGAGTACTAACTGGGAAAGGTCCCAAGCAGAGTATCCTCTCCATCCATGAGGTTCCAAAGACCACTTTTCCAGTGAAGACTTATATACAGTTTTAAACAAAGACGACATTAAGTCAACTGCTTGCTTGACCAACAGAAATGTTTACTTCCTTCCTTAAGGGCCAGTCAAGCCCATGAGATAGGAAGAACATCTTGCTTTTGACTGGAACACATTTATCTGTTTCCAGAACTTCTGCAAAAGTTCTGTTTTGTTCCAAGGAAGCAGGCCAGGCTTTTGAGGAAGAAAGCAAACTAATCAAGCATCCTCACTGATTCCAAAAAACAAAAGGGTCCCAGCAAATCTATATTCTCATGAACAGGGAAAATCTTCCTGATTTTATAATTAACCCTTCATATTAGAAATTTGGTTTTCTACTCCAAAAAAGATTAATTATTTTATTAGGTGTCTATATATTAACTCCTTCCAAAAATTAATTCAATGGTGTCTTTTCTTTCAATTTTGTTAATATCTTCTTTGATTTTTACAGTTTCTCTTTAGGTATTTAGATGAGATTTTTTTGATGTAGAGCTGCTTGTCTAGTTTTTTTTTTTTTTTGGTAACATGCCCCATTCATTGATTTGTTCTTTCTTTCTTATATTGATGAAATTTTTTTTAAAGCAATATACATTTTCTTCTAAGTACTATTTAGGTTGTATTCCAAAAGTTTTGGTATGTTGTCTCATGGTTGTCATTTTAGTTGACCAAATTTCTATTGTTTCTGTGATTTATGCTTTGACTCATCAGTTTTCTGAGACCAAATTATTTAATCTTACTTTTCAAACCTTTCTTCAAATGCCCTTCATTGAATGCAATTTTTATTTCTTCATGGTCAGCAAAGGGTATGTTTAATGTCTGCTTTTCTGTATTTGTTGGTAAAGATTATATGCCCTAAAATATGTTAATTTTTGCACAAAGACCATGCATAGCTGAGAAATGTGTAGAAACATGTTACATATAAGTGTATATATAATTCTTTTAAAAAGGCCATGCAAAATACATGCACATTTCTCAGCTGTTCATATCCTTTTAACAAAAATTATATAATGTGTACATACATGTGTGTGGATACACACACACATGCACACATGTATACATTCACATTTCCCAGCTTGTGCATGGTCTTATTTTATAAAAATTAACCCTATACTAGGGCATACAATCCCTACCAACAAATTCAGAAAAGCAAAAATATTAAATATACCCTTTACTGATCATAATGAAATTTTAAAATGTAGATACATATAGGAGTATATATAACATATATATATATTTCTTTCCATTCCCTTTCAGTAATTGCCAGAAATCTATCATATTTAACTCTTCAAAAATTCTATTCTGGTTCTTAACTTTTAAAATCTTTTTGCTAGATTTTTTGATAAGATGTACATTGACATTCTCCACTATTATATTTTTATTTTTCCCTGTAAAAATTAAACTTTTCCTTTCAGTTTTAGTGCATCTATATTAAGCATGATATTAATTTTTTGTTGATTGTGCCTTTAAGTATGTTATAGTTTCCCTATTTATCTCTTTTAAGCATATCTGTTTTTGTTGTCTGTGATTATGATTGCTACCTCTGATTTTTTGAGTTCACTTAAAATGGTAAATTCTGTTCCAGCTTCTTATATTGACTTGATATTTTAAGTGTGTTTCTTATAAACAGCATATTGTTGGATTGTGTTTCCTGATCCATGTTGCTGCCTTCTTTCCTTTTTTTTAAGTGAATTCATGCAATCCATGTTCATGGAAATGATTCCTAATTGCATATGTTCACCCATTCTATTATCTTATATTTCCTTCTCCTAACCCTTTCCTTCTCCTTACAAAGAAGGAAACAGCGAGAAAGAGTGTGTGTAAGATATTATTTATCACTTTGCTTTCTTTTTACTGTTCCTCTTCTTTTTTCTTTGTCCAGGTCCCAAATGCTGGTTTTTACCATATTTTTCTTCCCTTTAGTACCACCCCTTTAATAATCAAACATCCAAAGTTGGAATCTGTTTCACTTATAATTAAATTATTCCTTTATTCCACCTTCATTTTTAACTCTGCCCCCTTCCTGTTTCCCTGTTTAGTTTAATGTGGAACTACACCAAGTTCTTTGTGTATTTGTGTTAAATCATCCTTTTTCTGATCCAGATGAAGGTGAAGTTAATTCAAGGGTGTGGCTCTCCAAAAAATATACACATGACATACTTTCAAGTTTAATCTACATTATTAATATTTTCTCCCTCACTTTCTTAAGTCCAAAAAAATCAACAGAACAATAAATCAAGCCCTGATTTATAATGTTTGCTGGTTTCTAAAGTATAAATGCTTACAATGAAAATTAAACTGTCATTTCTTGCAAGCTGATTCAAGCTGGGTCTGACACACCCTGGGGTTAATGTGATACCCATTTTCTCTACCATTAAAAAAATTTTTATTTTATTTAAAAAAAAAATTTTTGTGGGGCAATGAGAGTTAAGTGACCTGCCCAGGGTCACATAGCTAGTAAGCGTCAAGTGTCTGAGGTCAGACTTGAACTCAGGTCCTCCTGAATCCAGGGCCACCTACCATTTTTTATGATTGGCATTTGAACGATCTATAGCTGGCTGCTTGAAGTATCTCTTCTTTGACTGACTTGGAAGCTCTGGATTTTGTTTTGTTTTGTTTTTGCAGGGCAATGAGGGTTAAGTGACTCACCCAGGGTCACACAGCTAGTAAGTGTCTGAGCTGAATTTGAACTCAGGTCCTCCTGAATCCAGGGCCAGTGCTTTATCCACTGCGCCACCTAGCTGCCCAGCAGATTTCTTTTTACTAGACTAATCTCACCTCTGAGGAAACAGGAACCTTGGTGTGAGGTTCACTTTGCTTTCTGAGGAGGTCATCAAACTTTTGGAAATGAGATAATGGTTATCTTTTTAGTTATTCCAGGTGATGGTCCATTTTTTTTCACCCTTTCTTCTTTCCCTAATGTTCAAAAAGATACATTTTTAAAAGATCACTTCATTCTAGATCCCATATACATACACATACACATATACCCTATGCCTTTTTGCCTTTTTAAAAATCTACCATGGGGGCAGCTAGGTGGCACAGTAGATAGAGCACCGGCCCTGGATTCAGGAGGACCTGAGTTCAAGTCCGGCCTCAGACACTTGACACTTACCAGCTGTGTGACCTTGGGCAAGTCACTTAACCCTAATTGCTTTACCAGGAAAAAAAAAGTCTACCTACAGGAGTAGTAGGGGTTTGGGTACACAATACACCCCCCCATATCCTATGCCTTTTTGCCTTTTTCTATCTATTCACAGGGGGCAGAGAAGTTCAGGTGTGTGGGGAGGTGAGTGTGTGAAATGGAAAGGATGATTAAGAGAATTTGATGAAGAAAATGACTTCTTCCACCCATTTAACATCCACATTAATCCACTTGGGTGATCAAAAGCAAAAGATAAAGACAATTACAATGCCTTCTGAGCCAAGAAATCATAATCATTCGAAAAAAAACTTTGCAAAATGAAGAAGAACCCAAGCATATACACACAATACAGCAGCAGTTGGATATTGGAATATGGACAGGCTTTGCAGGTTTTGCTTACCCTTGATTTAAAAGTTTTTTAAAAAAAGTCAAACACTTCTCTTGAAAAAGCAAGTGATGGAAATCTGGTGACTGCAATAATTGCCCACCCCACTTACAGTAGAAGGTCCCTGCTTTTTCCTGTGATGGAAGGCCCAGAGGTCAAGTACAGAGAAGATCCAGTGTTTGGTGACTGGGCATATGGCAGCCTGTGCCAATCTTATCCAAATTGTGGCTCTGCAAGTACTAAGTTTTGTTTTGAAAAGCCATTTGTGTCCTGTGATAGAAGAAGGGTGTGGGGGTGGAAAGAAATCACCTATGTACAAGGTTTGGAATAAAAAAGAAAAAAGAAAGAAAAGCTAAGACCAATTTCCTTTGGCGGCATATTATATTGTTAAGACTGCCTGGCATGATTCCAAGGCTTCAACTGAAAGTGAATTTCTCTTATTGAATTCTGTGCAGAGATATCATAACCTCAAAAGGCTACTATTACCCAGAGGGGTTCAGATGAAATCATTTGTCCATGACTTTTGACTATAAGGAGTCACAATTGTCATTTGACAACAAAGTGTGGGGGAGGAAATCTGTCAAGCCCCCATTCTTGCTAGGCAGATGAGAGGTTTGTG
The DNA here is from genome assembly GCF_019393635.1 of Dromiciops gliroides. Classification (NCBI taxonomy): domain Eukaryota; kingdom Metazoa; phylum Chordata; class Mammalia; order Microbiotheria; family Microbiotheriidae; genus Dromiciops; species Dromiciops gliroides. The sequence goes on from NC_057862.1 coordinate 578,025,836, forward strand.
GAACTTGTGTCCTCTTTCTTCTCTATAGTGTCAGAGGTAGGTAGGCAGCCCCAGTGCCTTTCTCCCAGGAGGCAATAGTGAAAAAAAGAAAAAGTGTGTGTGTGTGTGTGTGTGTGTGTGTGTGTGTGTGTGTGTGTGTGTGTGTGTGTGTGAATGAGTTATACAAGCAGTGGCCTGAGCAGAATTTAAACATTAAATGCCTGAGCTGTGCAATCAGAAGAGAGGGTCATGGGGCATTGGAGAGACCTTTAGATTCCTATAGAATGGGTTTACTTTCTTTAACTAGAACATACATTCAAAATATCACAGCAAAGGACAAAACATGGAGAGAAATTGGAGAGAATGAGATACTTTGGGACAAGTTAAACCCATGAAGGGAAAAGCAAAGCTGGGTTTCTATTTTGTTCAATGTGCTTCCCCTCCCCCTCAACCCCTTCCCTTGAAGTGGCCTGATTAGATTAGGCCCTACAGCAAGCACAGTCTCTTAGTTTTTGGTCCCACTTGTCCTTTCTATCCCACCTCCTCCTTTCTGTTCCCCCCCCCATTCATCTCTTCCAGTTTCTTATCAATAAAATAAAGGTGATGGACTTCATAGTCTCTAACATCTCTTATAGCTCAAAGATCCTGTGATGAATGATTCTTCCTCCTTCTTTTAGTTTCCTTTTTCTCTCTGATCAGATGGGAGAGGCTGCTTCTCAAAGCTTATCATTCCCTCTGAGTTCAATAGTTTGGAATTCAGATTGGTAATCAACGCCTGGTACAGGATTGAGAAAGGTTATTTCCCACACACATGTGTGCACACACATGCATGTGCGTGTGCATAACTTCTTAAAAGTTGTTGGTCATAAGGTTGTAGTTGTAAAAATAAAATGGAAGTGGCTAATTTCTTTGGACCCAAGTGTAAAGGGCTCAGTCATATGGATTACATTTCATGTATGAATAACAAAATAGGATTTTTAAATGAAAAGAAAAATATCTGTACACAAATGTTTTTTGCAATTTTTCCTTTCCTTGGTCCTGGAAAAAATGACTTATAGTGTTTATTTGGTAAGTAAGTCATCATGTACAGTGCAAAGAGCATTAGACTGAGAGTCAGGCACAGCCATGAACAAGCTATAGATGCTTCTGAGATAGTTTCCAGAGTCAGTCCCTTCCCTTCCAGTTCCATGGCAACTATTTTTTTTTTTAAATCACCTAGGTCAAGTGAGAACCTCCTAACTAGTAACTCCTAAATGACCAGCATCCTTACTTTCTCTGATCCATTCTTCATACCTCTGCTTGAGTAATCTGGAGAAGACACCCATTTTGATCATAAGCCTAAAGTGTTCCCCAGTGCCTGTTGAATCACAAATTCCCTGAAGGCCATCCACGGTCTGCCTCTCTCTAGCTTTTAGTCTTATCTCATGCACATAGCTATGGCTAAGCACTCAGACTACTCAATTATTTTTCTTCTGCTCTCTTCCACATTTGGGCCTTTCCTTATGCTGTTCTCCATACCTTGAATATATTCATCTTTTCTCCATAAAAACTTGTTGACTGACTGAATGACATCTCCATCTGTTAAAGTCTCTTCCTTTCTTTGATACCCAACTCAGGTAATACATCCTCCATAACCCCTCCCCTGATCTTTCCCTTTCCCATCTCTTCCCCCATACCTCCAACTGGAAGCAATCTTTCCTTCAAACATCACATAGTATTCCATTCAAATTTTTCCTTTGTACTTAGTACAGTATACCTTGTATCATTTGTATTTGTATTTTATCACCATTTTCAGATTACATACTTCAAAGCAGGAACTATATTTTATTTGTAATCTATGACCCAACACTCTAACCTCTGTGGGTTTAGATAGATTGTATTCAATCTTGCAAGTTGCCTCAAGAAATCATAACGTCTTTGTGACTTGTTACCCAGGTTTTAACTTTGGGGAAATCTCAAAATTGGGGGTATTCCCAGATGTTTTAGTGTAATTTCGAGACTAGAACTTAAGCTTATGTTTAGACATGTACAGATATGAGTAAAAGGTCTCCCCAGATTTCATACAAGTATTCAAGGTAACAGTGCGGAGGTTGGGAATACAATAGCCTTTAGACAGTACCCCACAGAAAGCAGAAAAAAGAATTCACCATAGCCCATAAACAATTCAGTCAAATACTTGAGGACCTTGTCTGTGAATAACCAACAGAATTCTCTTAACTCTGGCGAATTTCACTTTTCCCAAAGTTTTAAATTTCTCTGCACTAATAACATCGTTTTGCTGCTTGGACTTCCCTCAAGAGGGGGACAGACAAGGAATTGTTAGGGGGACAGATCCTACCATTCTAGTGATTGCCTCCTTCCACAGAAATACATTCAGCCCCTCAGACTCATAGAGCCACTCTGTGGTTTGGACTCCCCTTAGGAGGGAAACTAATTTAGGGTTGAGAGACCGTCAACACCTCTCCGTTTTGGTGACTCACAGTTTCTCCACACAGGTATAAAGCCTTACGGTTTGGATATCTTCCAGAACAGAAACATACTTGGGGTTACTAGGTATGCAACTTTCCTTCCTTGGGATTCGAAGTGTCCAAAGACTTATGGTAATAGTGGAATTCAAAGTCCATGTCCCTTGCTGTCCTAATTTCATGACTTTAATCTCTTGCTGATACTCCAAATTTGAGCTTTCTGTGCTTCATTCTCAGAACTTAGAGCTGCTAGAGAGACAACTTCTAATGTGGATGCTACTGAGGAAATTCTCCTTCCCTTGTGTTTATTTGTTTAGCATGTTTTCCCTTCTAGAAGCCTAGATTCTACCTATGAAGTCTGAGGAATTGTTGCCTTTCTGATAGAAAAGATGAATTCTTGAATTTGGGATTGCTAGAGAGACAGTCTCCAAGTAAGAACTCTCAGTATTCCTCCAGAAGTTGGGGGTTTAAGATTTCTCACCACTTGGACTATATAATTCCCCTCCCCACCTATACAACATGGTTGAGAAAACATGGCGCTGATGTGTCTCTAGATCTGGGTCTAGGCTATTTCAATATTCCACAACTTTCCAGGGTGCTACAGTTTCTTGAGCCAAAAGTCGACATCTTGGAAGGCATTTGGCTATGTGAATCCATAGCAACCACATGGTTAAGAGCATATGTCTCCCATGTGTCTTGTCCCATTAACTATTAATGGCTCCTGGGGAAGGATTCTCCCACCAGGACCACAGGCTGATCCTAGCTCTATTTTAAAAGCAAAAAGGTTTAGAGGAGGAAAAAATGGAATGGGAAGCAAGGCCCTAATGCCATGTTTTCTTTTTATAAGCTAGCAGGAAGATTTAGCTCCTCTACTAGATGACCCATGACAGTGGAAACCATCAAGTTCTTCTTAGGAGGTAGCATCAGCCCCTCAAACTTAATCTTTAGTTTTCTCAGTAAAGTGCAGTGGGCATGTCCACACCATCAATAAATACTCACCTCCTTGTATGCTTATTGAAATGATTGAGGAACTCTCTAAATTTACCCTCCGTATATTTCATCTGTAAGTCCAGGACTAAGCTCAGTGCCTTGAGCATGGTATGAATGTCATAAATGGTTTTTTTCAATTTAAATGAATTCAAGCCATGTTGACCTTAACTAGAAATTCTAGGAAATGTTGACAAATGGGAGAAACCTTAAAATGGCCGCCATGTTTGAAATACATTCAACTGAGGAAAATAAAAGGCAGAGGAAAAGGGTATTTTTCTGCTTGTGTGGACTTGTTGCTTCAAACCTGCATCCTTGTGAGTATGTTGAACCCTTTTTCTTCTTGACAGATCAGACATTGCATTTGTCCTGGAAAGTAAATCATATTTTAGAGTCGACAAGTTGCTTAGCGGAGTATGTGGTTCCTGAAATTTCTATTCCAATTTGAAGAGTTCTCAGATTTAAGGCAGTCTGGTTAAGATATATATATATATATATATATATATATATATATATATATATATATATATATATATATATATAAAGCTCTCATCCTCTACCCTAAGATACACTTACCTTCATTAATATGCAATATACAGGGGCAGCTAGGTGGTGCAGTGGTTAAAGCACCGGCCCTGGACTCAGGAGTACCTGAGTTCAAATCCGGCCTCAGACACTTGACATTTACTAGCTGTGTGACCGTGGGCAAGTCACTTAACCCCCGTTGCCTAAAAAAAAAAACCAAAAAAAAATGCAATATACAGTTTGAATGCTGTAAATAGGCATATTTTATACAGAAGTATGAATTTATGGTGTTTGGCCTTTCCCTAGTTGTTTAGGTCAAAAATATCTGTTCTATATAGGAAACCCCTATGGGCAGGGAATATGACACCCTATATTGTTCTGCATAGTGCTCAAGTATAGAATCATGGGTCTTTAGATACCCATTTGGATGTATATCTATCCAATATGGATGTGAGTATTGAGTATGAATCACATTTAATCATATACTTCTGTTAGACATTTTATCAAGAAGAAAGCTAGTTGGAAATAACCTTTGTAGCTATGATGAACAACTCCCTTTCCATTCTTTGCAGAGACCTGTTGTCAGTTGAATGTTCTGAAGCTACCACTGCTGCATTTTCAGAGAGATTCGTTAATATTTACATACTGGCACATGCTGGTAAACGTTTAACAACCAATTTTCAAAAAAAAAAAGTGTACCTATGACACACTTTTAAGTTTAATTTACAATATTAACATTTTCCCATTACTTTCTTAAGTCTAAACAATTAACAGAACAATAACTCACACCTTTGTTTGTAGCATTGTTGCCTATTTTTGAGGTATGAATGCTCACACTGAAAATTTAACCATCAGCTCTACCTGGTTAATAATAAGCATACTAACTCCTTCATCTAGGAATGCTGGCCAAATGGAGTGGGCTTTTGTGGTATTTATTAAGTACTTCTGAATTCTTTTCACATAATATAAATGCATTAAAAATTATTGTTGCTGGTTATTGTGTGTGGCTAGGCTTTATCTGTAGAATTAAAATCATAGGATAAAAAAAAAATGTTTACAATTCCAGCCATTTCATTTTATGTATAACACCAAGACCCAGAGAAGTGTAAATGGATTTGTTCTGCCACAGTGATGGAATGGTAACATGACAGGATTTGAATTAGAAGGCCAGGGTACAAATAGTGACTTTTCCTACTTACTGTGTGACCTTGGACAAGTCACTTACCATTTCTAGTCCTAAGTTTCTATCTCTGTACAATGAGGAGTTGTACTAGATAATCTATAAGACAATTTCTCATTCTAAATCCTGCAGTCCTCTGACCACATAAACAGTGGCAGTCAGTTAAACAATAAACATTTATTAAACAACTACTATGTGACAGACACTGTGCTAAGCACCAGGGTTACAAAGAATGGTAAAAGTGTCCCAGAGCTCACAGTCTAGAAGAGGGGACAGTATACAACTAACTATGTACAAACAAGCTATTGGAGCTAATCAACAGAGGGAAGACACTAGAATTATGATGGATTGTGAAAGGCTTCCTGTAGAGAGAGGGATTTTACCTGGGACGTGAAAGAAACCAGGGAGGCCATGAGATAGAGATAAGGAGAGAGAGAGAGAGAGAGAGAGAGAGAGAGAGAGAGAGAGAGAGAGAGAGAGAGAGAGAGAGAGAGAGAGAGAGAGAGAGGAGGGAGAGAATTCCAAGATTTCACTCTGCATAGAATCTAAATAATATGACCACAACCTAGTCAGTATTTTATATGCATATTTCTAATATAACACAGGGGTTCTTAATCTTCTTTTGCATGTGCCATGGACCCGTTGGGCAACCTGGCAAAGCCTCTGGACACACCCCTCCTCAGAATAATGTTTTTAAATTCATAAAAAATGAACACATAGGATTACAGAGGAAAACAATTATTAAAATATTTTTAAAAACCATGTTTGTAAATTTCCCATCAAGAGCCTCTGCTTCAACAGAAAATTACACTTATTCTTCTGTTTACTTTTGTTTTGTTTTTTGTTTTGTAGGGAGGCAATTGGAGTTAAGTGACTTGCCTAGGGTCACACAGCTATTAAGTGTTAAGTGTCTGAGGCTGGATTTGAACTCAGGTCCTCCTGACTGCAGGGCTAGTGCTCTATCCACTGCGCCACCTAGCTGGCCCCTTCTCTTTACTTTTAAAAGAATAAGTATTTGACTAATCTGGAGTAAATGGAAATGAATAGGGGAAGATGTAGTTAATTTAGAGCATCAGCTTTGGAATAAGCTCCCAATTCCATAAAAAAGGAGTTGGGCAAAGAAAATACCCATGACAGAGGGCAGGGTCCTACCTCTGGTTTCCCAAGAGTATTCCTTTTTGGGTCATCTCTCAGATGATGCTGACTTGCACTGCCATGTTGGATTTATAAAATGAGAGAATTGAACTGGGCAGGTAGGTGGCTCATTGAATAGAGTTCCAGACCTGGAATCAGAAAGACTCATCTTCCTGAGTTAAAATCTGGCCTTAGACACTTACTAGTTGTGTGACCTTGGGCAAATCACTTAACCCTGTTTTCCTTAATTTCCTTGTCTATAAAATGGCCCGGAGAAGGAAATGGCAAACCACTTCTTTATCTTTGCCAAGAAAACCTTAAATGGGGTCATGAAGAGTTGGATATGACTGAAATGACTGAACCAGGGATGGACTAGATCTCCAAAATCTTTTTTTTTTTTTAAATCTCTAAGTAGATTCTTTAACTCCTAAAAAAATAGAATGTAAGTTATTTGTAACTAAGAGCTGCCATTTTTATCTTTAAATGTATAGTGCCTTGCACATTGTAAGTAGTGAATAAATGAATTGAAGGATGGGAAGCCTCTAGCCTCTGAAAAGTCTGGCATTTTCCTCTTTAAAGACCAAGCCTAATTGAGAACCAGAGTGAGGAGTACCCAAGGAAATACTTAGCTAAGCTTTAAGAAATGGGGCTAGGTAGATCACATTCACAACTTTTCTCTGTGGGAAATTCCTGATGGCTCTTGGCCCCTTTATGACCTGACCCAACTCCTTAGCTACCTATCCTATTTTCTGTTCTGGTATAGTACCCTATTTAGGGCCATTTCCTACGATTGCCTACTCTGACCAATGACTCCTTCGTCAATGTCTTCTAAAAGCAAACTTAGCATAGTATAGCAGAACATAAGAATAGTATTTTAATTCTTTCTTGTTAGAGCTAGAAGACACTTAGAGATCATCTAATGACCAAGGTTTCTTAATTGGGTGTCTATGAATTTAAAAAATACTTTGATAACTACATGTCCTTATAGTTTATTTTCTTTGACATCCTATATATGCTATTTTATTCATTAAAAAAAGATATTCTGAGAAGAGGTCTATAGTTTTCACTAGAATGTCAAAGTAGTCCATGACACAAGAAAGGTCTAGACCAACCTTCTTGTTTTGATGAAGAAACTGAGGCCCAGAGCAGTGAAATGATTTGCCCAAAGGCAGATTGTGAATTAGTAGACGACTGAGACTGGAAGCCCAGTCTCCTGACTCTGAGCCCAGCACTCTTTTTACTGAACCATGCTACTCCAGGGGATGCCTTTCTCTTCTTCCGCTTCCAACACTGAAGCTATTGACTCTGTGGGCCCACGTGTGGGGGGCCTTGCTTGCTGCCAAACTCCAGAATGTGCTTTTCAGAGCCTGAAATGCCTTCCTTGGCTCACTTTTTGTCTTTGTGCCCATGGTTGGCTTTGGACTCATCCCCAGGGCATGCCCTGCTTTTATGGGCTTGGCTCAGCTGTGAGGATCTCTCCTGGAAGCCTTTCTTCACTGAATGTTGCCCTCCTTTTCCCTCATTCCCTCCCTCCACCCTGTTCCTCACTAATTTTACTTTTGTGATTCAAGGGTTAGAGGAGTGTTTCAAAATCTTTCATTCTTTCCCATGGGAAGGTGAAACATAGATATGATGGATTAGGAAAGTAAGGAATGGAGGATGAAGAATGGTGTTCTAAGAGTATCTTTTTTAAGATGGCAATTGTCTATGGAAAGACATTTATTTATTCTGAGGATTCCCCTCATGTAGGCTCCCAGCCCCCTTTCCGTGCTAAAGGATATTTCCAGAAAGGAATAAGCTCCTATTGTGAATGATATTCAGGCAGAGTCCAGGGATGTTGTAGAGGGAATTCCTCAGTTGGATGGGAGGTTGGACTAGATTACTAAGGTCTCTGCCAACTTGACTTTCTATGACTTTCTCTACTTATTGTCCACATCATATTGGATCTTTGTTATAGTCTTTTTTTGGTTGGACATAAGAAGTAAGCATGTCTTTTTTCTCTTCATAATTTTGGCTTGAGTTCTTTTTGCATAAAAGAAAGGAAGGCAAATGGAATATCTTTAGACCTAGAGGATTGCCTGGTATTTAATTTTCGGTCAATTTCTTTCTACCCTCTTCTCTGGAGATTTTCAAGGTACACAGCAACATTAATAATAGAAGTTGGCATTTAGTTAGCTTTAAATTTTGCAAAGTGCTTTACATTGGATTTTCTTGGTAGCTGTGATAGGCTGAGAAATGGGTTAGCTCATCACCGTGGGGCAAGTCTGGTATCTTAATTCAAGTGGATGCCCTGGAGCATAGGGTAAGCCTCAAGCAAGGAGACACCTATAAGGGTAGCTCTCTGGACAATATTATTCTGTGACAGAGCTTCCTCGTGGTCATTTCTGCCATAGCCAATGACTATGTAATATTGAATTGTGTTAATTATATCGAAGACCCATGGACTTTTGGGGCAATCAATAATCTTGTCTGTCCAGATCATGGGGGCCAAGGGAATGGGATGGGTTGTGATAGGCTGGGAGTTGGGTTGGACCACAGCACAGATAATAGCTCGGGTGACTCACTTTAGGTAGATGCCTAGAGCAAGCAACCACCTGACAAGGAGTCTTCCCTTGAGTACCATATAAAGATTGCTATAACTGCTTGTTTTCATCTTCCCAAACCTGGCAAGGTGTGAGCTCTTCTAACTTAACAGAAAGATTTTGTGGGCTAGCATAGTCAAGTATTATTATCGTGTGTGCCAAATCACAAAGAACCATTCCTACCCACAAAAGCAATCTTATGAAGTAAGTACCATAGTTATCATGATCTCCATTTTAAAGATGAAGAAACTGAGGCCAAGAAGTTAAACATTCAGCTCAGAGAAGACTTGCCCATGAAAGTGGGTGCCAGGGGCAAGGGCCTTTCTAGAACTCCTTTTCACCATGCTGCCTCATGTTTCTAGAAAATCTTGGGTGATATATTACAAGTGACAATTTAGGAATCTATGGGGGGGTTAGGTGGCACAGTGGATAAAGCACTAGCCCTGGATTCAGGAGTTCCTGAGTTCAAATCTGCCCTCAGACACTTGACACTTACTAGCTGTGTGACCTTGGGCAAGTCACTTAACCTTCATTGCCCTGGGGAAAAAAGAATCCATGTACATATTGTTTGAGGCATGGTATTTTCCAAAATTTATATACACAATAGATACATCATATATATGTATACATGTATATATACATATATATATATATGTAGATATGTGACTATAGTATCATAGATTTAAAGCTGAAAGGAAATTAGAAGTTATTTAGATATGCTCTGTTAATTCTATTTGAAAAAATTAATCTAATTGGTACCCACAGAATGGAGATGACTTTTTTTTTGGATTTTAAGAATCCAGATCTACCAGAGAGCCTGTCATGGGGTTGGATTGGGAGGGTAGAGGAGATGGAGATTCTGATCAGCTTGTTCTTTGCTACCTTCTTGTCTACATCATCAAAATGGTAAGCTGTAACCATCTAGAAGGGTAAGCATGCAGATCTTTAGACCTGCAGCTTACCTGAGATAAGCAATATGAAGAATAACATCAAAGGCAACTTGTTTCATGATACTAGGATTATGTTATTCTATGGGAAAAGAGTCATTTGAGAACACAATCATCATCGCTTCTTCACTGGATATCTGTGGTACCATATGTAACAGGCTGACATTTACAAAATTTCAGTTGTACTTATTCCTTCTTAATCAACAACAGGCTTTTTCCTAGGGCCACAAGCAACACCACACAGCATTTTAGTATAAAATATGCTTATACTCAACATATGTCCCCATGAAAACTTGTGTGTTGTTCTCAGGCAACTGAAAGAACAAATTAATAATTATTCTCCTGAATTTCTCATTTCTTAGGTTTTCTATTTTCTATTCCTTTCTAATTGCCTGCTATTTTAGCACAGTGCCTGGCACCTAGTAAGTGCTACATAAATGTTAACTATTAGCTTTAATGTAGCCTAAACCAAAAATACATTTCAGAGATGGGTGTCCCTGGCTTGAACCACATTTAATGAACACCAGAAAACAGTGCAATGGTAGGCATGACGATGTCTTGCCCACATGCCTCTTCTGAAAAAATCAGGAGACAGAGCAACATAGACCACATCTGCATACCATAGTTCTGGAGGGAGGGAAGAAACAGAGTAACTATTTATTAAGCACCTGCTATGTGCAAAGCACTGTGTTGAAGCTTCAAAACTATTACCTCATTTGATCCTCACAACAATTCTGAGGGGTTCTGAGGGGGAAGACAGAGGTTAAGTGACTTGTCCAGAATCACATAGTGTTTGAGTTGGGTTTGAACTTGTCTCTTTCTTTTTTTTTTTTTGTTTTTTTAGTGAGGCAATTGGGGTTAAGTGACTTGCCCAGGGTCACACAGCTAGTAAGTATTAAGTGTCTGAGGCCGGATTTGAACTCAGGTACTCCTGACTCCAGGGCCGGTGCTCTATCCACTGTGCCACCTAGCTGCCCCCGAACTCGTCTCTTTCTAACTTAAGGCTCTGCCAATGGATACAGAGGACAACTGTATGTGCATACCGAGTCTTGATTTGTAGTGTTTGCTGACTTCTGAGGTGGAAATGATAATGCAGAAAATTTAAGAGTCGGCTCTCGCTGGTTAGAGCTGGCTGTAAAACAGTTCTGACAGGGACCACAATCATGTAAAGGATAACAATATTATAGAGCATCAGAATCCAGATGAATACAGGGACCAACCTCACTTCCATAAGACTAGATCAAACACATTTCTCTCCTATCGCCAGAGGTGATGGAATACATATGAAGTATGGGCTGCCAGATGAAGTTGATGCATCAATCTGTTTTGCTTTGTTGTAAGAGGAAGTTTTTAGTGGAAGGGTGGGAGGACAATTAGGGAGTGACAATGATTTTCTTAAAAAATAAAAGCATCAATAAAATATAAAAGAATAAGAAGAGGGAATGGCTGGATTAGAGATTATTTTTTTTCTGCTCGAAAGTCTATGAATGCTAATAAAAACCAACTTGAGATACTATGTCCTTTCTTCTGTGTTCTGAGGTAGTTTGTGCCAAAAGGAAACTAGGGATCAAAAAGAGATGAAGAGAAGGATTGAGGGCCAGAAAGAGCTCTAGACTTGGAGTCGGAAAGCTTGGATGGGAGTTCTTATTTCACCCTTAGCTGTATAACCACTGGCCTGTCATTTAACAGGCCTGTTCCCTAATTTTTCATATGGGGAAACTTAAGTCTAGAAAACTTGAGTCAGATAATCAAGAACAACATTTGGGCTAGAACCCAGTGTGTTAAGAAAGGATTTTGGCAAAAATTTTTCGATTGCTAATGACTTCTTCTTGTTGTTCAATCATTTCAGTCATGACTGACTCTTCATGACCCCATTTTGGTATTTTCTGGGCAAAGATAATGGAGTGGTTTGCCATTTCCTTCTCCAGCTTATTTTACAGATGAGGAAACTGAGGCAAACAGCGTTAAGTGACTTGCCCACAATCACACAGCTAGTAAGTGTCTAAGGTCAGATTTGAACTCAGGTCTTCCTGACTTCATCCCAGCACCACCTAGATGTCCTGCTGCTGACTGCTTTGGTTCAATTTTGAGTCAAGCTCTTTTGTATTCCCATACATATTTTTTTTTTAGTGAGTCAATTGGGGTTAAGTGACTTGCCCAGGGTCACCCAGCTAGTAAGTGTTAAGTGTCTGAGGCCAGATTTGAACTCAGGTACTCCTGACTCCAGGGCCGGTGCTCTATCCACTGTGCCACCTGGCTGCCCCTTCCCATACATATTTTGTGGGATGGTTGGGAGAAAGGACAAGCCCAGAAGATGCATTCATATCCTCTCTAAGTTATATACTCATTCCTACAGTCAAATGTTGAAATGTCAATTCTAATTCCCAGTTCTTTCTTGAGTTTATGTTTAATAAGATTGATCGTATGCCCAGGAACTCATGCCTAAGAGTTTTCCCTCTTCCTCTGTTATCTAGTTGGTACATTGGATGAATCAGGAAAACCTAAGGAAATCTTTCCTCAGACTAGTGCTTGCTAGCCACTAGCTCTGTGGGCCATATGTTGCTACTCTATATGTTACTATTGATGCTGTCTCTTTTCCCTTTGCTTGGGGGCTAGAGAAGGAGAAGAAACACAACATCTGTTGCCTCGGTCCTGTGGTGGCACTTTAATGGGCTCAGCTATTGCTGGGCTGGGCTACCCAGTTGTCATCCTGCAATCTCTCCAGATCTTTCATATCCACGAGCTTGTGGCTTGGGCACATCTGCCTCAAAGTATCTGCTCAGTCACCTCCCAAACTCTTGGGGCTACTTCCATGAGCTCTGATAGACTATGCTATTGATTCTAGTTGCCAGTAGGAACTGTGATGGAACCTCAGGATTTCCTGAACCCTCATGGTCCACCTTTGTTCTACATCTCAGAAATCTCATTTGCTTAAGTTTGGAAACAGGAGTGCCACGTGCTCATGGATACATGGCGGTGAGTTCAAGAGATACATTCCCTGCTCTGTACAAATCTCCCTCCCCCAGATCTCAAAGTAGTGCTAAGGAAAGCAATGAGATGTGACTATGTGCACACTTATTTCCAGTTCAGCACCTCTTAAGTCATTGTTTCTTTTTATTCTGTAGCCAATTAGAAGACTTTTTGTCATCACCGTAGTACCAAACCCCCAATCACTCATGACCAGAAAACTGCTTCCCCAAATTCCCAAATGATTGCATTGGAAGTAGACAGAGAAGAGTGTATGCTCTCAGGGCAGAAACCAGGCAGAAAACATGTGTATAATTCAAGCATTGGCCCTTATTGGCCAGTTCCTTCTACCCTACTCATAACAATACCCAACATTTATATAGCAAGTTCTATGTGCCATAGAGTATGCTAAGTACTTTATTATCTAAACTGATCCTCACAACAGCCTTGGTAGGTAATTCCTCATTTTACAGATGAGGAAACTGAATCAAACAGAGACTAAGTGTGCTGCCCAGGGTCACATAGCTAGTGAGTGTCTGAGGATGGATTTGAACTCAGAACTTCTTGATTCTAGGCCCAATGCTCTATTGTGCCAACTAGCTGCCCCAACATGCCACCTAAAATAATAGAGGTACAGACTTATTGCCTTTTTTTGTTAATGTTAAACATACTTACAAAATGTGAGAAAGATGTCCAACTTCTCCTAGAAGAGGCAAGCTACCCTCCCTCTTATCGCTTTTGTTCTACATATGTAAAATGACAAATTAATTAGGAAACAAACTAGGGGACCAACCCCATTAAGCCACACATAGAATTCATCTTATTATTTTCCATGCAATGCTTCCTGTTACTAAGAGCATTTCCCCCTTTCTGTCAGCCTTGTTGTCTAAATCCATTGGTTGAAGTCCTAGACTTAGGCTCATTTTGTCTTTACATTGATGACACACATTCAAGAACATTCCTTTCTAGTCTAACTGATCTTCTATCCATTCCCTGAATAGGATATTTTTTTTTGGCGGGGCAACAAGTGACTTGCCCAGGGTCATATAGCTAGTGTCAAGTGTCTGAGGCCAGATTTAAACTCAGTGCCTCCTGAATCCAGGGCCGGTTCTTTGTCCACTGTGCTACTTAGGGTATTCTTTCCTTGCCTTAGTACTTTTGCATAGGCTGTCCCCTTTGTCTGGGTAGAATGCACCCTGTCCTCTCCATTGCTTCTTAGAATGGAACTTCTTTAAAAGCACAACTCAGATGTCATGCCCTACATGAGTTCTTTCTGGGTTCCTTCCAGTTGCTAGTTCTTTCTCACATTTAAAATTACTTTTTATAACTTTACAAAGTTACAATAGGACCTCGCCTTTATTAATCTGTGTACACATTATGTTCTGTTTGAGGATGGGGAGGGTTCTCCCCATGCATGCTTTTTTAAGAGCAAAAACTTTTTTCTCCCTTCAGAATACTGTGGTAAGATTATTGGAATTTGGCAGACAGATTGTGATGAGTCAAATCTGGCCTGCCCTGAGTGATTGCTGATGTCAGCAGGAGGCAGTTGTGAAGGACCTCCCCTTTTGGGGGAGAGAGAGTAAACGCTTGCTGAGGGGGGCTCAGTCTCTTCCGGAGTGACTTTCCTTCTGGTGGCATGAGCTGCAGCAGGGGACGAGAAAGAGGTTCTTTCTTAGCAGTTTGTCCTGCGGGCCCTGACTGAAAAGCTGGTTTTCTATTGAAGCTAGGGACCCCATATATTAAATTTGGCCCCTACAATACCAAGTTCCCAGTGGAGTACCTTGTACATAGTACATGCTTAAATGTGTGCTGAATTGAATTGACATGATGCCTTGTCAGATGGAGGGCTGACTTCTGAAGATTTAGTGGATCTTTTTTGGTGCACATGTGATAAGGAGATTCTTGCAACTAAGTAACAACAATGATAGAGAATTTTAAGTTTTGCAAATTTCTTGATGTACGTTCCTATTTGAAGTGCTATCATCCTTTCTATTTTGCAGATGAAGAAACAAGACACAGAGAGAAAATAAATTGCCCAATGTTCATTCAGATTTGTTGTTGAGTCATTTTTCAGTTGTGTTTGATTCTTCATAACCCGATTTTGGGGTTTTCTTGGCAAAGTGGTTTGCCATTTGCTTTTCCAGCTCATTTTACAGATGAGGAAATTGAGGCAAAGAGGATTAAGTGACTTGCCCAGGGTCACACAGCTAGTAAGCTCATAAATCCATTAAATGACACCTTTCAAATCTTTTTAGATCAGTCCCTACCTCCTTTTGTCAATGTTACCTTATTGTAGATGGTTATGTCTCGGTGATATCTTGGCTAAGCAGCTGAAAGAATTTCTTTTAGAAGTCTAACACCTGCCTGTGTTCCCTTCCGCTTAAAAAAACAAAATCAAAGTGAGGATATGCTTTCAGTTGCTAAAGATTTATAAAATCCCTCTTCCTTTTCCATACCTGATGTTTGGTGGATCATTTGTTTGATTCTAGGCAACAATAGAGGAATGGAATCTCTAAGAAGAACTCCTATCCTGCTCCATCTGGGACGCAGAGGCTAACATTCAGCACACATGTGGTGGTGCTGCACACTGTCCCCACAAGAGAGAGAAGAAGCCAAGGGCTATTGTGTGAACACAAGTAACACTGGACCATATCAACTTGTGAAAGAGAGGAGCAATGTGAAATTAGTCTATTAGACTTAGGAGGCCAGAGGGTCCTGTGGGCAAAATAATCATTGTTCCATCAACTTGTTCGTGATTGTAGGACCCTCTAGGATCACTTCTCTTAACAGAAAAGAGCAACATGTTGTCTTTCTAGAGAATTCGAAGTTAGGAGATTTTAGTTTCCTCTGTGGATTCTGCTATAAAGAGAGGCCAGCCTGGCTGGTGTGTTTATAGAATTCTTGGCCTCCCCAAGTATTTATGGAGGAGGGGGTGCAAGGAGAATGCTGGTACAGTTTGCATGCTAATCATTTCTGTAATTGATCTTCCCAGCTTTCTTCCAGCCTTGCAGGAGGCTGTCAACTGCTTCTTTGAAGTTAACTAATGATTGTGTGAGCTAGGCATCTCAGCCAGGAGCTGGGGTCAAATTAGCATTGTGGAAATGCAAGGGCCCTGGCTCAAGCTCTCCCTTACCTCACACTATTTTATTCAGGTCAGTGTGCAGGTAAAATGGGTTTAATTGTACTACATTCCTCACAGCTCAGGTCAGCCAGCGTTTATTGTTACCAAAATGGATAAAGGGGATTTTTACCCCCTCGTGTTAACAAAAAGCTGGCATAGTGCTAATGGGCAGGCAGTTGGCACTGGATTATGTTTCTATAGTTGGAATGTCTCAAAAAGTGCCCCATTATGTTGGGATAATCACATGTGTCCTGAACTTTAAAAGGAAAGAGGAACAATTTGGGGGTCTGACCACATGATCTGAATAGGTACCAGATGAAAAGGAACAACTATCCATTCAGAGTTCATGGCAAAAAACAGATTAATTGTGTTTGAATCCCAAGATCTGTCACTTACTACCTATTGACCTTGGCAAGGCACTTCACTCATCTATACCTCAGTTTCTTCATCTGTAAATGGATCTGTTGGTTAATTATATATAACAAGGGTTCTTAACCTTGAATCCAAAGACCCCAAGGACTACATGTATAGATTTATGGGGAGGGTCTGTGAACATGAATAGAAAAACATTCACATCTTTAGGTTCATTAATCTCTAAATGAATTTCTTTCGATTATGAATTTTAAAACATATTCTGAGAAGGGGTCCAAAGGTCTTACCAGATTGCCAGAGGGGTCCACGATACAAAAAAAGGGAAGAGGCCTGGATCTATAGGCCTTTCGAGCTCTAAATTTATAGTAGAGCCCATTCTTCTCAATTTACAGTTGAATTGATGCCCCAGGAAGTGATTTGATTTGTTCAAGGTCACTCTGTCAGTTTGTAGCAGAGCCAGGGATAAAACCTAGGTCTCTTGCCTCCCTTTTTTATTCAGGGCTTCCCAGAAGATGCTGCTCTGTCTGCTTCTGTTAAGTAGAAGGTGTCATGAGCATCTTGAGACAGGAATTGAAGAACTGAGCTGGGGTCCACAGAGTCATGCAAAACCAGAAGTTGCTAAGAAAAGATGCCTGTTCTTCTTTTTAAAATTGACTCTTAAATACAAGTATGTCTCCCCCTTATAGAATTATTAGATTTCACTTTGACAACATGGCTCCTTCAGCTGCAGGGTGCAACTTTTTTTTTTTAATACTAACATTGATCTAAGAGTGAATTCTTCAGAAAACCCATACGGCTCCTTGAGGAGAAATTGGACAAGGTGGTGGTGTGTCACAGATGTCTGAGGGCTTTAAATTAACACTGTAAATCTCAGGATTATGGGGGAAGAGCTAGCAACTTTATTGAATGTATCCCATCTGGCTGCATTTCAGGCAGCTGCCTGACTTGGGGGGAGGAGTGGCAGGTATGAGATCATGAATTCAGAGCTCAGAGAGTATTGAATGAGGAGTCTGTCTGGTGTCCATGCCCAGCAATGACTTTTTAGCAAGAGCATTAAAACATGGGTTTTATTGACCTTGGCAACAACTATAATAATCCAGGAATCACTTTGCCATGCTGCAAGTTTAGGTGGAAGCAAGACCAGGATGGCCAGTCCAACTAAGTAGGAGGGTCATAAAATATATTGTGGTCTAGGTAGGCAAGAGGTCAAATCCAGAAGTTCTTGTCCTAGAATAGGTAAAGACAGTTGGGAGGGGTATAGAAGATACTTTAAGTCTAAGAAGGCAAGAGGTCAAGTCCATGGAGGTCACAGAGTCAGCCAGAATAGCACTAATGACCTGGTTGAACTCAGATCCTAGGCTATAATCTGTTCCCTGTTCTCAACCCTATATCCTGCTGCTTACTTGGCATTAGCAGACTCAGCTCCTCAGATATGGGATAATAACAGTAGATGGAAGAAGTCTGTGGGTTAATCCTCTTCTGACGGAGGCAGGCCTATGTTCAATTTTAGATTATCTGGAACTTTGCAGGTTGTTTCTGTTTTAATTTATTACTCCCTAGTCCTGATCCAGAATAGAAAAGTGACCTTTTGGGGGTGCTACAGATGGACAATGGGACATCATAGAACCATGACATTTTTAGAACTGAAAATGACCTTAGAGATCCCACAGTTCATTAATTTCACAGTTTCAGAAGTTAATCTATAGAAAGGTGAGATAACTAACCAAAGGTTACATAGTTAGTCATATAGTTAGAACAACTCAACCTGATAATGAAGAATACTTTCTCTTAGTAGAGAGGTGTTAGACTACAGATGTGCAATGGGCCATATACTATCAGACATGCATAAGGTTCTTGATGAAGACCTATATGAACAGGTTTTTTTTTTTTTGTTGTTGTTGTTGTTTTTTGCTTAACTGTACTTTGCTACAAGGGAAGTTTCTATGGTGGGGGAATTATTGGGAAATGATTGCATTCTTGTTTTTTTTTTTAAACATTAATAAAACAATATTTTTAAAAAGAGAACCCAGGCTTTCTGAGTCTTGGTTCAGTGCTCTTTCCATTAAATTGTACTCATCCCTAACTCATGACAAATAATATGAAATAAAGCCACATTAATTTGTGCTCTGCTAATTAAAACTCCATGAATTTGCATGAGGGAATGGAACCAAAACAAATTTGGGTGTATCAAATTCAGGCTTAGTAGTGAAGATTTGGTGTTGGAATATTTTTAAGATAGAGGATTTCCTGAAATCTTCATATCATACCATATAGATGACTCCCAACTTTGCCTTTGGGTAAGGCTGACTTTGCTCTTATGGTTAGTTGTTGAAAGGAATTTGCTTATGGGCAAGGCTGGTTTGGTTCTTATGGTTAGTTGTTGAAAGGCAGGGGGGCAGGGGGTGGGCATAGAAGTCTTGGGTCCTGTTGCCAGCCTTACTTTAAGATAAATCAGTAGACTTGTCTTAAAGGTGAGAAAGTCATTTAAAGCTAGCAACTTTCCTTCTTTCCTTCCTTCCCTCTTATTTCTTTCTCTTTCTTTTTTCTCTTCCTTGTTCTCTTTTCTTTTTTCTCTCTTTATCCTTTCCCCTTCCTTCCTTCCTTCCTTCCTTCCTTCCTTCCTTCCTTCCTTCCTTCCTTCCTTCCTTCCTTCCTTCCTTCCTTCCTTCCTTCCTTCCTTCCTTCCTTCCTTCCTTCCTTCCTTCCTTCCTTTCTTTCATCAGCAAGATGGGGCTAAAACCTCAAATTTACTATAAGGTGCTGTGGAGCTAAACTGCTACTGTTTAATCCTGCCATACCAAAAGACAGGCCCTTCCTTGCTTGTGTGCTAATTCAGAAGACATTTGATAAGGGGATAAGAGGACACGGGACTTAGGGGACTCTTTGAGCGGATGAGGAGGGAGAAAGGAAAAGAATTCAGCAAGTTCAGTCTCTACTTTAGGATTAGGTTGCTTGTCAGCATAAAGAACCCTTGGGCTTTCTACTCTTTGTATAACCTCACACAGAGGTCTGTTCCAGATAATCGCACTGTGAGCCAAATGGGAGAACTATTTCCCCCATCTTTCCCTCTCCTCCCCCTAAAATATTTCCTTCTGCCATTTGTTCCTTATTGCCCTTAATTGGTGACCTGGTAACATAGGGATTTATGATATCTCAGGTAAGCTGAAGAGACCCTTGGACCAAAAAGTTACCTGCTACCTGGAGCAAAGCCACAATTTTTCCTCCTCAACTATGCAAATCTAAAATAGATAAATGTGAGCTATCAGGAGCCAATTTGTTGGAAACCTTCTCTTTGTAATTGGCTTCATATTTCACTTCAGAGGAGAAAAAATGATCCAGTTTAGCCCTCCCCTCCCATCATGCCTTCTCCCCTAGAGGCCAGCACCATCAGAGTAGAAGGGATGGGGAGTGAAGAGAATGGAAGCACAGATGAATGGATTTTGCTCTCTTCTCCCTACCATGTTTTAATTCCATTCTCCCTTTCTCTCCAGCAGTCACTCTCAAACAAGAGGCTCATGGGCCAATGCCTTTTTGCCAGTGGGGAGTGTGTCCTTCCCCACTCAGTTTGTTGAGATAGGAAGTGACAGGCAGGGAGACCTCCTGTCCTTGGTTCCTTCAGTGTAGAGCACAAAGGATTATATCAAACACCACCACCAGGGCAGAGCCTTTTGGTTGCATTAGCCAGTCAAGCATTTTGCTGCCTGCTGAATGTCATCTCATTTAACATTTTGTTAAACAACTTCTAAAGGTCTTAACAATATGACAGATGGGCCTTTGACTGGATACTTAGTGGCTAAGTATCAGTTTGGTCTGGCTGGGTTGTGTTTATTGTTCATTAAGTGTTGTTTAAATAAGTAAATCTTCCCCCCACGCCCCTTTTGCTAGTCTGGACCCCAGGGTGTCAATTTGGAGGTGGAGTTTTGTAAAGGAGAGCTGAGAGAAGAAAAGGACAGAGATGAAGGCCTGGGGAGAGTGAAAGAAATGAGGAGGTGGGCAGAGAAAGATGGAGAAGAGTGGGAGGGAGACAAATGGGAAGGAAAGTTCAAAGACAGAGACAGGCAAAACGAGGCTAGAACAAAGTGGTCAGAGACTGGGAAATTGTGTTCTATTCAGAAGAATCAGAAGGAAGGACAAAATGTCTGTAGCATTGATGTCATGATGTTGGCTTCCCTTGCCAGCTGTGGCTTCAGTCTGTCCAGCCATATGCATTTGGAAGGTGGATTATATCCCCATGATAATTTGTAACAGCAGCTACTGGAGTGCTCCTCACCAGGTTGGAGTGAAGTTGCTAGCAAAGAGAGAGCTCACAGATTGTTCTCCATATGGGCCACTTGGCATCCCACAGAGAGATCTTTTGGGAGGCTACAGATTGAGTCTTTCATCCCTCTCTACTCTCTTGCAAATGCCTATCTTCAATGGCAGAGAGGACTGGGAAGAAGGCTGCTGGATGGTTGACTACAAACTTGCAACCGTTACTGGAAAAACAAGCTCAGAATTCTTGGCTTACTCTTGGTGGGTCAGTTGTTCTCCTAGTTCTGTTCACTTAACACCACATCAGAATTGTATAAATTTGCATCTTGGTTTTTTTTGTTGTATAAATTTCCTTCTTGTTTTCTCTTTTGAGGGGAAAGGGTATAGAAAGACTACTCCCTGATCTCACTGTCTCAAACCCACGTCTCTCCCAAAACTAATGTTTTGTATTACATCTGGAGTTCATACCTTTTATCTCCTTAATAGTGTGTTTCACTGCTGGTACTCTGGAATCATAATTATTCATTTCAATGATAAGTATTTTTAAGGATTGTAAAGTTGAATTGATTTACAAATTATCAGTTGTTCTCCTGGTTCTTCTCACTTTACCATCAGTTTATACAACTTTTAATTGGACTTTGGAGATCATTAGAATGTAAACTGCAATACAGTAGTCAAAAGACTTGGATTCTAATCTGGTCTATTCCATTAACTAGCGGTGTGATCACACCATTCAATCTCATAAATTTCCAAAATGTTAAAGGTGAAAAGAACCTTAGAGGTAATTGAATCCAACTCTACCTTTATAGATGAAGAAACAGAGATTCAGGAAAGATAAATGATTTTTCCCAAGGCTACCCATCCAGTTAGTGGCAGAACTTAGATTAGAACCCAGATCTCCTGACTTCAAGCCTACTACTCTTTCTACTACATCTTTCTTCAAAGGCCTTTCCAGAGCAAACGTTCTGTTATTCTAAGTGTCTCTAAGCTGTATTCCTGGCAAGCATTATGTGTGTGTGTGTGTGTGTGTGTGTGTGTGTGTATGTATATATATACACATATATATACACACACACATATATTAATATGGGGGGAGGGAGGAAGAGCAAGATTAAACTCAACCTTTGGATGTCTTTTCATGTTATAACATAGGAATTTTATAAGAAAGCATAGCAGGATGTTGTAAAAATGTTACAGCATCTCTACCCTATATTGTTGGAAAGTATTAGGAGCATATCCTACACTGAACTAATGATAGCCAAGAAAATCCCCAATAGCAAACTATTTGTTTATTAACTGACTGAGGTGCTTAGCTAGCTTACAGTCTAATTGAGAGTCAAGACACACAGTGGTGGGCAGCTAGGTGGCACAGTGGATAAAGCACCAGCCCTGGATTCAGGAGTTCCTGAGTTCAAATCTGGCCTCAGACACTTGACACTTACTAGCTGTATGACCCTGGGTAAGTCACTTAACCCTCATTGCCCCACAAAACAAAAAGCTGCATAGTGGCAGGAGATCTGGAGTTGAATTCAAAGAACCTGGGCCCAAATCCTCGCTATGCCACTTAATACCTGTGTAACTCTGGGCAAGTTGCTGACTATCTTAACATCTTTGGGACTTGATTTCCTCATCTGTAAAATGGGGAAGGGGGAGGAAGGTTGCACTAGATGATTTCTAAGGTCCCTTTCAGCTTGAAAACCATAATATCCATAATCAAATGCTTAATAATAATAATTTTGAAAGATCTTTTATTTGTCTGATGTGGGTAGTCCCTCCAGTGACACAGATTGCAACCCCTCCTGGCTTTCTAATAATACCAATGTCTCCATGAAAGTCTTTATGTTACCTGTTTATAGTAAGTTATCAGTGGTAATAATAACTGATATTGAGATGGTACTTTAAAGTTTGCAAAGCCTTATATTATCTCATTCTATACTCCTAACAATCCTGTAAGGCAGGTCCTACAGGTATTATTCCTGGTGTATAGAACAAGAGACTGAGACTGAAAGGAGGGGAAATGGATTGTCCATAGCTACCCAGTTGGGGTAGCTAGGTGGCACAGTAGATAGAGTCCTGGCCCTGGAGTCAAGAGGGCCTTGAGTTCAAATCTCACCTCAGATACTTACTAGCTGTGTGACCCCTAGGCACATGTTACAACCCCAATTGACTTAAACATCTGGGGCCATTTCCAGTCATCCTGATGTATCTTTTGCCACTGGGCCCAGATGGCTCTGAAGGAAAGAGTGAGGCTGGTGACCTTGCACAACCCTCCCTCACTTAAATACCATTCAGTGAAAGCCATGACATCACCCCAATGCCATGGTCCTCTTCGAGAATAAAGGACAAAGAAGAAGTCACCCAGTTAGTAAGTGTTAGCACCAAGACTACAACCTAGGTCTCCTGAGTAAAAGTCTAATACTCTTTCTGTAGCCAAATGATGTTGATGTTCTGGAGGAAGTCCAGAAGCTCTGGACAAGTCATTCAATCTTCATCTGCTACAGTTTCTTTATCTGTAAAATGCGGATAATAATAGTACTACCTCATAGGATTGTTCTGAGTATGAAATGAGATCATATTTGTTTATAAGCTTTAAGGTTCTATATAAATATACTGTTATTGGTGTTGTTACTGTGTGAATTGGGAGTATAGATTCATGTGAGGTAGCCCTGGAAGGTTCTAACTAATTGTGTCACTTGGCATTTGAGATACAAACTAGGAAGGCCATTTGCCTTCACATGTTCACTTGTTTGGCAAATAAGAAAGGGCAGCTAATTTCCAAGGAGACAAGGATATTTGTTATAGGTAATAATTAACTTAAAGGGATACATACATTTTAGTTATTATTCTTTTTACTTTTACCTTTAAAGTTGGAAAAATACTTCAGATTTGTCATCTCATTTGATCTCCACGGTAACCCTATCAAGTAGGTACTGTTATTATCCCCATTTTAGAAATGAGGAAGCTGAGGTTGAGATAGATCAAGTGACTTGCCCAGGGTCACATAGCTAGTAAGGGTCTGAGGAAGGACTTGAACTCATTTCTTCTTCATCCCAAGTTTAGGGCTCTTATAGACAAAGAGATAGATAAATAATGTATTTACTAATCACTATGTTCCAGGCGCTATGAAAGAAAATAATGTATAATAAAGGCTTAAAATAAATCCTTCTCTACTAAGAATGAAAAATAACCTCTTCCTCTCTAACTAGTAACCTTTATTCTAACAAAGCATGTCTCATCACTATCTGTCACGTGTGTCACACTCATTCTGTTTTCTCTGTCTTTGTTCATTCTTCTAGACTGACTATTACCCCATCACCATTTTGAAGCCTACCCAGGATCTACATCAACATCTATTTTCCTAGTTTTCCTAATTTTGTTTTTGAGCTCTGTTAGTTCTGTATAATGGTGTCTATTCTTAAAATAGGAAAGCCATTTTATTAGGTCATTAATGCTTGCAGGTCCCCAAACACCAGCCTTTCATTCTGGCATAGAGCAAAGTATTACCTTGAAGGTTCTCTTCTAAAGGGTGTCTTCTTTAAAGATGATAAAAATCATATAAGATTTCTTGAAAGATGTAACAACAGACATAATTTTGTTTGATGACCCTTTGATTAGTAATATCAATCAAGGAAAAAGTATGTAGCTATATACTAGCCAAAGATATTTGTTATTCTCATGTTGGGGAAAACAACACAGAGGCCCAATAGAAAAAGGATCCTAAAAATCATTAGTTTAGGTCCTTTCTAAGAACTTTAGATTGGAAAGCCAGTTGGGAAATTGTATAGTGCTTACAATTATTTCCCTGAAATAATGGCCTATCTTTTTGAAATTTGTTCTGTTGTTTTCAGCTGTGTCTGACCCTTTGTGACCCACATTTGGGGTTTTCTTGGCAAAAATACTGGGGGGGGGTTTAGTCATTTCGTTCTACAACTCATTTTGCTAATGAGGAAACTGAGGCGAACAAAGTTAAGTGACTTGCCCAGGGTCACATAACTAGTGAGTGTCTTAAGCCAGATTTGAACTCAGAAAGAGGAATCTTCCTGACTCCATGCCTGGTATTCTACCTACTCTACCAGTTAGTTGTCCAATATCTTTTTCCCAGTGATGTTATATAGCTAAAAAAGCCTGGGATATCACAGATTTTTCACTTGTCCAATCCTAATGCCCACACCTAAAACACAGTAATGCTTACGTTCCCCTACATGAACAACACCAAATTATTTGGATCTTAAGGAGTGGGCTAAAGAGCACAGGCTAGAGAGGCCCTAAAAGCCCCTGAAGACATGTTGTGGTTCTCAGAGAGGAAATAGACATACTAAGTCCAACACAGAGTAGATACTTAAAGGATATTTGTTAGTTAATTAAGACTTACCCCATTGTCCTGAAAGGGTAGGGACTACATAGAAAGATTCTGTGGTCCAAGGTCAATACATTCAGGGTTTATCTATATTAGAGGAGGGCTGAGCCCATAAGGCCTCACTGAAACTTTCAAGACGGTGTGAGAGCAGACATATAAGAGCTTGTCTTTGTTTTGTCTCTAGTATCGTTGTTTGGAATCCTCAGCTTTTCTAATGTGCGATGGCTTTCAAAACCATAAACACTTCTCTATTTCAGAATGAATAATGAAAGGGAATGGGGATGGAAGCTGAAATGGGCATTTTAGCACTCCAAGGTGGAATGACACCTGAACTCAATTCATTTTCAGACTTGTTTTTCTTCAAAACATCTCTATTCCCTGCCCTCATTTTTTAAACTTTGGATTTAAAATAACGAAATATGAAAGTGGAAGTCTCCTGATTATTGTCCTTTAAAGCCTCCCCGCCCTTCGTCTTTCTCTCATGATATGACCAAGCTTCACAAAAGGCTATTTTATTCTAAGAAATTAGGTTTCTGGTTAGCAGAAACCCTAAATAGACATGAATTACAAGAGCGTCCTTTGAAAATCCCATGCAGCACTTGTTTCATTAAATCCCATGAAGCGACCTTAATTTAGTGGAACACTGGATAGGCTGTTCTTTTAACCTATTATCACTTTGGCCAGGCCCATAAACCATATTCATGGATGATTCCATCAAGAAGGACAACAGTGGGATTAATATTATTTCAGGATACAGTAAATGCCACAATGATGAAGCTGTTTAAGATCTGGTGCTCACGGTGTCACACGGAATGCATTGACATTTACTCTGCTATCACTTCATTTCCAATATTCCTTCCAAATCAGCCGATGCTAATGCTTCAGCGTGTGTGCAGAATACAATTTGGTTGGGGGCTGGGAAGAAAGGGGGACGTTCTGAAGTAGCAGCTCTCTTCCCTTTATCCCTTTTGGTATCAAGGATGGAAAATTATACCATTGTGATATTTGATGTATGTTAGGCGAGGAGAGGAAGGTCACTAGGCCTGTGAAAGGGACCTGGGAGTTGTCTTTCTTCTGCAACTGGAATAGAATAGGCCTTTCTTGGGACTAAGAATGTAGTGCCTATTGGAATTTAAGAAATCTTATGTGTTTCATCCTCTAGTGTGATGCACCTAGGTGGTGCAATGAATAAGTGCTGGGCCTGGAGGCAGGAAGACCTGAGTTCAAATTTGACTTCCTGGCTGTGACCTATTAGCAAGTCATTTAATCTCTGCTTGCCTCAGTTTCCTCAACTATAAAATTGGGATAATAGTAGTATCTACCTTGCAGAGTTGTTGTGAGGATGAAATTAGAGAGTACTTGTAAAGAACTTAGCACAATATCTACCATATAGTAGGAACTCTTTGAAGGCTTACTCCTTTCCATTCCCTCTTCCCCTCTTTTAATTCTGGTGTAGACATGACCTTGAATTTCTTCATGCTTGGCTAACATATAGTTCAAGCAGGGCCTAAGAAGGGGAAAGGTTTTGGGTATGGGCCCTTTACTGGACTGCATGTTCATGGGACCAAACTATCTAAGTTTGGAGAGGCAAATTACTAGGTAGTCTAGAGGATGGTGTATTTTTTGGCTGCAATAAAAACAAAAAATATTGTATAATAAGTTACAGGACTGCAGTTCGTGTTAGTGAAGGTACCCACACTTATGAAACTGCAGATCCTTGGAGTATTGGAGTGAATGTGTCTGTCATGTAAGAGACATATTACTTCTTAAATTCAATACTGGTCAGTGTCATCATCATATTGAAATTAGACATATCATAATTCATGACTCAGTATTCTATCTACTAGCATCAATAAAAAGTTGATCTTATGTTTATAGTATCTTCCTGGAAAATTTTTCCTTCAGCTTCCCTCTGTCCTTTTCATCTCTGCAACAATAATCCTTATGTGGTATTTGGTCAATGACATTATGTGTCTAAATGTTCATGCATATTTCTGGCATGTTACCTTTAAGAAGCAAACAAAAAGGAAAATTAACAATGATTATAATAATTCTAATGATAATGTAACCCATGACCTAGCACTCATGGCTCTGGGCTTACATGGACAAAGTTCAAATTCAGGGCTACCCTCCTCCCATCAATCCTATCTCTTTGGCTCTTTTTTGTTTCTGCCTAATTTCCTTTAACCTCACAATATAGCTTATGTCCAGGTCTCTAAATGCATGTAAAAGAATTCTAGTTCCTATTCAAGCATCCAAGATGACAGTGCATATCAGATATGGGGCAGTTTTTTATTTCACCCCACAGGAAGTACAAACAACATAAAGGATCTATAATGGCTTATGCACAATTGACACTATTACCCTTCCCCAGTAAGGCTGACTTTTCCTATAGGGACCTATAGAGTTTACTAGACTCATTGTGTGACTCTATGGTTTGGGTTCCCCTGAGAAGGGAGACAAACTTGAGGTTGCTAGAAAGGTGACCCCTTGATATTCCACTGAATTTTCTCTGTATATCAAGGTTAAGTGCCCTTCCTCAACTCTGGGGCTGCATGCTAGTGATCTTTTGATCTTTCATATAATTTTTTGTTTTGTATAATCTGGCTTCTTAGTTATGTCTTTCTAAGTATTCAGTGAATGTTTAATTTTTGCTTCCTGGAGTGACATGTTGTATAGTTTCTATCACTGCTGTGAAGGCTTGATCAGAGGAATCAGAGCAGCTTCATGGGGTTTCAGGTTGGTGAATCTTTGAGATCTTGATTACATCTCCCTGTGGAGTGGTGTAGACATGCCCACTGGTACCATTTGGCAAAGGGATGATTAAGTTTCAATGATTGAGGATGAATTGATTGGTTTGGCAAAAGCCACCCCTTTGTTCTGGACATTTAAAAAGTTGTTGAGATCCAATAAGTACAAAAACTTGGGTGGGTGAGTGGGTGGGTGGGTGTTAGTAAGACTTGAACCCCAGCATCAATGCCCTTCTCTATAGACCCAGAGGTAACAGCCCTGGAAAGACTGTGGCAGAGCCTCTTGGTCCAAGAGATAAGAAGCTTTGTATTCTATATAGCACCTAGCCCAGCTCTTGTAATAGAATAATGTGAAATAAATTTTTCCTTGATTCAAATTCCATATTATAAATTACATTAATTCAAAGTACATAAATTGGTGAAGGGTGGGAGCTAGGGGAAGTGCCAACTGATGCAGTTGGGCACTTGCAACCTGAATCTGTCAGTAGTGAATGGGAATGCCCTTTGGGCATTGCCAATTTCAGTGAAAGGGAAGCAAGGGAGGTAGTTTAAGGAAACATGGACTGAAGCTGATGGTACCTAGGCCAGAAAGAGGGTTAAGGAGAGGTAAAGAGAAAAAGTAGCATTGATTTGAGATAGCTTTCCCCAGCATTTCCTTTGTCCTGTTGTTTTTTTTCAGGTTTGTTTTACCAAGTGTCTTGAATTGGATATAGTGCTAGCCTAATAGTCAGGAAACTCTGAATTTGAACTGTACCTCAGACATTCATCAACTACGTGTATCGGGGTGAATCAATTGATCCCTCTTGCCTTTGGTCTTCTCATCTATAAAATGGGGCTACTCATAGGCCCTACCTTCCAGAATTGTTTTGAAGATTCATTGAGAGTATGTACAGTGCTTTGCAAATCTGAGAGCACTATATGTGTTAGTTATTGAGTTCCCCAAAGTAGAGTGCCAGGTCTGGCAGGCTCTGTCCCCCTCAGGAAAGACTGTAAGTATAGGCCCATGTCTAAAACATTTGTTTATTGTCTAAAGACTGACTTAGCCATATTAGGAGAGGTTCCTTGTCAGAATGGTTGTCCCAACAGCTCATATAAGGAGAAGGTTGAATTCTACTTTCCTAGAAGTGCCCACACCAAGAAAAGTACAAGTTCTTAGGAATACTCTCCAAATAACCTTTGATACTGCCTTTGAATGGATGTATAGAGATAACTGATTTAATATCATCAGATTGAAGTTCAGAAAAAAATGTGCAAGCTTTTGGAAATACCTTTCCCTCTTCGAGGAATGGTGTGTCTAGAGTCTTCTTAAGTGATGGGATAGTGAACCTAGAAGAAGTTTCACAGTGAGTCAGACTCATCAAACACAAGATTTCATGTTTGGGAGGATATGATTGTCCTTCATGACATCAATTCAAACACTTCCATATTCCCCGTGTAAGCCCTTTTGTATGGGATTCTTTCCTCATTGCTGTAGATCAATACCTCCCACCTGTGTGGGGGTGGGTGGGGCAGAGTTGGGGAGAATGGGAGAGAGGAGAACTCTAGTCTCTTCTAGCTTTCAAATGACTCTGGGAAGAAGCCAACATGAAAGGAGCTGGCAGTCTCTATAATGTCCCTGTCCCCAGTTTGCTACACCAGAAACCTCAGAGAATTTCCCCTTGGATGAGATCTGAGATGCTATTTCTTGGTTGAGATGAGTTACCTCACTCCCAACGGGCAGCCCTCTCTGATATATACTCTCCAATATATATTTTCTCTTATTTCTGTTTTTCTATTGCTTTAGATAAACGGATTTTTCTATTTGCTATATGTGTGTTTATTTGGTGGGAAAATGGTTAAAGCTTGGATATAGAACTTAGGAGTTCTCCTTTTCCCCATTAAGAAATAGTGTTTAGGGGCAGCTAGGTGGTGCAGTGGATAAAGCACCAGCCCTGGATTCAGGAGGACCTGAGTTCAAATCCGACCTTGGACGATTGACACTTACTACCTGTGTGACCCTGGGCAAGTCACTTAACCCCAATTGCCTCACCAGAAAAAAAAAAGAAATAGTGTTTAAAATAAGTTTGGCTTGAATCTGAAAACTACATCCCCATAACTAATAATATCCAAAGGAGCAAATAGATATAATCCTAGCCTGGTACCCCCTCTCTCTGAGGAGTGCAGATTGGCCAAGCTTCTGGTCCCAAACTTTTGCCTCCCTTCCTGGCTGGAAATAAGGTCTTTGGAGAAGGGTAGGGGGAGCAGAGGCTAGCAATGCCTATTCTGCCTCTCTTTGAGACATACACAATGAAATCCTATAGTAGGTACATATGGAAGACAGTCTTGCTATACCTAAATAATCTATTAAGGAACTATTATGGTGTCAACAGAAAGGACTGGGCTAGGAGTCAGAAGACAAAGGATCTACAACTAACTAGTTGTAGATCTGGGGCAAATTACTTAACCAATCTAAGCTTTAGTCTCTTTATCTGAAAAAATTAGAGGGTTGGTTGGATGCAATAATCCCTAATGGCTCCTCCAGCTCTAAGGTCTAGGCAATCATCATCATCATCTTCTTCCTCCTCCTCCTCCTCCTCATACCCTCTTTGAACTTCTATTTTCTGCCTGCATTAACTTCTTGGGGGCAGCGACTTCCATAAGTGTAATACACATTGGGTAAGTGATACTTTCATTAGTCCTAAGCTAAGGTTCCTCCCAGCTCCAGTCAGATGATGCTGTGATAATCATTCCTTCCACCAACAGGAAATAAATGGAAAGGGGTTTTCTTTGAGCTATTTTTAATAACTGCAAAATGAAGAAGAACAAAACCACTTGGGAAGAAGCAAGAAGGCAGAGTCAGATATGAGACTATGGCTTTATTCTAGCATTGAAGTGCCCCACCCAAGGCTCTGGAATCATTGAAAAAGGTTTTTAAAACTGTCATTCAAGGTCCTTCAAGCTGCTGCATACTGGCTATGTATCAGGAAAAGAAAAAGAAAAAGAAAAAAAAGACCCTTATTAATAACAGTAGAGAAACTTCCTGAAGTTATTCTTCAGCATTTGGTTGAAGTTCTGTGGAAACCAAGTGGAGGGAAGGGACTTTTCTCTCTGGAAAAAAGGAAGGAAACAAGTATTTATTAAGTACCTACTTTAAGTCAGTATTTATGCTAAGCACTTTACAAGTATTATCTCATTTGATCTTCAGAAGTATTTTTTTTTAACTTAGAACCTGCTTGCAGGAAGATATCCCTATCAACTGTTATGGAAAGCAATAAATAAAAGCTATGAAACAATTCTGTTGCAAAGCTCTACTCTCCCAAAAGTTCCAAATACCCTTGCTTAATATACTTAAATGGACTATAGTGGAAAAAATATACATATTTGCACATTTATTTAACTCCTGGATAAGAATTACAAATAAATGAATTCAAATTAATATCATGAAAGATAAAATAAATTAAGTGTCAGGGACACATCCAAATTATGAGTAAAAATAAGGGTTCCCTCTACTCAATAGGACTATAAAACCAGGAAAACAAAAGTGAAAAGATATATTTAAACTGAAATAGGATCAACTTTCAAAGACACAAGCATTTGCCATGGAGGGCAATAATCATTTGATCTTCAAAACAACCCCAGTGGGTAGGTGCTTTTATTATTCCCATTTTTACAGATGAGAAAACTGAGGCACACAGAGACCAAATGACTTATCTAAGGTAACACAGCTGTTAAGTATCTGAGGTTGGATTTGAACTTAGGTCTTCCTGACTCCAGGCCCAGTGTTCTATCTTCTGTGGCACCTAGGTGCCTTAGCTTATCTGTATATGTAAGATTGAAATAGTAATAACTCCTATTGCTCAAAGGTTGCTGTAAAGATCAAATGAGGTAACATTATGTAAAGCTCTATATAAATGTTAGGTATTATTATAATATCATTTGTTATGTTCTAATGTTCTAACTAATTCTAGTAATCTATAGTGTCTATACATATGCAGTATAGTAATTGCTAGCTATTGTATATTGCTTTGAGATTTGCAATGCATTTTACAAATATCATCTCATTTTGTCCTTTTAAGAACCTTAGGATCTAGGTGATATTATTGCCTCCATTTTTTAATTAAAAATTTTGTTGTTGTTGTTTGTTTTTCCCCCCTCCATTTTACAGATAAAGAAACTGAGGCCAAGGGTAATTAAATGACTTGCCCAAGGTCACATAGCCTGTGTCTGAGTCTGGATTTTAACTCAGGTCTCCCTGACTCTAGGTCTAGCATTTCATCCACTGAAAACCTCTTACTCGACCTTTGATTTCTCAGCTTTGCCTAGGCCCGTTTATCTTTCTTCATAATGCAAGAATGACTCTTTAGCTTTATAATTTTTCTTAAGAAGTTTCATTCCTCAGGGCACTGATAGCTTACTTGTGCTTAGTAGCCACAGAGCAACTGAAATCAGTTCCAATATTCCTCCCCAGCTGCCCCCCATGCTCACTTTTTTCTGCTCTACCCCCTTAATGATGATTTGCCTGAGCACTGTGACCAGTTGCCTAGGTCACTGCAGTTCGATGATCACCTCATTGCTTAGAAATATGATGGAGCTGGTTGCTGATGGCCTCTTCTTAAGCAGAGGATCCTTCATTTGACAAAGGGTCAGTAATAGAATTTCCTCCTTTGGAGGTTTAATGGAGCTGTCAGGGCCCAGCGGTAGAGGTCCAGCAGGACAGAGACACGGAAACACTGCTGTGATAAACCTCCCTTGGACTGCAAGCAGCCCTTATCATTCACATTGTACACAATAGGATTATTTCCCTACTGCCTTTTGTTGTTTAATTCACACGGATTTATTGAGGGGCTGGGTGTTTTGTGGGATACAAAAATGTATAGGGAGCAATGCAAAAAAGGCTGGATTTAAAATAAGAGGAGCTGGAGTTAGAGCTCTGCTTTGTGTGACCTTGGGTGAGTTACTTCACCCCTCCTGGCCTCAGTTTCTTCATTTGTAAAATGAGGGGTGCAGTTAGATTACATGACTTCTAAGGTCCTTTTCCTTTTGACATCTGGAAATAACCTCTGCCTTCAAGGAGTTTGTAGAACTAACACATGTGAAATAATTATGGAGGAATTAAACATTGTACAGGTGCCTCATATATAAGGTTGCCTGACTAATGTTGCCTTGAGATAATATTTTTAATGCATTATAGCCAGACCCCTACTGTGAAGAAATTTGGCCCACCTGCCCATTTAGAATGTCTCTAACTGCTGAGACTTCTCTGCCGACAAAACTGCAGGTAATAAGCTGAGACACAGATGGGCAGGGCAGTATCTCTCTCTGCTCAACCCCACAAAAAAGTCCATTTCAATTCTGAGATTTGGAGAGCCTGTGCATTAGAATAGCCCATGTTGCTTAGTACCTGCATCTCATTTTTTTGATCTCTCTGTTTTTGAATTTTTGACTCCTGGGACCACTTTCTGGAGCTTTCTCATAAGCTTCTTCAATTGAATGTAAGCTTCTTGAGGGCAGGGTCTATTTTTTTCTTTCTTTTTTTTTCATTGTATCCCCAGTACCTAGCACAGGACCCTGTCCATACTATGTGCTTATGGGGCAGCTAGGTGGCACAGTGTATAAAGCACTGGTCCTGGATTCAGGAGGACCTGAGTTCAAATCTGACCTCAGACACTTGATACTTACTAGCTGTGTGACCCTGGGCAAGTCACTTAACCCACATTGCCCCACAAAAAAATAAAGAAAACAACAACAACAACATAGTATGTGCTTACTAAATGCTTCTTTGATTGAATTTTTTAAAAATCTGGAATTGTTTTGTGAAAAAACTATTTTTTTCTTTTACATGTGCTCAGTGCTTTGAAGTATATGTTACCCAATTCTTGGTGATATTTGTGCTTTTTATCTTAGGAAATTTGAAAATGAATAATATACATAAACAATGGGATAAGTATAATTTGTGAGGCAGAGAGAGGACAGTGAGTGGGTTGAATTTTCAGAGAGCATGCTAA
Organism: Dromiciops gliroides; assembly: GCF_019393635.1. Classification (NCBI taxonomy): domain Eukaryota; kingdom Metazoa; phylum Chordata; class Mammalia; order Microbiotheria; family Microbiotheriidae; genus Dromiciops; species Dromiciops gliroides. The sequence goes on from NC_057862.1 coordinate 578,059,437, forward strand.
TGAACATGAAATTTCATCTCTCTGGTCCTCAGTTTCTTCATTTGTAAAATGAGGCTTGTCTAGATCTGTGGTCTCAAAAGTTGGCTTGACCCCAAAGGAGTGTGTTATCAAATAGTGGCAAGCTGAGTTGTATTCCACCTTCCCTAAAATAGCCAATTATGAAGTTCATCTGTAACATAACCACTTTTGTCCTTCACCCATGTTAGCCCAATATGCCCCTACTTCTCCTCCAACCATAACCATTTAAATTCCTCCCCTCCCCTCCCCTTCTTAGTTGAGCATTAGTCCCTCAGGTCAGTCATAACCTAATTTGAACTACAACAGTTGTGCAGATGTCATTGGGAAAATCCCTCTCCTCCCACCCCCAACATATCTATCATGAAAAAACAATTACCAATAGAGATTTGTGATCAGTAAAGTATAGAGACCACTGCTCTTCATGCTGCTGCTGATAGCTGTCATTTATGCAGCAATTTACAGTCAACAAAATCTTACATTCATTATACCATTTGATTCTCATAACCATCCTGCCAGGTAGGTAATTACTATTTTACAGATAAGTAAATTGAGGCCCAGGTAATTTAAGTGACTTTTCTGAGGTCATATAAAGTGTGCCTGACTCCAAGGTCAGTATTTTCCCGCACTATTTCTTATTACCTTTCCGAGGACCCTTCCAACATAAGCATGTCTTCCTTTTGAACCTGTTAGGGAAAGTGTGTGATATTATTTATCCCTGGAAAGTAGCATTAAAAGTTCCAATAGTGGGGGCAGCTGGATGGCACAATAGATAGAGCACCGGCCCTGGAGACAGGAGTACCTGAGTTCAAATCCGGTCTCAGACACTTAAGATTTACTAGCTGTGTGACCCTGAGCAAGTCACTTAACCCCAATTGCCTCACAAAAAAACAACAAAAAAACAAAAAAAAGTTCCAATAGTGGAAAAAAAAACACCATTTAAGTGGGGGCAAGGAAATCTCCAACTGATTAGCTGTGTGAATGTGGATAATTCATTTAATCTCTCTAATCCTTGATTACAATATAGGTCCAGCTCACATATTCTATGAGATTATGATGATGAAAGAATGTCTTATAGGAAATTACCTGTTCTCTTTCTGTTAGTGTTTTGGAATGAATTGGAAATGAATTAGAGATGGGTTTGAAGCATGGAAAGGATGGAGCTTATTGAGCTTAGAGGAAGTGGCCATATGCAAACTGGTTGGGCGAATAAAGGTGGGACAAAGGATGGTCAGGGTGGGCTGGAGAGTAGAAGGGAAAAAAGAGAGATGTTCTAATCTCAGAGAGCAATGAAAGTTGCATCCATAGTCCTTTGAGTGTTATGAAGGAAAGGTACAAGTGTTCATAAGAAATCTGAATTGTAGTCATTTTGCTACCATGGAAATAGAAGAGAGGAAAAACAATAAACATGCTGGACTTCATCTGTAAAGTTGTCTGGGAAAATTCTCATGATGTGACATTTCCACCAGTTTGCTGCCGCTAGGAAAAGTGAAGGTCACTCTACTGGCTACCAGGTAAGTAAATGTCTTGTTACACTGGGGGAGGCTCTATCTCTGGCTGTCACTCTCACTTTCTCTCTGTGTCTGTCTCTGCCTCTCTTTTTATCTGTCTCTGTCTCTGTCTCTGTCTCTGTCTCTGTCTCTGTCTCTGTCTCTCTCTCTCAGTCTTCCCTAGCTTGACCTATTCTCAAGCTCAGCTGACTTTCGTTTTTCCCCAAGAGCCTAATAGAGTATGAGTTCTTTAGCTGGAGGAGCCCAAGATTTGGAAGACAAAATCAAGTCTGAAACTATATCGAGGTGCTCTTTTTCCTACCATATTAGTAACTTCTGAAAGGCTTTGCTAGAGAAGTTCATGTGGTCCTCTTGGATCCTAGGTTCTTATAGAATAAGGCTCCAAGTTGTTGCAGAAATTGACTACTTTACAAATTGGTTTTACAAGGGGCAGCTAGGTTGTTCAGTGGATAAAGCACTGGCCCTGGATTCAGGAGGACCTGAGTTCAAATCCAGCCTCAGACACTTGACACTTACTAGCTGTGTGACCCTGGGCAAGTCACTTAACCCTCATTGCCCAGCAAAAAATAAATAAATAAAAAATAAAAGAAATTGGCTTTACAAGTGTAGGTCAGGTAGTGTGGTATAGTGTGTGTGTTTATGTGGGAAGCTCAGGACTAGAAAGCAAGAGTCTTGGTTTACATTCCTGACTCAGCCCCTAATTCTTTGCATGACGTTGATAAATTACTTACTATGGGCTTCAGTGTCCTTTTCTCTAAAATGAAGAAATTGGGAAGTCACATATTAGGCAAGGTAGTGAAGTAGTTGTCTTCTGTAGAATTCCCCAGTCCAAAAATGTCAAAAGAAGAAAATAAGCAATAAATACATTATAACTAGAGCTGCATCCAAAATTTAAGATCCAGTTTTTGGCATTCAAAGCCCTTTACAATTTGGCTCCTTTCCATGTACTCTATGATTCAACTACATGGTTCTCCTTGCATGTGACACTCCAGCTCCCATCTCTTCACTATTTGAATCCTCTTCCTCTCATGTCTGGAATTCTCTCCCTCTTCACTTTTGCCTCCTGGTTTCCCTGACTTCCTTCAAGATTCAGCTCAAATCCTACTTTTTGCAGGTCTTTCCTGATCTCTTCTGTTCCTAGTGCCTTCCAACACTCCCTTCTATTGAAAGATAGATAGATAGCACCCAAGCAAGCAACCTTATGCCTTGTGTTTTAGGAAGGCCCCTGGCTGTTTTCCCCACATCAATAACTCATTCTGAAATCCCCACCCCAGGAGAAGGGACTTCCATGTCCAAGGGAAAAGAGGCTAGCAACTTAGTTTAGATCAGTCCTGTCTCCATAGAGTTTATTTTGAGTTGGGAACCAAGCAAACCTCCATATCCACCAACTCAAGGAGGTTGAGAGGAGAAAAGGGGCCCACTGCAGCAGTGAAAAAAAAAGTAGGAAATAAAAAATGAGGAGAGAAGTCAGAGTCAGGCTACTGGGAATTCTAGAAGGCTGAAAGATAAAGTCAAAGAGAGAAACGCTGTGTATATAACCAACAATGACATTCATAAAGACAGAAGAAAAACAAGGAAAAAATTTTAAAGAGTTTCAGAACACTGAATACATATATTATTCTATGAAAGAAAAGGAGCCCAAAACCCCTAATGAGAAAAGAGTTCTAATGATTCCCCAGAGATCAAAGGACAATAGCAAGAGGCTCCAGGATGGATCAAAAGAACAATACTTTTGAAAGAACATATTAAGGATGGAAATTAGGTTTGAATTCTCAGTTCTTAAAGAAGAATTAAATAACAACAGAGTAGACAATTTTGAGCATAGGGTAGAGAATTTCTCCAAAGGAATCAAGGTTCCAAAAAAAAATGAGTGATGATTTAAAACTCAAAAAATGCAGAAATAGAAGAAAATTTGACAGAAGAGAAGAAAAAAGACTTTAAAAGAACACATGAATTTTATATGAGCCAAACTGATTGGTCTTAAAGGTAATAATATGCTGAGTTAAGTTATCATAAGTCTCCTGGAAAAATAAGATAAATTTTAAAAATTGAATATACTACCATAAAAATAATAAAAGAAAATGCTCAAAACTTTTGAATACAGACTCCAAGGCTCTGAGTGATTGAACCTACAGATTCAATACCAGAAAGGGAAGAAATATGGTGATAGCCAAAGGTGTGTAATAGTTAAATTTCAGGATTTCAATGTCAAATAACAAAGTTTGCATATGAAAATTGCAATATGATCTTCATTTATCAAGAATGTCAGTTAAAAAATACCAAGGATTACTTTGCCACCATGAAAAAACAAACAAACAGATAAAAGGGAATATTCCAAAAAGCCAAAGAGATGAAGACCCAACCCAAAATAACTGAGCTTATCAATGAAGAAAGATTGAATTTTGAAGAGCTAAAGTAATTTTGAGTATTCTAGGTGGCACAGTGGATAGAATGCCAGGAGTCATGGAGGCCTGAGTTCAAATTCAGCCTTAGACACATAGTAACTGTGTGAACCTGGGCAGGTCACTCAGTTTCCTCATCAGTAAAGTGAAGATAAAAATAACATCTACTTCTACTTCCCAGAGTTGTTGGGAGGATCAAATGAGATAGTAATTGTAAAATGCTTAACACAGTGTTTGGCACATGGTAAGCACTATATAAGTGTTAGATATTATATTATTATTAATAATAAAATTATTCTTTCAGAAATAAAAAGGAGAAATATGATATAGGCAAATAAACACAATTTCCAAGAAAAGACTAAGCAATAAAGTATTTTTGGTTTTCCTTTTTTTTTTTTAAAAAAAGAAAGTGTATCATGTGCTAAGAAACTAAAGAGGAATTGGGGGCAGCTAGGTGACACAGTGGATAGAGCACCAACCCTGGATTCAGGAGGACCTGAGTTCAAATCCAGCCCCAGACACCTAACATTTACTAGCTGGGCTAGTCACTTAACCCTCATTTCCCTGAAAAGAACAAAAACAAACAAACAAACAAACAAACAACAACAACAACAAACTAAAGAGGAATCATCCAGAGACAAAATGGATCTAAGAAGCTAAAGATTGTAAAGGAATCTTTGCTCCTACTCACATGCTGCCAAAAGGAATTGGAATACATCATGAAATTATGTTGACTGGGTACTTTATAAATTTAGCCTTTAAATTGGATCCTCACTATAACAAGACAATCCTCTTCCTCCCTAATTGACTCCCTGTCTCACTCAAGAGAGCAGCTGTTTCAAACTTTTTCTTCTGTTCTCAAGCCTCCTACCACATTCCCTCCCTTCACTTTCTCTGCTGAAGACCTCACATAATACTTCACCAAAAATTATTGAGGTAATTCCCTGAGAGTTCCCTCCTCTCCCCTCTTCTTCTCATATACCTCCAACATTACCTTTACCCCCACCATCTACTCCTGATGAAGCATTCCTTCTGCTTCTCAAGGCCAATCCCTCTATATGTACCCTTGATCCCATCCTTACCTAACTTTCTAGAGGATTGACATCATCACCATTCCCATTCTATCTATAATCTTCAATCTCTCCCTATATACTGCTTCCTTTACTGCTTCCTATAAATACATCCAAGTTTTTTCTGTCCTTAAAGATCTCTCACTAGATCTAACCATCTTAGGCAGTTATCCTATATCTTTCCTCCTTTGCTCAGCTGATATTTGGGAAAGCCACCTGTACTAGGTAGTTATCTTCCCTTTTTGTTCTTTCACTTTCTTCTAAATCATCTATAATCTATCTTTTGACTTCACTACTCAACTGGAATTGCTTTCCCCAAAATTACCAAAGATCACTTAATTGCCAAATCTGATAGTGTCTTTTCAGTCCTCATCTTTCTTGACATCTTCACTATCTGACACTATTGACTACTTTCTCCATCTGAATACTCTCTTGTCCTGAGTTTTCATGATTTTCAGGTTTCTTCTCTCATCTGTCTGACAATTCTTTCTCAGTCTCTTTTGCTGGATCTTCATCTAATATCATACTCACTAAATGGGTGTACCCCAAGGTTCTGTCCTAGGTTTTCTTCTCTTTTCTTTCTATACTCTCTCAACTGGTCATCTCATCAGCCCCAGTGGATTCAGGGGTCTCTATTTGGATTATTCCTGTATCTATTTATCCAGTTCTAGTCTCTCTCCTGAGCTCCAGTCCTGCACCAACAATCGCCTTTCAGATATTTGGTATGGGATATCCTATGGCATTTCAAAGTCAACATGTCCAAAATAGAACTCACTATCTCTCTAACCCCCAAAACTAAAACAAACTGAACTTTTCCTCTTCTGAACTTCCCATTATTGTCAAGAACACCAACATTCTTCTAGTCATCTTGGACTGCAACTTGGTGTTATCCTTATTTTCTCTCTCTCTCACTCCAAATATCCAGTTGCCAAGTATTGAAATTTCTTTCTCTATGACATCTCTTCCCTACATCCTCTCCTCTTCTCTTCTCTTACATAGCTACCACTCTAGTAAGACTCTTATCACCTCCCTCTAGGACTATTGCAATAGTCTTCTGCCTCAAGTCTTTCTGCCCCAAGTCTCCCCGCACTCCAATTCATTCTCCCCTCAACTGCCAAAATTATTTTCCTCTGTTGTCTCTTCATTAGAGTGTAAGCCACTCTGGGTTGACTCTTTGCTTTTTCTTTGAATTCCCGCTGTGCTAGATACATAGTAAGTGCTTAATAACTGCTTGTTGAACTTGTTGATTGATCTTAAGGTAGTTGTTGTTTGTTCTTCATTCTTAAAAAGGACTAATGGCATCACAAACATGATGTCTTTACTTGCACATGAATTGGATATAAGTGGGGTAGAACTGTGCAAAGTTGTCAGCCTCTATCTTTCCTCCACAGAGATGCAATGGAAGGACAAAGGTCAGAATGGTGATGGCCCAGGATGCAGCACGTGACCTTGGCTTTAAAGGATGAAGGAAGGAGATCTGAATTAATGTTACATAGGCTAAATCCTAAATCTCTACAACTTAATAAATATATTTTTTTGGTGGGGGGAATGGTGGGGTACAATAAAACAGTAGGAAGTCATGTGAATGAGTAAAGGAGCAGGAAGAGAGAAAAACTGGAGATTCTCACCTACCACCCAGTCTGGATATGAGCAGACAAAGGATAATCATTTCTTTAGTCTCTCATCAAGTATATGGGGTAGAAGCTGTTTGGAGGGGCTGAGGAGGGGGATATCACTTTCTGAGGGGCAATGATAGGGAACCAATAAAGAACAGGATGAAAAACCAGGCTTTAAAATGGGTTTTGTTTGGGGAGTGGGAGGAAAGAGCACAATAGGAAGAGACCAGTAAGGACAGTGATTCACTGGACAGCATCCCAATCTAGAAGAAACGATGTATGAGTTCCCCGGTGGCAACCATCCTGGGTGGTCAGAAGGACAAAGATTCAGTGCTAGGATATGTTAGCCTTAGAACAGTGAAAGGTCCTGGTAAGGAAAGGGTATAAGATCAGATATGATTCAGGATACAGAGCAACTCCTACTGTATATCACAGCTTCCTTAAAGAACTGAAATTTTGAAAAGTAAGGTAGAGAATAAGGCCACAACAAAAATTAAATTGCTAAAAAATATGTACAAGGGGACAGGAAAGATATTATGAGATCTATAAATATAATAAAATAGACATGGGGGTAAATGAGGGCCTCAGTTTCCTCATCTGTGAAATGAGGATAATATCTACCTTACCTACTTCCCAGTGTTATTTTGAGGATCAAATAAGATGATGTATGTAAAAATACCAGGAAGAGTGTTATACAAATGGAAGTGATTATGATGATGATGGTGATTATGCCATTTTGCTAAGAAAAGTGGTTTTACAACACTTTATTGGGTAGGAAGTCCTATTGTGTTCAGTATGGGAACAAAGCTCTGAATTCCATGTTCTATTCATATTTGTAGGTCATAGCACAAGGGTGGCATGTTTTTAAATGGATATTTAATAGACTTGGGATGAAAGATCAGAAGAATAAAATCCATATAAGTCCACCATGCCAAGGGGAGACAGACAGGATGCAAAGGGTGATGAGAGCTAGAGCTGGAGGCAGAATGGGTTAGAAATTTTCAAGTGACTTTTCTCTAATTGAGAGAGAACAGTGACACTTTAAAAAGGGAATTGTAAAGTATCTGGAAAGAGAGGCTAGAGCTCCTTAAAGGAATGGATCTCCTCAGGGGAATGATGGGAATAGGGCTGTCCTTAGGACATGTAGAACATAGGGACCTTGAGACTTCTCATACCCATCAACCCCAATATTGACATGAGTAAGGACAACCTAGAAAGATTCAATGGAGGAAGGGAGGTAGAAGGACTGTGTATTTGTTGACTGTATATACATGAGCCACAGGTGTCTTTTATTCCCTTGCTCAACTGGTCCCAGTCACTTTTTTTTTTGGTGAGGCAATTGGGGTTAAGTGATTTGCTCAGGGTCACACAGCTAGTAAGTGTTAAGTGTCTGAGGTTAGATTTGAACTCAGGTCCTCCTGACTCCAGGGCCGGTGCTCTATCCACTGCTCCAGTCACTTTTTTTTTTAGTGAGGCAATTGGGGTTAAGTGACTTGCCCAGGGTCACACAGCTAGTAAGTGTTAAGTGTCTGAGGTCGGATTTGAACTCAGGTACTCCTGACTCCAGGGTCGGTGCTCTATCCACTGCGCCATCTAGCTGCCCCTTTCAGTCACTTCTTAACAGCAGTATGGAGAGGATTTCATCCTAGCCTAGTGATAGCCCTAAAGAGAGGGTCACTTAACTTTTCTGTGCCCCAGTTTTCTCATCTGTAAGGGATCTATGATCAGACACACTGTAACTTGACTCTAACTTACAGATGTCATTTTGGTCCTCTTCGAGAACAAAGGACAACGACCAACCAATGATCCTGTGAACTAAAGGAAGCTGGGTGAAGTAGAAAAAAAAATTAAAGGTAAGAACTTGGAACTGGGCAGGAGGTGGTGGGATTGAATAACATAAAAGGAGCTTGGGCATTGGTGCAGTAATTTTCCAGGTACATTTTTGTTCTTAGGAAGGAGGGAGTTAAAAGCAGCAGTGACTGGAAAGTAACTAAACACTGAAGATTCTGGAGCATGGAGATTTGTTCCCTGTCTCAAGGGTCTGATCATTTAATTTTCACAAAGGTATTTGTGCAGGGCAGCTAGGTGGCACAGTGGATAGAGCACCAACCCTGGATTCAGGAGGACCTGAGTTCAAATCTGACCTCAGACACTTGACACTTACTAGCTGTGTGACCTTGGGCAAGTCAATTAACTCCAATTGCCTCACAAAACAAACAAACAAAAAACCAAAGGTATTTGTGATTTCGAAGTATATGAGTACCCTTGAGAGTATTTTACTAGATGATACCTGAAGGGAAGAGTAAGATTAATCCACAAAAAGTGCTCATTCTCCACTTTGGGCTCACTTTCTAGTTTGCTCTATCCCCCCCCCCCCCACTAGCTGTCTGCCTGCCGCCCTCCCCCCACCCTCCCAGCCTGAGGTTTCACCCTAAGGCTAACTCTAGGACTATGGCCCCAACACAGATAACAAATTCTACATTGCTACCCCCACCCCCTGCTCCCCTTTGTGTTTTGTCTGTCTCTACTAGAATGTTAAGTTCCTTGAGAGTAGAAACTAATAATTTTATTTTAATGTTTATATTGAACCAGTGGTTAGTATAGGGCCAGGCACTGTACTAACAATGAGTTCTTGTTAAAGTTCTCTGTCTCTGTTTCTATTTGTCTCTATCTCTGTCCCTCTCTCTCATCTGTGGGTCCGTCCATCCATCTATCCATCCATCTATCCATCCATCTATCCATCCATCTATCCATCCATCTATCCATCCATCCATCCATCCATCTATCTATCATGGTAGAATTTCAGGTGCATTGCACTTGGGTGGAAAAGATTTGAGTGGGAGCAAGGAGACTTCTTGGAGTACTTCAATCAATGCTCCTTACTCTGCAAAGGTTGACCCTCATTCTAACTGGTTGGCTTATTTCAACAAACTCGACTTTTTAGAAGTACCTACTTATGTATAAGGCACTGTACTAAGCACTGGGGCTAGAAAGGCAAAATATAAAGCAGTATTTACTCTCAAAGGATTTTCATTTTACTAGCTAGACCAACTGTTTCTAACCTTGTGTCATGGACCCTTATGGAAGTCTGTTCAAGCCTATGAATCTCATCTGAGAAAATAATTTTAAATGCATAAAATAAATGGGGTTACAAAGGCAACCCATTATGTTGAAATAGAGTTATCTATATATTTTAAAAGTTAAGTTCTTGGAACCTAGATTGAATAGGGGGAAAGACTATGTGCATGGATAAATAAAAAGTATCTACAAAGTAATTTCACAAGAAATAGAGGACTCCTAATTGGGTGAATAAGGAAAGACCCTGTGTGGAAAATGGCACATGAACTGTGCTTTGAAGAAAGCTAGTGATTTTAGGAGCAAAGATAAAGAGGAATTTTATTCTGGACATGGGGAACCACTCTACAAGGGTATGGAGACAGGCGTTGGAAAGTGGCGTATAGGGACTAGCTATTAGGCTTGTTTGACTGGAGTGAAGGGTGTGTGAAGCTAGCACTATGAAATAATATTGGAAATGGAGGTGAGGGCTTTAAATGCCACACTGCCTAGAGGCAATAGGGAAATTTTTTGAGCAGGGTGTAATATGTTCAGATTGGTGTTTTAGTAATACTCATTTGACACCTGTGTAGAGGATGGCTTGGGAGAAGGAAGCCACTGGAAGCAGGAGGTCAATAAGGAGGCAGCTGCAATCATCTAGGAGAGAGATAATGGGCGCCTGAACTAGGGTCAAGCCTATGTGAATGGGGAGAATGGAACGGATATGCTTTATGCCATACTCCCCACCCTAGTTTTATTTTTTGGTGTCCAAAGAAGTCTTTATTTTCTTTATCATTTCCTCTGTGGTGGGATGGGAATGTGTTTTTCCTCTAATATTCCCAATAAAGAAAAAAAGCTATGGGACATCTCAGCGGACTGGCAGGAAGTCAGTAAAAATGTCCTTAAAAGGATGTGAAACCCTAGAAGGAACAAGCTGGCCCTAATTTTAAAGACCCAGATCATGGCTGCTTTGAAAGGCAAGTAGGGGCAGCCTAGTGTCAGCTGGAGTTGGAAGGAGAGGGGATGGGACATCAATCAAGCTGGGAGGTTCCCTGACCTCCTCCAGGAGTGTGGCTTCCTCCTTTAGTCATGCCCCTAGGAAGCATAAATAAAGCTTGCTTCAGGTTTAATCATTATCATCAGCCAGAGGGTAATTTATGTCCATGTCATGGCCTTGGCCAGTGCCTGGAGAGCAGAAGCACCTGAGCCTCTTGCTCCCTGGTGGGGCCATGGCCAAGCTTGGAGAGGCCTGACTGGGGCACTGTGCCTGATGGTCAGAAAAGGCTACCCCAGTCCCCATGGCCAGATCTGGGCAGCCTTGGACCTTAGTGTTTCTATTGACTCTTATTGGAGGGTATAAATTCGGCTTCTTTCTGTAATAAGAATTTGGTTGCTTGGGGAAATGGCAGCTCCTGTTGTGGAATCTAGCTCCCATCAGCAGTGGGTGCCTCCTAACTAGGGCATTTCTTCTTCCAGCCTAGCAAGAAGAGGGGGGAAGGATTTGTTTCCAATTGATATTTATGAAGTTGCTGGTGTTAAAATTGTTCTTTCCCCTCTACTCTCTCAGACAAGAAACTGCTTTGATGCAAATACAAAGCAGCCCGTAATGGCTCTTGTTTCCTGAGAGGGATTGCTGGGGACAGAGAAACAACTGTGACACTGATTTTTTTTCCTTTTGTTAATCTGTGGTTTTTTTTGGGGGGAGGGAATGGGGGGAATGGGAGGGTATCATTTGGTGGGAGGAAATGGCAGGACAGCAATGCCTCCCATTTTCCCCTGAATTTTCTTTGTGTCCCCAGGGTGCTGACAGGATAATGGTATTTTAACACTGGCACATCTGGCTGGGGGTGGGGGAGAGAGGGAAGGGAAGAGAAGGGAAGGGGGGAGGGAAGAAGAGTTGCTAGGCTGGGAAAGTGAGGGTGACTGGATGAGTAACTCTGCAGAGCTAACCTCAGACTTGTTCTATAAACAAACCAAGACAGGAAAGCAGAGGTAGGGGCATAGGACCTACACGGGGGTCACATATATTTATACATACACATACAAATATACACATGCATATATGTGCACAACACAAAATATAAATGTATATACATTCACATGCATATAGTATGTGCATGTATAAATATATGCACACACACACATACACAGAGGCATATATGTATACACATTCATGTCTGTGTACAAAGGTATGTATATAGGTATGCATGTGTATAGATATATGCATATATGTATATATTTACCTATATACACACATATATGAATTCCCTTCATTGCTGTCTTCTTTATCCTTACAGATATAACTCATACATATGGTAAAGGTGGAAGGCCCAACCTGTCAGGTGGCCAAATTAGCTGCCTTAGAATCAGGTTACTACAAGTATGAAGATATACATTTATACATATATGTGTGTATATATGTATGTATGTATGTATGATGTGTATATGTGTGTATCACTGAACAAAGCTGGACAGCAATTCAAATATACCAAACATTCTTGGGCATTAGGAGCCCCTTAAAATGAACACTTGAAAAAACATGGTAGTGTGTTGCAAATCCTTTGCTCAGGAGTCAGATCCAGGGAAACCATAGAAATGTATGCTAATCTTTAACCTTCTTTCTGATTGATTTCCTACTTTTAGTGCAGCTAATAGAAGGAAGTTGAAATTTTGGCTTCTTAGTCTTTTGTTTGTTTGTTTGTTTTTTAAGCTGCTGGCAAATTGCTGACCACCCATTCTCTTCAGTGTACTCCCCACCCCTTTGGCTGATCCAAACCTCTTATTTGTGTGGACTGGCAAGATGAATCAGGCCTATTTTCTGCTCGGCTAATCTGCAAGCAAGTCCAGCTTGTTTCTTTAACTTGGCCTCAGACAGGTCAATGGGTTTGAACCCTCAGTAGCTTAGCATCAATTTCCTTCGGAGCAAGCAGGTGAGGGATTCTGGGCCACATCACCCCAAATGAGCCAGCCTCCTTATGCTTGAGAGCCTCTTCATCTTGTTGATAGATATGCCCATTTGCATTGATCTGGCTGGCTTTTGCCCTCCCCCTCCTTCTCCCCTGGGGTCTCCCCACGTCCCTCCTACTGTGCTTGGGAACACCCTTTGCTGCAGTATTCTTTGTTCTCACAGATGTAGCTCAGAAGTCCAGTCCCATCCTGTCAGGTAGCCAAATCAATTGCCTCAATGTCAGGTTACTATGAGTATGAAACTACTCTGAAGAATCATATTTATTTGGTGCAAACCATTTTTTTAAAAAATGGAGATTGCTGATGTTAGGAGAACTAAGTTTAATAGGCTAAGCCTCTTTGGGGAGTTTTCCCTAATTTTCTATTTCTTCATTTATGATGATGTGCCTTGGGAACATCCTAATGAACCAGTTATTTGGCTAAGGGGGAAGAGTATGTCTCCCGTAGTGGGCCGAGCTGCTGAACACGGAGGATCTGGCTTAAATTGATGAAAGGCAGGAAATTCAGAATTATGTCCCTGATCCTTTCTGCTTCAGGTAAAATGCAGATTCTGTCTCTAACTGTGGACATACTTGTGCTAAGTTAGCTAACAAGGGGCCTTCCAGAGCAGGAGTAGTCAGTGTGTCCAGATGACAGGGCAAAGACAGCTGAGAAGACATAGGCAAGGGGTTGGAAGTCAATGAGAGCCAAGGCTGTCATGGGGTATCTTTCCCTCTAAGTTCATTAGCCTTGTCTTTGATCTCTGTAAGTCAAGGTAACTAGAAGAGAGTATTTTAAGAGAGGAAACCCCTCTCCATGTATGATTGTTTACATCCCACACGTACCTGTAGGATTCTTTGATTTCATTTGTAGGGTTCCTTGGTCAGGGAAATAACTGACAAGATCTTCTGCTTGCTTTTTTTTTGCCTGGGCAATGAGGGTTAAGTGACTTACCTAGGGTCACACAGCTAGTAAGTATCAAGTGTCTGAGGCTGGCTTTGAACTCAGGTACTCCTGAATCCAGGACCGGTGCTTTATCCACTGCACCACCTCGATGCCCGCTTCTGCTTGCTTTTAAACAAAGACCCTGGTACAGAGAGAGACCCATGGACCCTGCTGCGGCCTCAGTAACCATATATAAATATCAAAGTCAAATAACAACATCAAGATGATGTTTACTAAGTAAAACTGACATTTTGCTATTTTGGTGTGAGGAAGCCCTCTAGCTCTCAAGCCTCAAGAGTTGAGGAGGCTCTGCTTTATCAAGCTATGGGATGGAAACCTGAGCTGGATAGGTTGGTATTTTGTATCATAGCTAAGAGTCTAGGAGAATAGTTTTTCTTTAGGAAAAGTATGTTTTTCATTTAGACTAACAAGAATCTGACTCCCCTGTGTCAACATTTCTTCAGGGTATCTAAAGATAGGCACAGTACAAAGGTATTTCTCATGGAGGTGGCTTCGTAGTCAGAGTGAAGGATGTATTTCAAGTGGGCTACGTAAAACATGTGAAGGCAGCTGTAGCCCCCAGTTTGAGTTGGGTCCTTTTCTGAAGCCATGTTCCTTCTACCTACCTGACCAGTCTTCCTGTAAAGTATCAGAAGTAACAGACTAATCCCAAACTTTGCTCTGGACGGAGACCCAGAACATCTGGGGCTGTTCAGCAACTCTTCTCAGACCTGGGGGGAAACATTAACCTTCTTAATGTTTTGAATGTAGTTCTCTACAACTGTTTTTAAGTTCTGGAAACATTGGGTCCATTATCTACTAAAATTCACAGTCGTGATCCCTCATTTCCATTGAACCTCTCCCATGGGCAAGAGAAAATGTAACACATGAAATCATAGTAAGATAAAGAACATTTATGCCAAACAAAATTAAAAAACAAGGTAAACAACAAAGAGTTAAAATTAAACTGCATTCACTTGTCTCTGTTCACCAAATCTTCCAATCTTCAAGTCTTCAGGATTAGTTGTTGCCTACTCAATATCTTCAACACAAAAAAAAGAGGGGTGCATCAATTTAGTCATGTGCCAAGAACCACATGTGATACCTGGCATGTATATAAGTGATTCTTCACTTTCCTTTGGGTATATGAATTTCTTGCCACTGCAACTAGAGACCATTAGTGTGTTACTGACTCTCCTTGGTACAATAGCAGGTAACACTAATTAAGAAGAGAGTTAGTTGGCTGGTACCAACTGTTAAGGGTTAAAATTCTAGCTAGTCTGTCTCAAATATCCAATGAGTGGTCGCCAATAAATTATAAGCTTTAGCAAGAGTTAGAGTTTTAAGCATTTATTAAGGAGAATAAGAATTTTGGTAAAGAGAGAGAAAGGCCTAGATTCCTATCTATTAAAGGGAGAGCACATTTCTAGCTCCGCTCTCCACCAGAGTCCAAAGGAAAGAGCGCGAGACTGAGCACCAGTCTCTTCCTTCTTCCTCCCACTAGCCCGCATCACTTCCTGACTCCTGGTCTTGCCCTCAAAGACCTTCGCTTCATGGGCAGAACTCTTCTACAGTAAGTCTCCAGCAGGTGGCGTCATTCCAATCGTTACAGTCCCCCCTGTTGTTCCTCAAGAAACAAAATGTTTCCTTGACGGAACAGTAAAAACAATATAATAACTATTGCTAACTAATAATATGTGAACAACAATATAGAAAAGGAAGAGAGGAAAGTTTTGTCCAGAGGGGCGATTTTTTTTTTTGTCCTCATGAACCAACGCTTTGACATTAGTCTTGCAAAGGGAGGGCCTCTGCAGAGAATACATGTTACAGATGGTGTATATTATAACAGAAAGAGAAAAAAACAACAAAAACAACAAATCAAAACTGTTCATTTAAAGTCTCTGAAAGTCTTTTCTCAGATGTCCTCTAGGTGTAGTTGTGGAATGGAAGTCTTTTCAGGGGTTGATGTGTGGATGCTGGTAATCAGCCAGGAAAATTTCCTACAAAATTGAGCTTAACACAACTTTAAAATAGCTTTGTCAATAATCAAATCAAACAATGAAAGTTCTCAAAAACATGTCTAAGGGAATTCAGAATCTTAGTTGTTACACATGAAACATATAATAAAACAAAAATTGAAACATTCTTGAAAATTATAATATTACTATAGTCCCCCCTTATGGAGGGTAATTGAGAAGACAATTGCTGCAATATTAATTAATAAAAATAATTTTTATCTTTGTTTTATCACTTTTTGCATCATCTGCCTAATTATCCTCATGCCATTATGAGAAATTAAAAAATCTAATATAATTGGTAACAGGTGTCAAGGCCAAATTCAACACTGACACCTGAGATAATTATGGGGGTTACCATAAAAGAACAGAGAAATGATGGGATATGAGCATTCCCACACTTGAGCAATATATACTGCCCATGCAGTATGCCAGGTTTAAAATAGGTGGATGGAATATATGTCCATGCCACTGAACATATTGGAGGAAACTGAGTCAGACTTAATCAGATGCATGGAATTGAGATGTCCATGGCATCAGGCATATAAGAGGGAGCATAGAAGCCAGGTGTAGAAGTGAGATGGGTGGGATGAATACTTCCAGCCATCTGTACAATATTGTGGGGAAAAATAAAATAAAATATTAAACCAAGAGAATCCAACCTCAACTTTTGTCAAAAGCCGTTCCCTTGGCCATACCTTGACTTCATGCATGTCTCCCCTCATGTGACAGTTCAGTGTCTGCTCTTGCATGTATTCCTCTTGTGATTGGATGGCATCTTGGCCAACTGGCATCTGATAACTCAGAATAAAGGCAATTAATGTCTTAAATGATAAGTTCCCATAATCCAAGTCTCATATGGATTTAAAAATTGAGGATAATAAATGATTGCAAAAAATGTGAATACATCTTGACTCAGAACACAATATATAATTATACAACAATTTCAAATAATACCCCTTTTTTTACTTAGTATACTATTACTTTTGTGAAAAATCAGAACATATTTAAATACAAGTTAAAGCACAACAGAATCTCAAAGAAAACTTTTTTTAAAAAAAGAAAACTTTTACAAACATTCCCCTCTTTTTTTTTTTTGGAATATGCTTATCAAAAATAATACTTCTAGAATCAATTTACACTTGCCATGGCAACCAATTTGCCAGGGAAATGCTTTAAAGAGTTTGATCAAATAATCAGTTGAGGAAAAAAAAAATAAAAACAAACAACTCAGAATATGGGAGCACAATACTCCTAGAATTAACATTGTATTATGAAATCAAAACCATCTTGCAATTTTTCAAAATTAGATAGATAAACGAATAGAAGAAAATACACATGGAACAATAAAAGACAATGAAATTCAAACTAAGTCTAAATGAATGTGAACTTAATATTAATAAGAGTATTATAAAATATAAACTTGATCACATGACTATAAAAAGCTTTTACAAATATTCTCCTTGTTTTAAAAACTAACTATAAGACACAATCTCAAAAGCATGAAAATCTCTATGAAAATAAACCCATTACCATTAATTTCAAAATGTAGATGTAATAGCATAGAAATCCTATGTAACCTCTGAACTGATACAATTACTCTGAGTGAATTCAGAACACTTTTGATTCTGGTATCTAAAATCCCCAATTCTCATATCAATACCTTGCTGCTCACTTCTACATTTCTGTAAAATATATACCCTTCCATGGCAAAAGAAGCGGAGTCTTGAACTATGTTGATGATTGTCATTCTTATTCAGCGTAAGTTTTTCTTCTTTAACCCCTCTATATTGTCTGTCAGTCTTTTCACCATACAAATGCTTTATAAGATTACTAATTAAAGACAAAAGCAGATTAGCAAAATTATGAACAAAACGAGCATATCTGGAATTTAAAGGGTTTTCTAAGGTTGTCTCAGAAGCACAACCAGGCTGGGGAAGGGCTGAGCCTGAAGCTGCAAATGTAGGTAGAGAAAGTTGAGCATGCGCATCAGATCTCTGGACTTCCCTGGCAGGGGAAGCAATGGGCTTGGCCATGGGAGGAGTAGAGGGTGGGGTCTGGAGAGGAGGGGAAGGACCAGAGCAATTTGAATCAGACTTGATTTTGAACTCAGGCCTGGATTCCTCTTCCCCCACTTTGCCTCCAGGTGCTAGGGGATTAAAAGCTTCTAGAGGGTGGGTCATTGCCTCCAGGCATGCAAAATTAGAGCAACAATTAGTGTTAGAACTGGGAAAAGCTGCAGGAATCTCTTCAGGTTTCTCTGAAAAAGCTTGGTTGGGAGAGGGAGAGATATTTCCTTGTGTGAGTAAGTTGCTGGCTCTTTTAAGAAAAAGAAAAAGAAAAATAGAAAATCCACAAAAACAAAGCATTAACATGATCTTATCTCCCATTTGTCTGGTTAAACAGACTAAAATCAAAAATAGGGTAATTAGGGAGTTTAAAAGGTCCATTTGAAAAAATTTAAGGGGAAAACACATCCAGTACGCCAGTACTTAGCAGTTAAAGGGAGAGGGTAGGGGAAATTTCTTACCCAACCAGAAGATCAGAAGAAGACTGAGGTTTAGCTTTCCTCTTCGTGGTCAGCCATCTGTTAAGGGCTAAAATTCTAGCTAGTCTGTCTCAAATATCTAATGAGTGGTCGCCAATAAATTATAAGCTTTAGCAAGAGTTAGAGTTTTAAGCATTTATTAAGGAGAATAAGAATTTTGGTAAAGAGAGAGAAAGGCCTAGATTCCTATCTATTAAAGGGAGAGCACATTTCTAGCTCCGCTCTCCACCAGAGTCCAAAGGAAAGAGCGCGAGACTGAGCGCCAGTCTCTTCCTTCTTCCTCCCACTAGCCCGCGTCACTTCCTGACTCCTGGTCTTGCCCTCAAAGACCTTCCCTTCATGGGCAGAACTCTTCTACAGTAAGTCTCCAGCAGGTGGCGTCATTCCAATCGTTACACAACCAACTAATATTCTTTCTGCATCTTCAACTGTTCTGGAAAGGGGGCAGAGTGGAATAATTTCTGAGTCTCAGTTATTTCCTGGAGGAGATCAGTTTAGAGGGTGATATTTTCTTTGGTTATTGTAATTTCTTTCTTGGTCTCCTCCTCTCTGGGGATTTAATAATAAATAGCTCATTTTGAGAATAGTAGAAATTTAATAGTCCTCAGATCCATGTTGTATCTTTCTTTACCATTTTTTTTGGGGGGGTGGGGCAATGAGGGTTAAGTGACTTGCCCAGGGTCACACAGCTAGTAAGTGTCAAGTGTCTGAGTCTGGATTTGAACTCAGCTCCTCCTGAATCCAAGGCCAGTACCTTTACCATTTTATGGAGTATATATCAGATAAGAAAGTTACTAATGCAATCATAATAGCTCAGAGTCCCCAATTAGGAAAAGTTTTAACATTTGGACAGAGGTATGGTTCTCTATTCTAATTTGAAAATTTTCTACTTACAACCAATCCCTGGATTTCTTCATTTCCATTCTCTTAGAATAAACTAAGATTATTATATAAACCTTAGTGACTGATGTAGGGTTTCTTTATATATGAATTAAAAGAGATACAAGAAAAGTTTAGCTAGAAGAAGGGAGTATATATAAAATTGCCTGTTACTGAATGAACAAAGAGAGAGGAATTGAGGAAAAAACAAAGTTGCAACTTTACTTAAAGTTTTTAAAGAGACATTACAACTAGCAGCTTTAGTGCAAGTTCTTTGTTCCAAGATGCCTAGAGGATCCCAATGGCTCATCTCTCTGTCTGGCTCTGTCTCTCTGTCTCTCTCTGTGTGTTTTTCTCTCCCCCCCCACCCCCTTCACTCTCATTCTGTCATATGTATATGTGCACACATACACATACATTGCTCCTGTGCTACAGCTTCTCTCCAGCTGGGTTCATTAAATCTGGAGCAGTGATCAGCTCAAGTAGTCTCAGCTCTTTCCTTGTGAAAATCAGAATCACCATCAGGACTGAGAGGGAATACTTGTCCTCTGAATTACAAACCTTAGAATGCCTGTCAGTTCTCAAACCAGCAAGTCTAAGGTTAGAGAGCTTCTTGTTTGGGAACCCAAGGAGAAATTTAAACCATTGTTCTAGCACCACTGCCGCTAATCTTGTCATGAGTTAAATGCAGCTAAGAAGAAACAAGTTGGCTTCACACTAATTTTCTCCTCCTTTTTTGCTGGTATTGGCTTGTCTACCTCAAATCTTCTTTCTTCTCATCTGCCTGACTGACAGATAGAATGTTGGATCTGGGGTCATGAATAACTGAGTTCAAATCTAACCTCAGACAATTAATAACTGTGCCCCTGGATAATTCACTTAATTCTACCTCAACTATAAAATTGGGATAATACTAGCACCTCCTTCCCAGGATTGTGTGAGGATCAAATAAAATAAAATTTATAAAGTGCTCAGCACAGTGCCCAACACATAGTAGGCACAAAAAATCTGTAACACATATAGGTATACCTCAGAGATACTGAAAGTTTGGTTCCAGACTACTGCAATAAAGTGAATATTGAAATAAATCATCACATTAATTTTTTTGTTTCCCAGTGGATATAAAAGTTATGTTTGCACTATACTGTAGTCTATTGTGTTTAATAGTATTATATCTAAAAAAGCAATGTACATACCTTAATTAAAAAATATAGATAAAAATCCTATTATCTGAGTTTTCAGTGAGTCAGTCTTTTTGCTGGTGGATGTCTGTGATTGCTGACTGATCAAGGTGGTAGTTGTTGGAGTGGTGGTGGTAGTTTCTTAAAATAAGACAGCAATGAAGTTTGCCACATCAATTGACTCTTCCTTTCACTTGAACTCTTAAAGGCCATTGTAGGGTTATTAGTTGTTTTAATTTCAATATTGTTGCATCTCAGACAATAGGGAGGCCTGAGGAAATGGAAAAAGATGGGAATGGCTGGTTGGTGGAGCAGTCAGAACATGCAGAACATATATTGATTACATTTCCCATCTTGTATGGGCACAGTTTGTGGTGCCCCAAAACAATTACAATAGTAACATCAAAGCTCACTAATCACAGATCACCGTAACAAATATAATAATAAAGAAAAAGTCTGAAATATTCTAAGAATTGCCAAAATGTTACACAGAAACACAATGTGAGCACATACTGTTGGAAAAATGGTGCTGATAGAATTGTTTAATGCAGGGGTGCCATAGACCTTCAATTTTTAAAAAAACACAATATCTGAGCAGTTCAATAAGGTAAAGTACAATAAAACAAGGTATGCGTATACTTTCATAATATGGCTTCCCACTTAATTCAGGTAACAAAGTGAATGAATTGCTGTCTCAATTCATCTTCATCTCCCTTTTCCCCATGGTTTATTCTAACCTGACTACAAAGGAACAATCAGGAATTCAGAAAGTTGATTGGTCTTTCTATCAGCTTCTTGACCCCCTCCTCCAATGGTGTGCTTTAACTCTATGGCATAAATGTAAAAATTTCAGGAGTCTTTGGCCTCACTCCTTTTTTTAAAATTAACAATAAAATCATTAGATTTCCAACGGGAAGAATGTCAGTCTTCTCATGGGCTTACCTTGCAATGTAAAAATTGTACCACTGTCTTGGCTAGAATTTGTATTTAGGACAGCAGAGGGAGACAGTTGTCAGAGGATGTCTCTCTAATTTGGATAAACATATATTAAGGACTTACTATTGTAAAACATTCTGTTAAGTATTAGAGAAATTGAGGGAAAAAAATCCCCCAAACAAACCTAAATGATCCCTCCACAAGCTTTCATCCAATTCCATTCAGTACAATAAACACTGATTAAGTACTTACTCCTCTGTTCTTGGTGCTAGGTACTGATTCCTCAAGAAGCTGAGCTGTGGGATTCTCCTGCAAGTTTAGGCAGTTATGTTGAGGTGGACATTGCCTATAGAAACAATCGCTTTTTAGGACTTTAGAGACAGTTTTTAAAGATAGATTTTCACAGATAGTTATTAATAGACATATTATGTTGCTTAGTACAGATCTGATTTCTGCAACTTCTAACTTGGTCTCTAAGGGTCTCCTTCAGCCTTGTGGGAGAGAGGCGAAGTTCGAAATGGTGCAAGGACTTCTTGACCAACAGCTACCACCATTCCCCCACTTCTCTCTGGTATCAAGAAATGGGCTTATGTCTACGGAAAAAAATCAGTGGAAAAAAATAGCAATCATTTCTGTCCTAGGGCCTAACTTTCTTCCCCAGGCCAAGGTGCCTTCAGACTAGGGCTATTTTTGCATCTGAATTAATCCCCAGGGATATCATGGGTGTGCTCAGAAGCCAAGACCTAGGGATATTTCTTGCAATGAATTTCCTGCCAGGGGAGAGGAAAAGAAGCTTGAAGGCAATGCTGGACTATTCTTACTCTCCTGAGCCTGCTTCCCCTCCTGTGGAAAATCTTTCTTACATGATGACATGGTGCCTTCATCTCCTCCATTCACACATCATTAGGAGGCCAAGTTAGTTCCCAACTTTTCAGGAACTTGTTAGCACTTAGGGCAGAGAGGGTAAAAAAAAAGCCCTCAGTGTCTGCCAATAAGTAGACTCCAAAGGCAAGAGATGTATAGAATTTGCCCGTGACTTTCTTTCACTCATAGGAGACAAAATAACCATCATGATCATGTTGATGGGGAAAATAGAAAGAGTCATGAAAGACAGTGAAGATAGAAACACTTCAATCCAGGTGAGTGGCAATCAGTTCATGAATGGCTACATAAATGCCAAATTTCCCTCGATGGCATTAGGCATGGAAGCCCTAAAGAATGGGCTGGTCTTTCCATTCTACCATATTGCTTCTGTGGAAGGGCCTCCCATCACCACCTTCTACTCAAAAATATCCACTCTGTTGATATTTGAAATTCTACTAGTGGGGATTCATCCTTTGGGTTGAAGGTTGCCCTCTAGATATAGTCCATGCTGACTATACAAATGCCTCTCATACTTCCTGAAACATACCATACACCTTGGCCAAATGAGAATGGCTGGTGATCTGACAAATGATTCCCCCTGCCCCTTCTGCTTTCAGTGAAATTTCCAGGATTGAATTTGGTTGTGAAGAAATTTTGACTCCAAAGATGTATCAAGACCCAAACTACTGTGTGTGTGGCTGGGGGGACGGGGGACTAAGACAACTCACTGGGGATGTGGGCTTTCATTACCTTTTTTTTTTTTGGTGAGGCAATTGGGGCTTAAGTGACTTGTCCAGGCTCATACAGCTAGTAAGTGTCAAGTGTCTAAGGCCGGATTTGAACTCAGGTCCCCCTGAATCCAGGGCCAGTACTTTATCCACTGTGCCACCTAGCTGCCCCTCATTACCTTTTAAAAAAAAGTTGAATTACTCTGAGGTACCACCTCAGACCTATAAGATTGGGTAATATGACAAAGAAGGAAAGTGTTGAATGCTGAAGCACATATGGGAAAACTGGGACACTAATGCACTGTTGGTAGAGTTGTGAACAAAATTTGGAACTATGTTCAAAGGGTTATCAAACTGTGCATACCCTTTGATCTAGCAAGACCACTTCTAGGTCTATATCCCAAAGACATCCAGAAAAAGGGAAAGGGACCTATTTGTACAAAAATATTTGTAGCAGCTCTTTCTGTGGTGGCTAGGAATTGGAAATTGAAGGGATGTTCATCAATTGGGAAATGGCTAAACAAGATGTGGTATATGATTACAATGGAATATTATTATGCTATAAGAAATGACAAGCAGGATGATTTCAGAGAATCCTGGAAAGACTTACATGAACTAATGTATAGTGAAGTGAGCAGAACCAGGAAAACATTGTGCACAGTGACAGCAATATCATTAGATGAACAACTGTGAATGACTTAGCCGCTAAGTAATACAATGATCCAAGACAATCTCAAAGGACTATGATGAAGCATACTATCTGCATCCAGAGAAAGAACTGATATTGTTTGAATATAGACTGAAGCATGTGGTTCCTCGTTTTCTTTATTTTCTTTTTTTCTTTTATTCAAGTCTTCTTGAACAAAATGACTAATATGGAAATGTTTTACATAATTGCACATGTATAACCTATATCTTATTGCTTATGGTCTCAGGGAAGGGAAATGGGGGGGAGGGATAGAATTTGGAACTCAAAACTATAAATAAAAATGATAAAATATTTTTAAAAATTAAATTTATTTAATTTTTAACTTCCAAACTTAAACAAAAAAAGATCAGTTTATACATAAAACAGAACATCAAAAGGGTCGCACATGTAGTCATGAATCTGAGCCATGGACAACTTGGTTTTTTCTTCTAAGTATGCAATATATAGTTTTTTGGTTGTTTTTTTTTTTGTGGGGGGGGGCAGGGCAATGAGGGTTAAGTGACTTGCCCAGGGTCATACAGGTAGTAAGTATCAAGTGTCTGAGGCTAAATTTGAACTCAGGTCCTCCTGAATCCAGGGCTGGTGCTTTATCCATTGTGCCACCTGGGTGCACCTGCAATATACATTCTATATTCCTACTGACCTTTCTGTTATTTTCTGTGCATTTTAAATGCTTTAATTGCCTTTGTTTTTTAAGTTTTGGTGACCCTATAGATAGCACCCATGTTTGTCTCCTGTGGATTATAATTTGTTCTTGGATGAGAACTAAATATCCTAATATCTGGTTTGCCAAAGCCCTGGAAGCTTGTAATGCCAGCTTTTGGGAAAATTCAATTCAACAGATAGCTATTAAACACTATGTAAAAGACACAGTGCTAGGCATTGGGGATACAAAAACAAAAGGAAAAAAAACCAGGCCCTGCTATTGAAATATTTATAGTCTACTAGAGAAATGCAACATATATACAAATTAAATATAGGATAAATGGGCAAAGGAGTGGGAACTTACAATGAGGGTCATCAGAAAAGATTTCCTTGTAAGAGGCTGGATTGAATTGTCCTGACTGAAATAGAAAATGGTATTTAGAACTATTTCTGCACATATATATTATGTTATTGTAGTCTGTATCCTCAGAGCCAGGGTGCTATATTTGCCCTCACGGTTCAAGGGTACCCTGAAAGATTTATGGGTTGTCTCTTTGCTCTACTGTTATTGGCTCGAGCCCCCACCATCTGTGCTATTCCCATAGTTAATCATTTTTAGAATCAAATATATTAAGGAAAATATATTACCACCTTGCAATTTCATCAAAAGCAACCTTTCCACTGGTAAAGGGTTATGGGGAGTTGGATGCCCTTTTGAAGTGGTCCAAAAAGGCTTGAGAACCGCAGACCCATAACTCTTCAAATACTGGGACATAGCTATCATTTCCCTACTGTATCTTTCCTTCTCCAGGTTAAGCATTTTCATTTCCTTGAACATATCTTCATATAATAAGGGCTCAAAGACTGTGGTAGGGGCTTGGATAAGCTCTTGGGGTTAGTGTGGTCACCTGCTGGTCCTTCCCCCACCCATCACCTTCACTCAGCCATTTTGGTGCTTTATACACCTAATTTCATGGATTATAAAAGGATTAGCCTGAGGCCAGAGAAGGTTGTCAGAAGTCTTTTCCTAGGCTCCACAGGCCTGCAGATTGCTTTCTTTAGTTCATGACCTCATGACTGCAGATGGAGATTTGGGCTTTTATATCCTCTTTATTCTTGGATTATGTGCTTTTAAGTTACTTAACCTCTGCTTACCTCAGTTTTTTCAACTGTAAAATGTGTATAATGATAGCTTCTGCTTTCCAGTGTTGTTATGAGAATCAAATGGGATATCTGTAAAGTGCTCAGCACAGTGCCTGCCACATAGTAGGTGCCATATAAATGCTATTATTACCATTATTATTTCTAATAATTTAAAATGATAGCTTCTTACCATTATTATTTCTAATTCTTACCATTATTATTTCCATTCTTACCATTGCTATTTCTAATAATGTTTAATTATAAAATAGTTTTTAAGTATTACCATGATTATTATTACCATTATAATTTCTAATAATATTTAATTATAAAAATAGTTTTTAATTGGATTTTATGTTTCAAGAGTGACTGTTTCATTATTTTAAACCGTGAACCTATTAGACTAAACCGAATTATAGGTCAGACCACAATAAGTCTTTTTATGTTCCTGGTTCTCCCCTTGGTGTTTTCCATCTTGTCTTAAAATATGGTGCCCAGAAATGAGTACAATACTCCAGGTTGGATGAGGGCATGATATAGAGTTGTCTATTGCCTTCTTGTTCCTAGAGGATATACCTCTCTTAAGGCAGCTCAGGTTTGCATTAGCTTTTTTGGCTACTACAGTGCCTCATATCAAGCTCTCAGTCTACAATCTCACTCTAGTCCTTATCAGACAAATTGTTGCTTGCCCATGCCTCTTTTAGTCTGTGTTCATGAAGTTGATTTTTTGAACCCAATATAAAACTTTACATATGTTCCTATTAAATTGCATTTTATTAGCAGAGTCAGGCCCAAATTTTAGCTTGTCAAGATCTTTTTGGATCTTGTTTTCAGTGTTTAGTTTATTAGTTGTTCCTCTCATTTTTTTTTTTTTGATTTGCAAACTTGTTTAGCACTCCATTTGTGCAGAACCCCAGAATCTCGGAATCCAAGAGTTGGAAGGGCCTTCAGAGAACAGTTCACCTGATTTGTTCTTGGTTGGCTATGGATTGGATCAGAAAGCCTCTGAGGTCACTTCCAACTCCAAGATTCTGAGATTACTGGACTCTGCTCTAAGTTCCTGCCATCAGACCTTATGATGATGGGATATTGTAGTTCCTTGAATTGGTTGCATTCTAGAAACACACACAGATTTATTTCATTTTATGTCTGTTTTCCTAACAATTTTTTTTGGTCTAATGGATTTTTACCTATGAGTGTTGTACACATGAGTTGGCTCTTGTTGGATTTTAGACCGAGCTTTCTAAAGACTTCCAACCTTATTAAGAATGAGAAGGTTTATAACCAGTAGTCTGACCACTACATGATGAATTCATTGGCAATAGTAATCCATGAAACAAAGAATAATTTTAAAATGGCTCTGAGTTCAGTATATCTCCTTTAGCTTCCACAGTGATGGTGGTGGAGTGTTGGAAAAGAGTATAGTAGAATGGAAAAGTAATACAGTGTGTATTAAGAATCACAACGTTTTTCAACCACCTACAAACAGTAATTTACCTCTTAAGATGTTAAATGTTGCATCTTTGTGCAATGATTTGTGTACTATTGGAAGAGATGATATTGACTATTGACATTGTTGCAAAAATGGCATACTCCATTACCCTCTCTGGTCTATCTACAGCCTCATGGCCCATCTTGCTTGTCAATCAGGAGGCAGTCTTTTCTATGAATGACCTCACCATAACCTTCTACGTCATGACTATCATTTAGATCATGGTTTCTACTTGTTGCCCACCATACTGAAAATTGAAGCACACATTTCTATCACATGAAACACAGACTGACTTGCCTAGGAGATCTTTAGAGGAATGGCTTTGGTGGAATGTCTTTCACCAGTGAAACAAATGGCTCTCCCTACTATCCACCACTTAATTTTGTTTTCATTACTCTAGGTGTTTATTTATCTAGAACCCAACCCCCTTTTTTCTGGAATGATGGTTTCTACCCTGGTCATTTCCCCATGCTCATTCCCCTGCTCCAATACAGCTGCACCTATCTTAAATGAGTTGGTCACCATGCAAGCATTCTTACAATTTACTCTGATGTTGTTGTTCAGTCATTTTCAGTCATATCTGACTCTTCATGACCCTATTTGGGCTTTTCTTGGCAAAGATACTGGAGTGGTTTGCCATTTCTTGTCAGATGGCAAGGATCAACATTGACAGAAGGTGGCAAATCATAGAGCTTTGAGCTTGTGAATGAGTAACTCTTGACAAGTCTACTGTGGAGGCTTATTGTCTTTCATCCTGATAAATCCTACAAGATTCCCTTTGTGTAAGTCTGGGGTTTCATTTGATGATTCTGAATTTGTGTCTATACTTCATGAATTCTCTTTGATAAGCTTGTAGTGACCTTGATTCAGAGTTATTTGCCTAAGTGATTCTTCAATTTCTAGAGTCTAAAGAATTCTTTAATTACTTGAATGTGGGCCTTGACACCTTCCACCAAACATGTTTGGGGATTCTCATGACTTGTTAGGGTGCAAGGAATACATGAATGGGAATGAGAATAGTCATATATATACACATACATATATACACACATATATGAGAATAATATGCACACAAGCATGTATAATATATGCATGATTTATACTCATATGTATGTATATGTGTATATATAAACATATATATATGTATATATATAAATAAACATATATATATCTTCCTAATCCATATTTTTCCCCTCTGGTATTCCAATAACAGACATACCTACATATAGCTATGTGCATACTAATCCTTGAGTTTGCATCCTAGGTTTGATGGGTTCAAAGGAACAATTTTATTCTTTCCTGGATCTTTACCCAGTTTTTGAGGGATGTCTTTATCCCTATGGTGCTAAAATAAAATTTTTCCAGTTTTACTGGGAAGATGAAGGCTAATAAATTAGTTCTCTTTTGACCTGGGCTCCACAGTTAAAGCAAAGAATTGAGGAAATGTCTGAATAATTTGGGCAAAACAACAAAGTATTCTCTTTAATTTGCAACTTTGGAGTTGTAGCAATGGTGGTATGGTGTGGTGAACAAGGCTGTTCAATCGTTGCTATTTGCCCCCCCCCCCCCACTACTGACTCATTCCCGGAATGGCTTTCCTGGTATAAACATCCTTTCTTTGCTCTGGAAAGATATATCAAAAGGGATCTATAATTCTTTTTCTTTCCAGCTCTTAGCCCCTAGACAGAGACAGCCCTTTGGCAAATGCATCCCTTTTAAATCTCTCTTTCTCTTCCTCTCCTGGGATGGTGCTCCCTTTTAGGAACCTTTCCCCAACCTCAATCCCAGAAAACAGATTTTTATTAGCAAATGCCTTTGTGATTAACACTGTTTAAAAAGACTAAGTAAAGGTTTAAAACAAAGAAAAGTTGACTGACTTTCTCCTTGCCTACTGGAAAAGGCTTCATATTCCCATATTATTGTTCTTCAGCAGTATCCAACTCTTTGTGAGTCTTTCTTGGAAAAAATACTGGGGGGGGGCGGGGGGAAGAAAAGATACTGAAACAGCTTCCCATTTCCTTCTCCAGTGGATTAATACAAAAAAGAGGTTAAGTGATTTGTCCACAGTCACACAGCTAGTAAATGTCTGAGGCTGGATTTGAACTCAAGTCTTGTGTGACTCTAGTCCCAATGCTCTAGCCACTGAGCAACCTACCTACATTTTCAGATTCCCATGAGGGAGGCTGATACAGAATTACCCTCTTAGGAATTGTAGGCATCGGGGCTGGAGGTCAGGTAGGTGTGAGTTTCAGCAACACATGATCTATTCTAGTCAGCTGTTAGGCCCTGTCACTTAGATCCTAGAATCCTTGTGACAGATGTCTCTGCTAGTGTTTTTCCTCTAGTTGGTGTGAATACTTAATTTTCCCAGAATCCTCCTTAGTTCCTTGAGTATTTTAGACTTTTTATGAAAAGCTGGGTTTTTCCTCAAATCTGGCTCCCCCCTGGCCTTACTGGAACCTACTTTTTCGGAAACAATTTCACTGTCTTTTAAGGATCCCTCAAGTGTCTTACTCTATTTTTTGTAAAGGGATTACTACATATTGACTGAATTTTTAGTTAAATGCCTCCCCTTGATGTTCTGTGATTAGGTCTGGGCTTTCAGAAGCCAACTCCTTTACGGTTATGCAGAAATGGGGTCTAATCTATTATCTTCCCAAACCTCTTTTTCCCCTAGTAAAAGGGAACTAGAGAGAGGCAGCTAAAGGGGTAGTGTTTGGAGAACTTGTCTTGGAGTTGAGGAGACCTGGGTTCAAGAACCCCCTCTGACACATCTTGGCTATATAGGATTGGGCAAGTCAGTTCTGCAGACGACTTCTAAGACTGAGATTCGGTAAGGTGTTGAGCATCATTGGTAGGGGAAGTTCCTCACCAGGGTGCCCTACATTGAGGAAAGCAGAAGTCCAGTAAAAAAAGGGAGAGTGGACTAAATGAAAAACAGGTATAGCTCAGCGGATGGGATCTAAGACCATTCATTGGTAGGTGGATTATCTGTAGGAGGGGGTGTAGAGAGCTCAAACAATAGTTGGCATTTTGGAAAGTAAATCAGCTCTGGAGTAAGAAGATCTGAGTTCAGATCCCATCTTTGACAGTTACTATCCAGGTGAGCTTAGGCAATTTAGTTAGCTTACCTCAGTCTCAGTTGCCTCATCTGTAAAATTAGAGGGTTGGTCTAGATAACCTCTGAGGAAGTTTCTGGGGAGCTCACTAGCAGATTGAGGACCCATTGGATAGAACTCTGGGCCTGGAGTTAGGAAGACCTGTGTTCAAATCCAGCCAGCTCTGCTACCTTGGGCAAGCCATTTAACCTCTTTTTGTTTCATTTTCCTCTACTGTAAAATGGGAATAACTCCCAGGGTTGTTATGAAGATCAAATGAGATAATATTTGTAAAGTGCTTGTGCTTGGCAAATAGTAGGTGCTATATAAATGCTCATTCCTTTCTCTTCCTTTCCCTCCCTGACCCTGCATGTCTAGATCTATGATGCTATTTATATAGCACCTTTTGTTTATAGAGTAATTGACATGGGAAGCTAAGTGGCCCAGTGGATAAAGCACCGGCCCTGGATTCTGGAGGACCTGAGTTCAAATCCAGCCTCAGACACTTGACACTTACTAGCTGTGTGATCCTGGGCAAGTCACTTTCACCCTCATTGCCCCACAAAAAAAAAACAAAAAACAAAACAGAGTAATTGACATATATTGTCTCATTTACTCCTTGCAGCAATTTTGGGAAGTACTTAATGCAAATACCCTACTTCCATTTTACAGATGAGACAAATAAGGTACAGAGACTTAACCAAGTTTACACAGTTAATATATGGCAGAAGACTTGAACTAAGGCCTTATTTTAATTCTAGTGTTGTCTTCTAGTGCACTAGTGGGATGGATTGTTTCTTTCTGAATTCTTTTATTGAAGTTTTGCAAGAGGAAGAAGGTCAAGGTGATCTTCAACCCCCTTTTTAGTCTCCTAGAGTAAGCAGAATAAACATTTTAGAGATGATCATCAAAAAAGAATTTTAATTAAAATTAAAAAAAAATTTAGAACAAAAGGAAAAAACACAGTGGTTTTGTTTTTGCCAGTCATCTTTGCTAGTCAAAATTGTAGATTTTATAGAATATTAGGACTAGAAAGGACTACCTTAGAGATTACCTAATATAACTGCATTTTTTGTTCAATTGTTTTTAAGTCATGTCCAACTCTTCATGACCCCATTTGGGGTTTTCTTGGCATTTCCTTCTCCAGCTCATTTTACAGATGAGAAAACTGAGGTAAGCAGGGTAAAGTGACTTGCCCAGGGTCACACAGCTATGAAGTGTCTGAGGCCAGATTTGAACTCAGGAAGATAAGTCTTCCTGACTCCAGGCTGGGCACTCCATCCACTGTACCACCTAGAGTAAACTGAGTCCAAGGGGAGGAGTAAAACCACTCCACCAAGGTTATATTGCTAAGGAATGGCAGAACCAATTTGGAAAACTCTGTAACTAGCCATGTGATGTTGGACAGGTCAGGTTAACTCAAATCAAGAAATATTTATTTAATTCTCTATTACGGTCATCTTTCTGGTCCTCAACTTTATCTATTAAAGGAGGAGACTGGGTTAGATCATCTCCAAGATTCTCTCCAGCTCCTCTATTCTAAGATTCATTTTTAAATGGATGTGGATTATATTTATCAATATGTGTTTCTTGAATTGTGGCCTTATTTGGGGACTGAGTCCTGTTTCAACTCAGCAGAGTGAAACTGTGGGGGGGTGAGAGGGGGAGCAGGGCTGAAAGCAGTTGTTACACATGATTTGGAGAGGCTCTTCAGCCAGTGATGCAAAGGATAGCACATTGGACTCTGTGAGGAAGACTTGGTTCTCATCCCAACTCAGGCAGTTAAAAGTGTTCGACTGTGGGCAAACCATTTAATCACTACAAGCCTCAGTTTCTACAGCTATAAAATGAGGATAATAACTTTAGCAGTACCTCGAAGGTATTTCTTTTTCTTTTTTGAGGATCAAACAAGATGTTGTAAGTGAAATACTTTGCAAGCCTCCAAGAGCTATGCAGTATAAGTTGAGGAGGGCTTATTTTCCCAATAGGTATTTGCTGGGTTGGGGTTTGAGTATGGAGGAAGTTTCACTTAAAGCCAGGTTTTTTTTTTTCCTGTAAGGCTCACCATGATCCAATTCTTTTCTTTACTGTTTCTTGTAACCCCACTAATTGAGATCACCCAAAATGTTACCATGAGTTAAAGTCAACATCAATTAAAAATCCCATTTATATTCTATTTGAAAACACATGGTGTTCAAAAGTATGTGATTTTCATCGAACTTTCTCATCTGTTTGTCATTTAAAGTTCAGGCCATTTTCCATATTTCTATCAAATGCTGCCTCAGATGAAAGCCTGCCAAATGATTGTACAAAATAACTTTCTGAAGTTATAAATAATCTAATACTCGCTGAGGGTTGACCTCACTATACAATAATATACAAATTAATGACTGGAGCCTGGGGTAAAGGGGACTCAATGATTGCCTTCTTAGTTGAGAGAAGGGTTGAGCTTCTGCTTGTAATAATACATGCAGTCATTTCTTTTCACCTGCCTTATTCACCTTGGCAATCCCCAGGAAGGTGGAATTCAGGAGAGACATTAGGGGACAGTGCTATCTCTAGAATGAGATAGTTAAGATGACTGGCCTATGACCTATGCCTTTGTGAATCCTGGAGTTCTTCTGACTAGGCAAGGAGAGGGAGATAGCATCCTCAGCTGGTGTGGAAAAAACCTAACAAGCAAGGTGTCCTGGCATGTGCCTGTGATTCTTGATACCAGGGAGGCCGAGGTTGGTGGATTGCTTGAGCTCAGGAGTTCTGAGCTGTAGAAGTAGATTAACATGATTGGGTATCCACATTAAGTCCAGCAAAAAAAAAAAATACGGTGAGCTCACAGGGATAGAAGGCTATTAGGATGCCTAACGAGGAATGAACTAGCCCAGGTCAAAAGCAGAGCAAGTCAAAACTTCCAAGAGAATCAGCAGTGGGATTGGATTTATAAGTGAATTCTGTTATTTCCAGCCTTGGGGAGGTAGGGAGAACTCATCTCCAAAGGAAAGAAAAAAGAAAATTAAAAAAGGGCTCAGACATACTGTCAGCAGTGAAAAAGCCCATGGATTGGTACTGAATACCTAGAAGCAATGCTTCTCTTCTCCTTTCAACACACCCTGCAGGCTGTATGTTTTATGCCACAGAACACAAAATACAAGAACTAGAAGGATCTTAAGGATTGTCTGGTCTAATCCTTACATTTTATGGGTGAGCAAATGGGCCCATGGAGGAAAAATCACTTTCTTAAGGTAACAAATTCAGTTAACGACAGAGAAAAGACTAGGGCCCAGGTTTCTTGACTTCTGAGTCTCTTTGCATTATGCCCTTGCATATCCTCTGAGAGGCACCATAGCAATAATGCAAAGAGCCCTGGGTTAGAGGTCAGGAGACTTGGATTCTCATCCTGACTCTGCTGCTAACTGACTAGGGCTGGGGTGGGGGGCAGTTGGTTCAACCTCTTGGGGTGTTACTTCCTGCTTCTATGCAATGAGAGGGTTGGACTAGAATGATGGCTAAGTTCTCTTCCAGCTCTGATGTTTTATGACTTTCTTAATTCTCCTTCACAGTTTCTCTTGATGCTGATATTTCATCCACATAAAAAATGGGGGGAGGGCATGGGATAGGTGTGGGGTGCAGTGGAGGGACACAACGCTATCTGCTCAGGGACCTTTTTTCTCCCCAGTTGAGGTACCATGAAAGAGTGAACGTAGACCATTTGGCTCCTAGTGGCCATGTGTTTTGTTTATGGTCTTAGGTCAGTAGGCAAAGTTGTCTGTGATGGTTGAGTTGCTTTTCCGTTTAGTCATGGTTTTACTTCTAAGTCTTCCAGCTGGGTGAGGCAATAGATAGGCCACTCAGGTTCTTTGTACTTCTGAAGTTGTTTGGGGGGCATTTGTCTCTTCCATTTCTTCTCATCTGTTTTGAAGATAGTTTTTTTCTCCCTGAAATGTCAGCAATGAACATTGAAAGATTACTTAAAAAAAATCTGTTTTAAGACACCCAATGATTTACAGTGGGCAACATAGCCAGCTGTTGCTTGAGTTAATTAAAATGGGACTCCCTGGAGGTCAGGTGAACCTTCAAGTTCAAATAGTTTTTAATCTGAAAAGAAACATTCCAGCTTTTTCCAGGAGAAATATCCTGGTGGCCCATCAGGTCAGTGGAAGAGAGTGATCACTAATCAAGTGTCAGATACCAGGGATAACATTTGGCATCACGGGGACCATCTTGGTCTCTGTAATTGGAGCTGAGGTCATGGATCATGCATGGTTCCCTCTCATAGCACTGATGAGAAAGCCAGCTTGGGCTTTGAAGGGTAGAGAGAGGTCACCGAGATGCCTGTAGCTACTTTCAACTATATCTCGTGGGTCCTTGAGGCTGAATCACTGAAACTCCTATCTCAGACTGGAATGTAGGGGAAGGAGGGGTTGGGACTGGGGGATGTGGGGGTCAGGTTTCTAGGGAGGAATCAGGCTTCTGCTTGTAGATGATGGTACTGAGCTAACAGGCAAGCACTGTTGATTGGGGGAAGTGCAGAGCTGATGAGATATTTACTATCCCTAGCCAAAATTCCTTCCTTCAAGCAATGGTATCTGAGATTAATTGAATTGAAATGCCATTGCTTAAGATTCCATAACAAACAGTGCTCCATAAGGCACCTTCTCTCTTCTAACTCCCTTCATGCTCCCCTGACCCTTTCCTGTTCCTAGTGTGCCTCAGGTATGTCATTCATTGGGCTGGATTATTTCATTGATCCACATGAAACAATGACCACATAAAACACTCCATAGTCTAGAGATAAGCACTGATGCATGCCCTGCAGCTGAGATTAAAATCTGTGCCATAAATCTTTCCACAATACCGTATACTGTACACACAGGGACAGGCAACAAACTTGTGAACACAAGGTTGACACATTAAAAGAAATCCACATCTTGATATTCCATGTGATAAAGAGATTTGTTCTTATATTTGTGATACACTAATCACAAATTAGCAGAGTGGGATGAGATTGGTCATTAATGTTCCCCTTCTTCCATTGAACAAAAATGGGATTACATTGATTGGGAGTTTGGGGACTGCTGAGGCACAGTTTGTAAACTATTAATAATAGTAACTGATTTATAATAATTAAATAACTGATTACCTTTATGTACAACATCTCATTTTAGTTTTATAACTACCCTGTAAAGTTGGTAAAACAGGCACTGATATTCCCATTTTCCAAATGAGGAAATGGGAACTCAGAGAGGGTAATTATGCCATGTGTGCCCAGGGTAACATAGTATGCAAACTTCCATGGTTTCCTAACTTCAGGTCTAACACTACATTCTTGATGTTGTGTTGCCTTTTTGACATTGACAGATCAAAAAGTAGTTTGTACAGAATCTAATTTTATGAAGTTCCACTTTAAATTGTTGTTGTAGTTCAATTATGTCTGCCATTTCCTTCTGCAGCTCATTTTACAGATGAGGAAACTGACGCAAACAGGGTTAAATGACTTCCATAAGCTCACACAGCTAGTAAGTGTCTGAGGCCAGATTTGAACTCAGGAAGTTTTCTTGACTCCACACCCTTGATACTCAATCCACTTCGCCACTTAGCTGCCCCTTGTTTTAAGTAGGAAGTAGTTAATGGTAATGTCATGGAATACGTGTCTACTTCTTAATACTACCACCCTGAGGAGGACCATAACAAATTGTAACTGAGTTCAATAATTCCATCTCCATACTTTCTTTCTTGAATATATCACAATCTTAGTTTTATAGGCCAGCATCCTGGGACTCTAACTTTGCTTCTTGGCTGATAGTTACGGAGAAGCTGGTCGATAAATTGATACTTCCACTGTTGTCAGCTCTCAATTTTCTGTGCTAAAGACATGGGGAGGAGGTGAGGGCAAAGAAATAACATAGATAATGGAAATCTACAGATTATTTAAAAACATCATAACCAGCCAAGACTTTTAACTTTTTCATCATGTTCATAAAAAGCCAACCAACAAAACCAAACCAAATCCAAACCAACCCTTAAAACAAGAAGCCATAATATTTTTGCCAGTCAACTGGTACTGGGCAAACCCATACAGAGACTTGAAGTCTGAACAGTTCCTGAAGACTTAACAAAAGGTGTCATGATAATGAACACAAATGCCTTTAGCAGATGGGCCTGATTTTACCATGGAAGGATTATGAGTCACTAGAACAAGTGACTGAAAGTGGTTATAGAGTCACCTTTTCTGGAGATTTTTATGACAAAGATAGATGTCTATATGCCTGGGATTCTTTTAGTTTAGTTGAGTCTAGGCACAGGGGAATGGACTAGGTGACCTTTCAGAGGTCTCTGCATCGTCCCATGAATCTGTAAGTAATGTGTAGACAGAAAATTCCACTCAGTATTTGGTCAGCCATCTGCTCTTTCCCGGAAACTCGCTGATAAAGGCATGGCTATGTGGGTAGAAGGTGATCTGTAATTAATTATCTATGGCATTGATGAAGTTCTTGTAAGATATTCCCCTGCTAATCCAGCACCATATCTATATCTATTCCACACCTCCCTCCCCCCTCATCCATGTTAACAGTCTATTTATGAACTCAGCTCTGTAATTAAATGTTTCATTTGCAGAGAAAATGGTTCCTAGGAAAATCTGAGATGTGTTTATACAGGAGCATTAGGCCTTCTCAGACATTACATAAGAGATTTGTTCATGTTGGCTCACAGCTCTTAGCTTTGCAGATAATCTAATGTATTATGTTTCCAGTGTATGTAGATAACTAAATTTCATATTTTCAAAATGCCTGCATGCAGAAAAGCCCACGTTATTGTGGGCATAATTTAAATTATTTATGTTCCATAAGAATGGAAGGAAATCGGCATTACAGGAACAGGATTCTAAAAACCTCTTAGACTTTGTTTGGGGCTACAAATTAATCAGATTAAAGCCTCCATTATTTTTCAGACCTTCCTCTCCCTCCTGATCTTTTGGTTTGGCACCGACTTTGTCAGCCCGTGGCTGTGCTTCCTCCATCAGGGCATTTCTTTCGGATTCAGATTATTGTCTTGTTAGAAAGTCATCCCTCTCTGACACCTGAACTTGAGGCAGAGAGGCAATTGGAAAAGCTTGGGGCTCACTTTGGAGGTTCATCCTTGGGATTCCTTCCTCATTTTGAGGATCCTCCTCCACTTTGTTCCATATCAAAGGTGGTGGGATTACATTTGAATATACTTGAATTTACCCACACCAAACCAACAAGGAGTAAATGGGAGGACCATTTGTAATAGTAATAAAAGGAGAAGGGAGCAAAAAAAATCATTTTTAATGAACTGATCAGAGAATGGAGACATAGTACCCAGGAACGGTATACCATCTTTCCTAATTGATACTTGCAGTGAGATACTTTCTATTATTATCATAAATGAATTTACCAACTTTCGTCATTAGGACAGCTAGTGACACTGGGGACAGAGCACTGGGACTGGAGTCAGGAAGACCTGCCTCAGACATAATAGCTGGGTGACTGAACCCCTATCTGCCTTTGTTTCCTTATCTATAAAGTGGGGATAGTAATACTTCCAGAGTTCTTATGAGGATCAAATGAGACAATATCGATAATGCACTTAGCATGGTGCCTGACACATAGTAGGCACTTGATAAATACTCATTGATTATTTGATTAATAATAGGAGGCTTTCTTGCTGAAATCTGACATTCTCAGGGGATAAAGATCTCTGAGCTCCATTTGAGATGGAAGGCTTTTTTCTAATTAGAGAGTGGATGGTTCTCTATTGGACCAGGTATTCAGAATGTTGGCTAGGGATAGGGACTAGATCTGTAATTTTATTGATATAAGAACTCCCTGATGAAGATATTCTTTCCACTAATGATGCCTGGCCATTGGTATGTGCCTGGCACCTTCTTTGCAACTTAGAGTCTCAGAGAATTGCCTAGAACATTGAGAGGTTAAGGGACTGGCCCTGGAGTCACACAGCCAGGATGTGTCAGAGACTCGAACCCAGGTTTTCCTGGTTTCAAGGCTAGGTCTCTATCTGTGATACCATATTGCCTTTCAGCATGTTAATTTGTTACAAATAGGACCAAAAAATGTGGTCCATTTAATTCACCAGGATTTGTCTTCATGGTACACATATAAAAGACTAGCCTTTTCAGGTTCCTGAAATACCAAGTAGCCACAGAGACTTGGGTGCTTTGAATGGTCCAATCCTGTCCAAATTGGCCACTCTAAGAGAGATACATGCTGTGTGTGCCTTGTGGTGACAGAGGGAGAGGAAACTCAGGCAGTTATGGTCAATGATTCTTGGGGGGAATGGATCTCTTCTCCAATGACTCATGAGTAATGAAGTTCGACAGCAGACTTCTTGGTGCCCAGAACCCGTCCACACCCAGACTTGATTTACATGGGAACCTTTTCTCAGCTCTGGCATTCAGAAAGGGAAATAGCAAATTTTGGGTGTTTGCTTATTTCCTTCAGTAATTTGGGTTGGGAGGAGGAAAGGCTGATTAATTATACAGCACTGACTCATTAAAATACAGATTCCCTTTGAAATTAGAATCAGGAAATGGATAGTCATTAGGCAAGCTTGGTGGGATGTTGGGTGGTCTCCAGCACTCATCCCTTAAGACGCAGTTGGAAAAAGCATTTGCCCTAAGCTATACCCTTTGGCTGAGTTGAATCAATCTTAGGGTTAGACTTGTGGCGTTGTGGTGAAAACAGGACTCAGTGAAGTGTGGCTTCTGAAGGAGCCCACATAAGGGACCCTTAGACTAGGAATGGTTTGCCCATTTCCTGTCCCTGGGTAAATGCTACCTTGTCCTGTGTGCCAAACCAATCTCTGGGCTCTCACCCCAGGTCGCCTGAAAAGCAATAGTTGGCTTAGTGCCTTCTGCTCAGGAAGTGCCTGGCAGATTGCATATATGCTACTCTCAGTAATGAAATTAGACTATGACTTCTACTTAGAAGAGTGCAGAGGACTAGAAAAACCAGTTCAGTGAAGACTGAGAAAAACCATGTTTTTGCCTCATTTTGCTCTTGGTTTAAAAAAAAATCAATTCACCCTAAACAGCAGTGTCTTTGAATGCTGATTTAGGCTGCTGATGTGACCATATCATTCAAAAATTCCCATTCTTAGTGTCCTTGAACCTTGATTTCCCCTCACTTGTTGTCTATTTCTTTATAAAGTCTGAGAACATGCATGGGGTACCTGGGAATAGTTTGTGCTTAAATAAAGCTTTATGGTCTATGAAGTAGTTTCCTTCCATTTGATGTAGGTCCATTTCTATACTTCAATGGATCAGTCATCTCACTGATATACAGATTACTTCCAATGGTGTCATTCACAATTCATACATTTCTCTTCATCCTGTGAGATTCTTGTCCATATTCTCCTATAGCCTTTCCTTGAATGGTCTACTCATTTTGCTGAAGACTTTTGTATAGGTCTTTTTACATTTCATGGGTACCACTAAAGCACTTGTGCTATCCCATATCCCTCATTTCCAGTATATGACTGACCCACTGCCTTTTCTGAGCATGGATTTCTTTAATACTCTCCCTTAGAGCATTTTTCTGATACACAGAAATGTGCTGTAGCCCACTTTCTCTGAGCACATGCCATTCATTGCCCTTTGGAAATCCTAGTGAAGGCTATAGAATATTATTTTCACCAATTCACCATTCACCATTTCATCAAAGGATGAAAATGACTTGTCCAACATCACACCTCTAGACAGTAACAGAGTTGGAACTCAAGCTCAGGTGTTTTGACTCCTGTTTAGCATTCTTTCTCATATAAGGTGTTGCCTGCTTCTCTTTCTGCTACATTATGGGGGTACTGGGGTGACCAAGTAAAGGACAAATCTAATCAGCAGTATCTGTGAGGCATATGCCTGGGGAAAAGGGGTAGCATTTGTTTTCATTTATACATATGTGCTGTGGAAACCAGATATGGAATAGGGGGAGGTTGCTGATGAGGTTTAAAAAAAAAGATAACAACAACAAAACAGAATTTGTTTTCCTTGGGGAAAGTCAAAAGAATGGATAACAGGACTTCTAAAGAAAAAAAGCTCATTTCATTGATTATTTGTTTAGAGTGCCAGAATTTAGTTAAGTGATAATAAAATCCAAATTTGCCTGAGATTGAACTTTGTTTTTGCCTAGATGTGGTAACATCACTATCAAGCATAGTGTTTTTTTTCTCCTAATAGTTTTTGGATTATGAAGCATCTAAAATGGGCTCCAAATCTTACTTTTTTTGTCTCTTATGGTTCAATATTTAAGAGTCTGTGGTGGAGCCAACAGTTGGGATAGAATAGCATTTTAAAGCAATAATACTCATGTAATCTAACAAATCCAGAATGAAGAGAGATTTTGGATGAATAAATGAAGAAGTAGTGCCAGATACTGGGCTAGGTGCTGGAAATCCAGGCAACTAAGCCAGTTCCTGCCCTCAAGGAGCTTACATTTTAATAGGGAAAAACAAAACATGTAGGGGAGCTCCACTTGGAAAAGGCTGTGGGATACAGGTATGGTGGCATGATTTGGAAATGGCCAGAAAGTGACTTGGTGGCCCGGTTCTAGGCAAGATAAGGTGGCAAGTGCACAATCAGAGCTCATGGTGCCAGGGTCAGAGTCTATATTTAGTTGGTATGAGAAAGAGGAGGGTCAGAATACAGGGAGCATGGTTTGGAAACTCGGGAATTTTGTCCAGTGATTTGTCTTACCTCTTCTATCATCAAATTAGTGTCATTCTGTATATCTTTTTTTTCTTTCTTTCTTTTTCTTTTTGCAGGGAAATGAGGGTTAAGTGACTTGCCTAGGGTCACACAGCTGGTAAGTGTCAAGTATCTGAGGCTGGATTTGAACTCAGGTCCTCTTGAATCCAGGACCAATGATTTATCCTCTGTGCCACCTAGCTGTCCACTGAGTAGTGTAATTCTGAAGGGGAATAGGAGTTTCAGAGTTTTACACTAACTGGTCAACCTTTGTTGTACTTAGGTTCAAGGCCAGTGAATTTTATAGGAGGGGCACTCTGATGTGACAGAAATGATTATATCATTCACATGAAAAGTTCCCAGTGAAACCCAATAACTAATTGCTCTTCCTGGCATTGAGTTATATTTTGAATGGAGAATAAAATCAAAAGTCAAAAGGGTTTTTTACTTGATTGTTTTCTGCTCTTTGTGTTTGGAAGGTGTTTTTTTTTCTTTGGACTGGTGCTAGAAGCCTCCAACTATTAACCAAGGGCAAAACCCTGCTGGGTTTTCTTTCAAAGCATATCTTCAATTGGTTTCTTCCTCTTTGTTCCCATACCCATCACCCTAGTCAAAGTTTTTAATCCCCTCATGCCTTGTGCCAACTGTAGCAAAGTCCTAAATTGTTACCTTTTCTCCAATCTCCTTCACCTCCACTGTCTCCTGCTCATGCCTCTAAATGAATGATCCTAAGATAACTCTTATCATAACCTCCTACCATCTCTGCTAATTTCAATTCAGTTTAACAATCAGTTGCTATGTATCTGCTATATATGAAGAACTCTACTGGGTACTAGATGTATAAAGAAAAAAACCCAAACAATCCTGTCCTCAAGGAGCTTAAATCATGCTGGAGGTATACAATATGTACCCAAATAAGTAAGCACACAATTAGACAAACTTAGACAATGTAACTTCTAAAGGGAAAGAGCAGTAACAACTAGGAAGGTTAGCAAAGGTTTTTGGTAGGAGGTAATTAATATCTGAGTTGGGCTTTGAAGGAAATTAGGGATCCTGAGTGAGTGAATTCCAGGTGTGGGGGACCTGCCCATGTTTTTGAGGCCCAGCTCTTTCTTTTTTTGTTTGTTTTTCTTTTTGCAGGGCAACGAGGGTTAAGTGACATGCCCAGGGTCACACAGCTAAAGTGTCAAGTGTCTAAGGTTAAATTTGAACTCAGGTCCTCCTGAATCCAGGGCTGGTGCTTTATCCACTGTGCCACCTAGCTGCCCCCCCCAGCTCTTTCTTTCTTTTTTTTTTTAAATGTATAAGGTATTTTATTTTTTCCGTTACATGTAAAGATAGTTCTCAACTTTTGTTTATACAAGCTTTACAATTTCAGAT
Organism: Dromiciops gliroides; assembly: GCF_019393635.1. Classification (NCBI taxonomy): domain Eukaryota; kingdom Metazoa; phylum Chordata; class Mammalia; order Microbiotheria; family Microbiotheriidae; genus Dromiciops; species Dromiciops gliroides. The sequence goes on from NC_057862.1 coordinate 578,101,328, forward strand.
TTTTCTCCCTCCCTCCCCTCCCTCCTCCCTCCCCTAGATAGCAGGTAATCTGATATAGGTTATATCTATATATCTCTATACATATACATATAGATATAGATATATACACATACATATATATACACATAATAACATTAATCCTATTTCTGCATTAATCCTGTTACAAGAGAAAAAATCAGAGCAGTGATGCAAAACCTCAAAATAGAAAAAAATAACAACAGCACCCAAAACAAAAGAAATAATATGGTTCAAACAGCATCTATACTCCACAGTTCTTTCTTTCTTTTTTTTTCTTGGATTTGGAGATCCTCTTCTATCATGAGTTCCCTGGAACTCTTCTGTACCATTGCATTGGTGAGAAGAATATAGTCCATCACAGTAGGTTAACACTCAATGTTGATGATACTGTGTACAATGTTCTTCTGGTTCTGCTCATCTCACTCATCATCAGCTCACGTAAGACCCTCCAGGTTTCTCTGAACTCTTCCTGCTCATCATTTCTTACAGCACAATAGTATTCCATTGTATTCATATACCACAACTTGTCCAGCCATTCCCCGATTGATGGGCACCCCCTCAACTTCCAATTCCTTGCTACCATGTAAAGAGCAGCTATAAATATTTTTGTACATGTGGGTCCCTTTCCCCCTTCCATGATTTCTTTGGGCAAAAGACCTAAAAGTGGAATTGCTGGGTCAAAGGGTATGCACAGCTTTATTGCCCTTTGGGCATAATTCCAAATTGCTCTCCAGAATGGTTGGATCAGCTCACAGCTCCACCAACAATCCAGCTCTTTCTTAATTTAATTTTGGTGGCACTTTGGCATTGTAAAAAAGCCATTTATCACTTAACTGTGTGCCATTTTCTTTTGTTTCCTGTTTCATATGTCTGGCCTCCTTAACAAGAATGTAATAACAATGATGGTAATAACAATAATAGGCAGGATGGTGTAGTGGATAGAGACTTGGCTTCAGGATCAAGAAAACCTAGGTTAAAGCCCTATCTCTGACACGAGGCAGTGTGACCTTAAGTAAAGCACTTAACCTTTGAGTGCCTTAATCAATTCTCTACAACTATAAATTGTAGAGTTGGTGCTGATTTGAATTTTTAAAGGGGTTTCCTCACCAGGAGCTCCCAATGCCAAGAAATTGCTCGTCAGGTAAAAAAAAAAGAATTTATACAATAATATACCATTGTATGATATTTAGACTGTAAACTCCTTGAGAGCAGGAATTGTTTTTTGCATCTTTTTCTGTATCTCCAGAGTTTAGCACAATGCTAATCACACGTGAGGCACTTAATAAATGTTTATTGATTGATCTTGAAAGATTATCCTTCTTTCCTTTACCCTATAGTGACCAGCAAAATAAGTTTTTATTGGTTAATATTTATTGATCTGGTCTATCAGCTAATGTTTTCAGAATGAAATGATTGGAATTTTAAATGATGTAAAAAGTAGACAGGTTCTTTTTGACTAAAATTCCCCCACTATTGGATAATTTATAGATAGCAGAAAATACTGACCTTTGGAGCCACGGGTACATTTATTTACACATCTAGGATCTCTTTTCTCTTTCCTTTGCTCCTATTGAGGGGCCAAAATTCCTGCAGGAGAATTAAATTCAAATCAGCCAAAATCAACCAACTTCTCTATGGATAAGGCACTGCCTTAGATAGCATGGATACAAAAACAAAACAGAATCCCTGCCTTAAAGGACTTTATATTTGTCTGAAAGGAAAAAAAAACCCTCTGAGATAATTTGAGAAGAGAAAGAGAGCCAACAACTGAGAGGAGAGGTAGGAAATCAGGAAAGACTTGTGTAGAGGGTAAAACCTGGCAGGGGTATGCTGGAGTCAGTTTGAGAGAGCTGGTTGTTAAAATTTCAGTGAGAACATTTATATCTTGGAAATTGGCAAATGCTACAAAACAAGTATTTTTTGGTCGATTGTCTAGACTTAAGAAAGTGATGGAGAAAATAATAATGCAGATTAAACTTAAAAGTCAAGTCTACATTTTCAGAGAGCTGGTTGTTAAACATTTGCCAACATTCCCTTGTTCTTGAACCTTGAGGAAACCTTAGTATTTGAAGAGGAAGAGTTGAGAAAGGAATGTATTGCATGCCCAGGGGAAACTTGTACAAATGCAGAGAGGTGGAAAATAGGTTGCAAAAGTTAAAGGAACAGCAAGGAAGCAAGTCTGGGAGAAATGTAGAAGGCAAGAAGGGGAATAAGGTGAAATAACTGAAAAGGTAATGAGGAGATAAATTGTGGACAACTTTAAATTCTGTATTGAGGGGTCAACTAGGTGGCGCAGTAGATAAAGCACTGGACCTGGATTCAGGAGGACCTGAGTTCAAGTCTGGCCTCAGACACTTGAGACATACTTGCTGTGTGACCCTGAGCAAGTCACTTAACCCTCATTGCCCGCCCCCCCCAAATTCCATATTGAAAAGTTTATCTTAGCAATAATAGGGATTGACTCAACCTTTTCTAGTAGGTGCATGATGTGTTCAGACCTGTTCTTTATGAAGATTATTTTGGTAGGATTGATGAGAGAAGGGAGAGACCGAAATCAGGGAGACCAAGGAAGAAATTAACTGCAATCATTCAAGAAAGGGATGATGAGAGTCTGAATGGGGATGGTGGTCATTTATGGAGAGAGAAGGGGATATGCATGAGAGATGCTATGGAAGTAGAATAAGAATTGTCATGCTATTGAATATGGGCAGTGAAAGAGAAGGAAGAGATGAGGATGACTCTGAAGCTGTGGACTTGAGACATAGGGAGGTGCCATTGCTAGGACAGCAGCAGGCCCTATAGGTACTGGAGCTCCAGATGCTTTTTGGAGGCCCTTTAGGGTGAATAGGAAAACAATTTGGGGAAAAATATTCATTTTTAATATTTTTTAACCATAAATGAATAGAATTTTATTTTCCAAAATATATGCAAAAACAAAGTTTTAACATCAATTTTAAAAAAGCTTTGTGTTCCAACTTCTCTTCCCCCCTCCATTCCCACCCTGCACCCATAAGAACTCAAGCAATTCAAAATAAGTTATACATGAGTAGTCATGGAAAAATTCCCATATTAGCTAGTTGTGAGAGAAAACAGTCAAAAAACCCCAAAACTTCAGATTAAGGAATTGTTAAAGAGGAAATGAAAAAAAAATTAAATGTGTTTCCATCTGTTTTCAGATACTATCGGTTCTTTCTTAATGCCTGTAATCATTAAAATAAGAATATTTGCTTCAGAATTTGGGAAGTTAATTCTTCGGTTGAACAGTGAAGATATCAGATGTCTAGGTTGACATATTTTCTTTTCTTTCTTTTTTTTTTTTTTTTGGTGAGGCAATTGGGGTTAAATGACTTGCCCAGGGTCACACAGCTAGTAAGTGTCAAGTGTCTGAGGCCGGATTTGAATTCAGGGCCTCCTGAATCCAGGGCTGGTGCTTTATCCACTGCACCACCTAGCTGCCCCAACATATTTTCTTTTTTAAAGATAACCATCTGTCTCCACTTGCTCAGAGGCAGCATCTCACAGAGGACAGAATACTAGACTTGTAGTCAGAAATGACTGGTTTTACACCTGGCTTCTGACATTTACTAGTTATGTGACCATGGGCAAGTCACTGAACCTTTCTAAGCTTCAGCCTCCTCCTCAATTGGGATGTATGGAATGAAGGAAGGAGGAAGGGAAGGAGGTAAAGAGGGAAGGAAGGAGGGAAATCTCTAGGGAGGAAGTGAGAGGGATGGAAGGGATTAAGGAAGTAGGGAAGGAAGCAAGAAGGGAGAGAAAGAAGGTAGAAAAGAGGGAGAGAAAGGAGAAATGAAAGGAGAAAGGGAGAATGAGGAAGAGAGGAGGAAAGAAGGAAATAAGGAAGAAAAGAAGGGATGAAAGGAAGGAAGGATGAAAAAGAAGCATTTATTAAGTACTTACAATGTGCCAGGCACTGTACTAAGCACTTTACAAATATTATCTCAATTGATCCTCACAACAACCCTGGGAGGTAGATGCTATTTATTATTATCTCCATTTTACAGTTGAGGAAACTGAGGCAAACAGAGATGAAGTAATTTACCTGGGTGATACAGACAGTAAGTATCTGAGGCCAGATTTGTACTCTTGTCTTTCTGACTCCAGGCCCACTTTTCTATCTACTGTGCCATTAAGCTGCTTTTTGCCTCAGTAAATGGAGGTAAAAATGCCTATGGTACTTACCTCACAGAGTTGTTGGGAGCACTTAAGAGACTTTAATAATGTCAGATATTATTGTTGTCAGCCAACCATTCCTCTGCTTCCTCCATTTTGACCTCACGATACCCTGGAAATGATAAAGGAAGCCCTGGCTATGTGGTCCCCTCTTCCCTAGCAGTGGAGAATGAGTTTTCATTGCTTGGTTTCTTCCATCTTCTCTTAGTTTAGTCTTCTGTTTAGACTTCTGATAATGTGTAGATGAGGCCAACTGAAGGAAATCAGGAAGGCCAGGTTTCAGGTTGGCATGGACAGTTGGATGTCACAATATTCTGGGTATCATTTGATGCCTGTAAACAGAAGGAATGGGGCAACTGGGCCTGGCTAGGGGATCCTGGAATGTGGTGTCAGTCACAGGGCAGCCTTCTCTGAAACCAGACCCTGCCTTAACCCTGATTAATTACTCTGGAGTTGTTCACACAACTAAATTCCTGCTGTCAATGGCTCCTGTGATGTATTTTGAGGCTGCCAATGAAAATAGAGCAGCTCTAATCCTGGTGAGCCTGCCCTGAGGCTGGGTGGGATGTCCTGTGGAATGATTATCATGTGATGAGGCTGCCCATGCTTGCCAGCTCTCCTTGGCTTCCTTGTTGCAGTGTTCACAATCTTTTTTCCCCTTCTTTCTAAAGGGGCTCACTTTAAAGGGGCCCACTCACATGCATCACACACTCACAAATGCCAAATGTATTATTGTTTCATACATTTAATAGCTTCACGCATTATTCCTGAAAGAGATCAAGAACTCTCAGTTAAAACTAGTAACTTCAATTTCCCATGATAGAAACTGACTGGAGTGGAATCATTCTGGTAGAATTCCAACAGCTCATTAAATACTGGGTAGGCAAAACTGGATGCCACTGAATATAGTTTCAGAGACACTTTGGGTTCATTGTTTTTCCAGACTCCCTTCTCCCTAGCTGCTTCCTTTTCCACTTAAATGTTGAGATTGACAGAAAAATAAATGGATCTCAGAGGATGTCAAGTCCAACCTGAGACTTGTCTAATCCAACCAGTTACTCTATAACATACTTGATAAGTGGTCATATGCTTTTGCTAGTAGATTTCTGGCAAACAGGAACCCAATACTTTCCAAGCAAACCCAATTCCACTTTTGGATGACTTTGCTGCTAAGTTTTTCCTTGTATCAACTTTAAATTTACCTTTTTTTTGCAACTTCTACTCACAGTAACTAATCCTGCCAAGCATAATGAGTTTAATCACTCTTCAGCGGGACGGTCCTTCATATACATGAAGATTTCATCTATCATTTTTTCCCAAGTCTTCTATAAACATCTTCAGTTCTGTTTTATTTTGATTTAACTCACCAGACAGTAGTTTGTAGTGACTGTTGTTCTGAAACCCTGTTCAACTTCTCAGGAAGCTCTGAAAAGCCTTACTTCTTAAAAATAAAATATTGTACTCAAGAGCCAACGAACTGAAACAAGTTGCTGTTCTGGGCTCATAAGCGTTTTCCTAGATTGGTTGGACAGAGTTTCTGAGCATTGTTACATCAGAGATGCAACTCTAAGTTGTCTCAGAAAGGCTTGTTCGTTGTGGACTCTGTCCAATACTGGAGGACTGACCTCAGCCAATGGGTGTTATCAAGTTCAGCAACAGCACTTAAGATGCCTGGGGTAAAAAGGGAAGAGCACTGATATTTCATGGCTCCTCTGGCTACCTCCCCACAGCTTGCTGTCCCAGGAGAAGGAATCTTCAGGAAAACTCCATATGCATACTTGATTTTCCCAATACTTCAGAATCTCACCAAGGTCGAAGTTATCTTCTCAAAGCAACCAAACAGACAATGAAGTTCTATCAGAGTGATTAGCTTCCAGACTCTGCTGCTCCTTTTTGTCCTACCAAAATCCTACATAGGAGGTCACTCCTACATACCCATAATATCATTAGTAATGGGGCTGAGCTGTAGGCAATTCTGGCCTGTTCCACATAAAAGGTGGGTTGTAAGCCTGGCATTCTGATGTCTCTGTCTCTAGAATTAATGGAAGGCCAGGTTGTGATTAAGAACTTACTACATATAGAGTACCAAGGTTTTGGCTCAGAGAACCAGCGTACAGTAATTCTGTGACAGAGGGGAAGATCGCTCCTTCTTCAACCCTCTCCTGGCCAGTCCTATATAAGTTGCCATTGGTGAATTACCTGGGGGAGGGGGTGTTACTGGGTACTTACCTCGATGACCTTCGAAGTAACCCGTGCTCTTTGTCCTTTGGGTCCAAGAGCAGAAGCAGCTAAGAGCCCTCTGGCTCACCGTCATGATCATTTAACTACTGGCTTTGGGTTGGCCGTACATTCTTTAAGACTGAGACCTTCCTCTGTCTTACTTTCTTCTTTAATGTTTGAGGCTTTACAGATGGAGAAAGAAAGTACAAGGTTGCTTTGGAAATAACCAGAAATGCACGCGACTTGATTTGATACCGCCATATTCCTAATGCCAGTCTCTCCTCATCTGCATCTATTAAAGTTCAGCCAGCTGTTTTTTCAGTTATATCCGACTCTCCATGACTCCGTGGGGAATTTTCTCGGCAAAGATACTGGAGTAGTTTGTCATTTCCATCTCCAGCTCATTTTTACAGATGAGGAAACTGAGGCAAACAGGGTTAACAGCTTTCCCAGGGTCTCACACATAGTAAGTGTCTAAGGCCAGATTTGAAGTCAGGAAGATGAGTCTTCCTGACTCCAGGCCTGGCACTCTATCTACTGTGCCACCTAGCTGCATCTTTTCAAGCTTCTCTTGAAGTTCATCTCCTTTCTCTTCTCTCTGAGTGAAGCCTTTGCTGATCCCCCTCCTTATTACTGCTCTGATCTTCCTCCAATACTCAAACACAGACTTGGCTGTGTGCATGGTAGTTAATAAGTATTTATATAACAATTAATTTGTGCTAGGCATTGATTTAAGCACTAGGAACAGAAAGTAAGGCAAAAACACAGTCCCTGTCCTCAAGGAACTTACTTTCTAGTGATGGAAACAGCATGTAATTAACTAGATACATGTATGATCCATATAGAATAGATAGAAATTAATCTTGAATAGGAAAGCATTAGTAGTGGGGGAATCTCAAATCCCAGGGAAAGTTGGATTTGGACTGAGTCTTGAAGGAAATGAGGAAAATTTAGAAGTAAGAAGTAATGTGGCAGAGCATTCTGGCATGGGGGCGGGTGGGTGGGATGTGCAAAGCAAAAGCATGGAATCTGGAGTTGGAGCATCATATCCTTGAGTGTTCTGTTTGTAAAACTATAAGTAGGACAATGGGTGTAGTTAGACCTCAGACTACATGGAGGTAAGGTCTAAGAAGGCTGGAAAGGTAGGAAAGAGAATAGGTTGTGAAGAAGTTTAACTGCTAAACAGATGACTTTATATTTTATCATAGAAGTAGTAGGGAGCCATTGGAACTCTTTGGAGGCAGGGGGAAAGAGTGATGTTACCATGGGGTATCTCTTCAGTAGAAATGGAAAGTTCTCTAAGGCAGGGACCATTTTGCTTCTGTCTTTGTAGATCCAGCAATTTAACAATAGCACTTTGTACATCATAGGTGCTTAATAAATGTTTAATAAATTGATGATGCTGGTGGTGGTTGTGGTGATGATCATTATGAACTTCGGAAATACCAGCTCAGTATTCTGGATGGGAAAGAGAATGTCTTTTGTTGCCTCTTAGTTTTTCAAATCAAGACAAATCAATCAATAATCAAACAATCTCATTATTTATTAAGTGCCTACTTATGTGCCAGGCACTGCCTAACTGCTAGGAATACAAAAAGAGGCAAAAGACAGTACCTGCCCTCAAGGAGCTTACAATGTAATGGGTGGGGGTTAGAAACAGCATGTCAACAAATTAATACAAAGCAAACTATATACAGGATAAATAGGAAATAATTAAGAAAGGGAAGGCATAAGCTGTTTTAAAATGCCACTTAGCATTTGTGTACTCATCATTTAGAAAGCACTTTTACAATTCATTATCTTGTTTGATGCTCACAATAACCCTGTGAGGGAGGTGGGTGGGGGTAGGTAGCAGTCTCTTCTATTTATGAATGTTGAAGCTAAAGCCAGGAGAGGTTGCTTAAAGTCACTCAGCTATTTAGTGACAAAACCAGGATAAGAAGCTATATCTCCTCACTTCTAGTCCAATGGATCATCTGAAGGCAAATGCGAGAACTCTTTTAGTGCAGTGGGGAATAAGAGGAAGAGTGAAGAGTGAATAGGAAGTTTCCTGATCTCCAGTCATGACTATAAGGGCTATCTTTCATTCCAGGGCAGCAGCCCTATCTCAGGAGTATTCTCCTAACATCCACTCTTCAATCTTGGAAGAATTATTGGGAGCCCCATGTTTTTTGGGACTATCCAAGAAAATCTCTTAAAGGGGAAACTTTTGGCTAGTTACAAAGGCCAACTGTTGTTTGGCTGGCTTCTAAATGCAAATACTTCTCCCCCTCCCCTAAATTCTCATCCTAGTGTTGGATGAACATATTGTAATTATGCTAATCAAGCTGGCTGGCCAACTTGAAGCCATATGGGAGGGGCACTTATTTCCCTAATTGTTTCCCTCACTTCCTAGGGCAGTTGTCTGGCTGACTCCACTGAAAGAAAATAGGCATTGGGGTTGGCAGCAATGCAGAGCCCTTCACCCTAGGCCTTATGTATTATTAGATGTTTTATGACTTATTCCATGAGAAGTATGCTGGATTTAGAGTCAGGAGAGTTGGGTGTGATTTCTGCCGTGGGTACTTTCTAGCTTTGTGTTCACAGGCAAGCCAGGAACAGGCTTTCAGAACCTGTTTGCTTATTGGTAAAATGGGAACCATCATACTGTCTCACAGGGTTGTCAGGGTGGTGCTTTGTTGTAGTGCTAGAGAAAAATGAAGTCATGATGTTAGTGGGCTTGCTACTTTTTTTTTTTTTGTGGGGCCATGGGGGTTAAGTGACTTGCCCAGGGTCACACAGCTAGTAAGTGTCAAGTGTCTGAGGCTGGATTTGAACTCAGGTACTCCTGAATCCAGGGCCAGTGCTTTATCCACTGAGCCACCTAGCTGCCCCGAGCTTGCTACTTTTGAGCTGGTGTAGACTGGGTGGGTATTTAGAGAACAGTCACTAAGAATGAGATAAGGCAGTGATGGGGGCTTTCTGCTTGGCTAGGTAAGGACAAGGCACTGGATTGGACTTTGGCAAAATTGTTCTTGGGACATCCCAGACTAACATGGGAGTAGTTTTCAGCATGTAAACAGAGTATTTACACAATTATTTAAGGAGGAAGAGACCAGTAACCACTGGGATACAGGCATTTGGAAAAGCTTCCTGGAGGAGATGACATATTCACTGAGCCTTGAAGAATGCTAGGGATTCTAAAAAAAGTCAAGAGTTGGAGATGGGGTGAGGGTGGGAATAACTCCACCATGCAATGAATGGAGGATGAGAGAGTACTCAGATCAGGGACCAGCAAGCCATCCATCTGTTTAGTAAATTCACATCAAGATGTTAGTAACTTAATGTATTAGCCTTCTCAGGAGTATCTGCACTTTAATAGAGAAATGATAGTGGGAAAAATAAGAAGAAGAACAAGAATGAAAACAGCACATTCGCAAAGTATAATATATTCATTAATATCTTTCATTTATTAATTCATTAATAGTTTAAAAAGGGCATATATATATATATATATATATATATATATATATATATATATATATATATATATATATATATATATATATATATATGAGATCTCATTTGATTTTAGCTATAGTTCCCTGAGGAAGGTGGTATAAGTAAGTATGGTCTCCATTTCCTAGATGAAGAAACTAAAGGACAGAGAAGGCAAATGATCTGTTAAAGATCCTGTGGCTAAAAAGTAGTGGTTCTGGGATTTTGACATAGGTCTTTTGATTCCAAAACTACTAGATCAGTCCTGAAGTGGAAGTGAGGGTCTTCTGAGCCACCATGGCCTGACTCTAAAGGGTTTTTGATCAACCTCTCAGTGAGTTGCATTCTACCTTCTCCAAGATAGCTAAGTGTGGGACTGCTCTCTTAGAGAAATATGCTTGTACTTAGCCCCCATTTCACAAACTCCCTCCCATGTACAAGCTCCCAATGTTTCCCCTCCTAAGCTGAGCATTGATCCTTCAAGGCAATTATAACCTAACTGTTACTCAGGTGCCCACAAGAGTAGCTGTTCAGGTGCTACTGGGAAAATTATCCTTCCAGTCCCCAAGCATATAAATCCCCAGTCCAATCTCAGATCACTTTGTGACTGCAGTAGGTGATACTTGGAGGTAGGTACCCTAGGAATGCTGGCTCTATGCTGTGAAGCAGTGACCCATAAGAGGACTCTCATCTACACCTTTTAATTTCAATGGAACAAGAGTTAGTTGCACAGTATTAGGAGGCATGGATGGGTGTTGATATATATATCACAGACATGATCACATTATCTTCCCTTCCAAGCTCACCCCTCTTCTGGATTTTCCTATTATTGTTGAGAACATCACCATTCTTCACATCATTTAGGTTCACACCCTGCGTATAGATTATTGTAGTAGCCTCCTAATTGGTTAGCCAGTCAGTAAGCATTTATTAAGATTGTACCATGTACTATTTTCTTCCCTTTCCATTTCATCCTCCAAATAGCTGGCTGAGTGATTTTCCTGACCACGTCACTCCCCTATTCAATAAACGCAAGTTATTCCTTATTGATCAAATATTATTTCATTTTAGCTCATCTTTTAAAGATTTCTATTTTTGTGTGGTTGATACAAAAACAATATAATAGTAAATAATATTCCATATTAGGATATGCAGCTAGCTTATTGATAAATATATACATCTTAAGGGTGTGTGCTCAAAATTCTTTTACTGATGAGGTTTATGATCAAAAAAGTTTAGAGATGACTGAAATATATCACATTGTATCTGTAATTGTGGAATTCTAGGCACCATAGTACCTAAGTAGGGGAGATACATTTGGACAATAAGTGATTCCTCAGATAACATCAAATAAATGACTCCTCACTTTGCCTACCTGCAAGGTTAGTTCTGGCAGGATTTAATAGCAAATAAACAAACAAAATCCCAAATCTATAACCAAGTTTTTCTTTCTTTCAAATTTCCTGTCTTCTCTGTGATTGGGAAACCTGTCCAAGGAAATCTGACATGAAACTGGTCTCCTTTAGTCCTGGAAAGACATACTATCATGAGCTTTGTTCAGTAAGTGAGCATTTTGAAATATCCAAGGTTTATCATGTACATCTTATTGGAGACTCTCCATCATTAATTTAGCAATGGAAAGGACATTAGAGATTATCAACTGATCTACCTCCTCATTTTACAGATGAGTAAACTGAGACCCAGGGAGATGAAGCAATTTGTCTAAGGTCATAAGGTCATACAGCAAGTAGTAAAAGTGGAATTCAAACTCAGGTCCTCTGACTAAAAACCTAGTATTCTCTTTAATCAATTGATAAGCTTCTGTTAAGCACCAATGACAACTTGCTGGGTATGGTACCACATTCCCTCTCTTCTTTCTCCTCTCTTTCTTTGATGCTTCTTTTTCATGTTTCTGTTATGCCATGCATAATACAGCCATAAGAGACCCAAAAGGAGACCCAAAGTTATGAGTGGGTGACTGGCTGATTAAGCATATGCTTTGTCCTTTGTTCAGGCAGTGTGGAGTGGGTCTTATTGGCTATGTCATCTGGTTGGAAATATCCTGGGTCCAGTTCTAAATAATCAATAACTATGGTTCAATGTAGAAAATCAATTTAATTCCCTTTAAATATAGGTGCTCAGCAGGTATTGTTGGAATATAAAGGAAGACAAGTTACTTAAGGTACTTACTATAGATGTGTGCATTATGTGCTGTGGTTTCCTCTCTCTGTCTCTGTCTGTCTCTGTCTCTCTCTTTTTCCATGCTCTCTTCCTCTTCCATGCCAATATGCTTTGCCTTTTCTTCCTCTCTGTCTCTGTCTGTCTCTCTCCTCTCCTGCTCTTCCATGCCAATATACTTTGCCTCCTCTTCCTTTCTCTCTCTGTCTCTGATATTAGTATCAGTCCCCTTTCTCACCTTTTTTCCCACTCTTCCTTGGCATTTCTGTCCTTATTTCTGTCTTTAGCCACCCCTCCTTTCCATCTCTACTTATTCCATTTCTCTTTCCCTTTCATTCCCTTTTCATTCCCCACTGATCTTGGACTTCCCAATGTAAAATAGCATCAGAGCAGTGGGAACACCTAAACAGGCAGACTCCCAGGTAAGGTCGGCTTTAGTGGCATTCCCTCTCTCCTTCCCTCCCTCTCTCCCTCCTTTCTCCCCCTCCACCCGCCATTGGCCTGGGTAACGTGGCTCAAATGGTCCATTATCTGAAGGATGTCTCATAACAGTGGGCGTTCTGACCTACTAAGCAATGTGAGCCATTGCAGTAACTACACACAACAGGCTAAGTGCAGGGCAGAGTTTCAGTCCTAAATCAGAATTACCCTGGATTCCTGGCACTTTAAACCAGATCGCTAATACCGAGTGATTTTATTAGAGTCTCTCTTGTGGGCAGGGATTACTTTTTTTTCATTTCTTAATGCTAGTTAAAAGGAGAAAATGAAAAGCTCCCTCCTCTGAAAAGAACTTTGGCAGGCAGACGGTAATGACCATGGAACAGACTGTTTAAATATTATTTACATATTATTTGAAGTCATAACATGGTCTTGTGCCTATTCGTGCTATGGTAAATGGCTGTTCAATTTGCTATTCTTAGCAAGGTTAGGGCAATTAAATTGGGGGGAAAAAAGATGAAAACCGAGGGCAAGTGGTGGGAACGAGGACCAGAGGAACTGTCAGCCATTAAGGCTGCATCTCCAGGAGCTAAGTGAAGGGGAGAGTTGAGAGATTAACTAATTGAAGCTGATATGCCTGGATAACAGGGACTAAATAAGCTGCCTTTTCCACAATAAGAGGTTATTGGCCTGAACTGTTGGACAATTGCTTACACTCTGTACTTCCCTTTGCCCTCCCATAGGCACCTGATCCAATGCAGAATGCATTCATTTAAGACTGCTAACAGTCTGCAATGTTTTCTATCCAGTAGCTATAAAAAGGATGGGAGAGAAAGGGATAAAAAATGGCAAGGTCTGGGGCAGCTAGATGGCACAGTGGATAGAGCACCAGCCCTGGAGTCAGGAGTACCTGAGTTCAAATCCGGCCTCAGACACTTAATACTTAACTAGCTGTGTGACCCTGGGCAAGTCACTTAACCCCAATTGCCTCACTAAAAAAAAAAAAAAAAAAAAATGGCAAGGTCACACACTCCCCTAGTAGCTATGCTAATAAAATTTTATATTTGTATACCAATATGATACTATGCTAGTATACTACTACTAATGGTATGTTAATATGATATAATAATATGCATTTCAAGAGGATTCCCCTCTCCCCAGTTGGGTAGATACCCATTGAAGGATTTATGGGAGGTTATGAACAAGAGTCACACAGGATGGGCAGGCATGGATGGAGCTTGATATCTATATTATTGGAGGCAGGACCCACATTTTTGAGATCACAGATCTATCAAAGGATCAAAGCAGGTTATGACTGAGGTTGACTAGGAAGGGAAATTGGAGGGAGGTGAGGGGGAAAAACTTAAAACACTCATGGAACCATGAAATCACAGGGTGTCTGAGATAGAAAAGGTTGTTAGAGATCATCTTGTTAAGCACCCTCATTTTTACAGATGAGAAAACTGAAGCATAGTGATGAAGTGACTTTGAAGGTTGCACAGCTAGACATGATCCAAAAAGTGCCATTATTCTTGCTTTGTTTTTAATACCCCCCTAAAAAAAAACCTGGAATGAGTCAGTTTCCCTACTAAACTGTGAGATTTCCCCCCCCTTTAATTGGAGGCATTTATTGCCACATTTCAGTCACTAATGAGTTTGGATGACTAAATTTTAAACCAGAATAGATGATACAGATTTCCAATGGAAATGCAACTAGGCTAGAAGCTGAAATCAGTCTCCTTTGCAAGTGGTTTGGACTATTTAGTTCAGTTGGTTTGTTCTAATATTTATAACATGGCTTGGCAGAGAAATGGAGGGGATAAGAGGCAGGGAGGCTTTGGATTTCACAAAAATTTGATGCAGGCAAGAGAAGTTCATGTGTGGTGGTGGTGGCACTGCTGTCCTGGATGGCACCCACAGTCTAAGCTGTTGGAATGGCAGTGGAGCCTTCCAGCAAGAGTTACAGGAGTCAATGCCATTTGCCACGTGGAGGTTAGCACTATAGAATGCAATGGAATTGGAAAAAATGCCTTCTGGAAGTCAGATGATGTGAGAGTGAATCTTTGCTCTGGCATTTCTTAGCTGTACGACCCTGGACAAATACGGTAACTACTTTGTCCCTCAGATTCCTCATCTGTGAAATGGGTAAAATTATCCTTTGGGTTATGTACACATAGGGTCAGTGTCAGGAAAGTGCTATAGTGTCAACCTTTATCAATATAGGTTCTTAATTATATACAAAGATAAAATCAATATAAAATTATATAGAAATAAAAACGATCAATAATTTTTACAGTGATTATATAAGGTGTTCACAATTAACATTGCTTTTTAGATTTGTGCTGGTAATACAAGGGACACTGTGGTAGAGTGAAAAAAACACCGGTTCTAGAGTCAGAGGGGATGGATTCAACCCTCACCATTAGCATATACTACCTATGTAACTTTGAGCAAGTCACTTAACCTTCATAGGCCTTCTGAAGGAGTTGGGCTAGACAGATACCAAGTGTTCTTCTAGCCTAGTTATTCAATGTGCCTTTCAGATATATTGATTTCCTCAGAGGCACCATTTAGTTAATCCTTCTAGCTCAGGGCTGCTTAACCTGAGACCTATGAACTTGATTTGTTTATTTTTTAAAATGTTTTGATAATTATAGGTTAATGTAATTGGTTTCCTTTGTAACCTTAGGTATTTAAAAATATTCTAAGGAGTCCATAGTTTCAATCAGACTGCCCAAAGGAGCCCATGACCCCCAAAGAACCACTGTTTTAGATGGTAAGTCCCTCCTGAAGGCAGGCAGGCACTTTGCCTTGCTCATCTTTGTAACCAATCCCTGCTACCCAGCATAAGAAGTAACACACACACACACACACACACACACACACACACTAAATATTTATTAAATGAAGGCTCCTTTGGCTAGATTTCCCATCAGCATGGTTGACTGAGAGCACAATTTAGCACATTTTGCACAATGTGCCCTCAGTTATCCAGAGAGATACTGTTAGAAGACTGCACTGTGGGATCTAGTATTCCTTTTCTCTATGACCTGGGCATGCTGATGGGAATCACATATGCACTATCAGAGACAAATAGATCTTAGCATCTTGAGGACTATGTGTTAATGTCTGAATTCTCAATACACCTGGTTTTGTTTTCCTCTCTTAAAGAATCTGACCAGTGGCCAAGTGCTCATGAATGAGTTGTATTTAAAATGTACCTTAAAGGAACAGGGAAATGTTACTTTTGAATAACTTCCTTCCTCTCTAGTACCCTTTTGATTCTCGGTCCAGTGAGAGGCCTGAACTTTGAGCACCTCCTTAAGTATTCAGACACGTATGAGGAAACAGAAGAGGCAATCAAATTACCCGAACACTGAACACTGGGCCACTCAAGAGGGCTTTCTCAAGACGACAGTTTCAGCTTCCAAAGAGGCGTGCAAACCGGAATAATGAAATGTTCCATTTGGTTACATTCCTGGCCAGCGGGAGGGGACAGCCTCTGAATGGGAAAAAAGGTGGGGAGTTTTTAGCCTGATTTCTGTGATGCTGATAAGCAGTAATTTTTTGCAGAGGGGGGAAAAATAATCGAGTGCAATGAAACCGTTTTCATAATACCATGGGAATGAGTTATTGGTTGAGGTAAGGCACAGTTACTAATGGCTGCCTGAGCTTTCATCTCCATCTTTCATGGGCCAGGCAGACATTTTTATAGTGCTGACACAAAAAGAGAGCGTTTACGCTGCTTCCATTCTCCATCTGTCAACAGTTAGGTTAAAATGCCACTTCAGGATTACTTTTGATCAGATTTCCATTCAAACTTGCTACAGGACCTCAAGGTCCACCACTAGAAACTTTGTTATTCCTGGGGCTCTGATCATAGAACATTTTCAGACTATTGATGGTTAGGAAGGAAGAGGAAAGGGAAGTCATTTTATTTTTGCCTGATCCAGGGGGAAAGTATCATTTCTTCTTCTCTATAATTCCCTAGATTCTGGTCTGGTTGTACCACAGTATTCTCAGAGCCCTTTCTAAGTACCAGGTCCAAGAAAGGGATGCTTCTTGGTTCATTGTTCCTGATATATGCCTGCCTTTGAAACTGCAGACCCCATATAAAAATGAAATTGAAAACCACCTTGAAAACACCATTCTCACCTCAGCCCCTGCCAACAGAGACTCGATGACTTTTGAAGCTAGATTTCTCCTTCCAGCATTTCACCCTAGCTCCTGTTTGAGTTTAGAAAACTACAAGTCAGGAAAAGCCGATGGGAGGGGAGCCACATGCAGCAAACAGACATAATATATTTGCTTCATTCTCTGCCTCCTTCACAAACCCAGATTCTTTTTCAGAGCCAATACTGGTCTTGGTGACCAACTAAGTGTTATCCTGAACATGGTTTCCATTTTAAAGTAAACAAAGATGTCATATAAGGAAAAACCAATAGGCCAGAGTTATTTTTGTTTAACACAAGCAAATGTTTATACAGTATCATAACTTCTGACATGGAAGGGAGCTTAGGGGTGATTTGGTCCAGTTCCCTTATCTTCCAGTTGCCCAAAGTCACACAGGTAGCAAGTAACAGACATTGGATTAAAACTCAGGCTCTTTGACCCCAAGTGCATCAAATTTTCCACTGATACATATGTCTCTGTCAGGGAAAGTTCTCATAGAGCTAATCATTTAGAGAGGTCCCTGTTGTTTGGTTTAAGGTGCTGCGGCACCCTATCATACTATGATAAGACTTTGTCCACGGAGCTTGAGTTCCTGTAGGTGGAGCCTGGAAGGTGAAAATGAAGATGGTGGTGACGATCATAACAATAATTAACAATAATATAGTGCTTTAAAGTTTGCATGGTGCCTTACATACATGTCATCTGATTTGATTCATTTTGTTTGTTTGTTTGTTTTTGCAGGGCAATGAGGGTTAAGTGACTTACCCAGGGTCACACAGCTAGTTAAATGTCAAATGTCTGATCCCGGATTTGATCTCAGGTACTCCTGAATCTAGGACCGGTGCTTTATCCACTACACCACCTAGCTGCCCCCTGATTTGATTCTAATAGCTGGAACTCAAATAATACCTTAAGGCTTACAAACTATTATAGAAGTCATCTCATTTGCCCCTAATATCTGGCATTTATATAGCACTTTAAGGTTTGCAGAATACTTTATGTATTCTCTTCTGTAAATAGAATATTATTACCCCCATTTTACAGATAGGGAAACTGAGACTGAAAGAAGGCAAGTGGCTTCACCAGGGTCACATAGTAAGTTCTGAACTTAGTCCTTCCTGACTCCTGTCCAGCATGCTCTCCATTTTGCCATCTAATTAGATTTATTTAAAAAAAAAAGGTTTTAATAAAGAGCCCAGTGATTGACAGCCTGCCTATCGCCCAATGGTAAACATAGTTCAGTTCAGAGAGACATCATCAGGTTTGCCATGAGGTACTGAATTTTTTAGCCATTGAAGCTCTGGAAGAGAATAATTTTTAACAATCACTATTTACATCATACTTTCAGGTTTGGCAAAGCATTTTATATTTATGATCCTAATTAATCCTCATAACAGCCCTTTTGAGGTGGTTATTATTATTTCCATTTTATAGTTGAAGAAACTGAAACAGAAATACTAAATGACTTTGCCCAAGCTCACATAAGAAGTTTCTGAAGCAGGATTTGAACTCAAGTCTTTATGACTTCAAGCTCAGCACTCATTCTACCAAGCCACCTAGCTATACCAGCCAGAGAGGGGTATGATTTAGATTAGCAGAGGGATTCCCCACGTCAAAGCAATGACAAAGTCTTGCAATATTGAAATAATATTTAGAAAATGGGAATGGAAAGACTAAAATTTTGCATGAATTTAGGGGAATTATGATTTCTTCTTTTTTATGAACACTTGCTTTCTAATACTGCAAAGCTTAGAAGTGGCAAAGATGAGATCTGAGTCCAGGTCTCCTGAAACACAGGCATGTGCTCTTTCTATATCATGTGGAATGGCCAGCAGAGAAATATATGGGGAAAATGTGAGACAGAAATGGGTGGCATAAAAAATGCAATTGGAATCATAATGGGTTGGGGCATCATTACTGACCATGGTAGTGTGTTTCTAAATGGGGAGAGCTAATAGGCATTGGAAAATGAGGCCCATAAACTTTGGCTTCTCTTAGAGGCTATGTTTAGAAAGAAGGTGGGGCTGAGAACAATGAATCTCATAGTTATTCTAGTTCAGTTCCCTTCTGGAATTTGCATCAGTGTGACTCATGCTCCTGAGTGGGCATAGGTAAGGTATAGCCTATTTTAAATGATGACTTATGTACAAGAAAGGGCATCTAGTTGGCACAGTGGATAGATCATCAGGCCTAGAATCAGGAAGACTCCACTTCTTCAGTTCAAATATGGCCTCAGACACATACTAGCTGTGTGACTTTGGGCAAGTCACTTAACCCTGATTGTTTCAGTTTCTTCATCTGTAAAATGAGCTGGAGAAGGAAATGGCAAACCACTCCAGTATCTCTGCCAAGAAAACAACCCCAAATGGAGTCATGAAGAATCAAACATGACTGAAACAACTGAACAAGAATAACACATATGAAAAGGGAACTCAATAAGGAAATGTATGATTAGAAAAGGAAGAGGTCCAGCAATGTGGGGAGCATGGGGGATAAGAATAGTTTGTGTACTCTCCTGGTTCCCACAAGATCTAAAAAAGCCTAGAGAATGACTCCCTACCTACATGGGTGGATTATCTGTGGAGACTATATAAAAGAACATGGGCAATAATTAACTAGGATGGGGCAGTTACAAGGCACAGTGGATAGAGCACCAGCAGTCAGGAGGACCTGAATTCAAATCTGGCCTTAGACACTTACTAGCTCTGTGACCCTGGGCAAGTCACTTAACTCTGATTGCTTCCAAAAAACAAAATTAACTGGGATAAGAAGGCATGAAGTGGTAGCAAACCATATCAGTGGAGGAAATATTGTCTTTTGCTTCTTTTTGTATCACTAGCATTTAGCATGGTAATTGACACATAGTAGATGCTTAGTGAATGTTTATTTAGTGATTGATCTCTGACATCTCTGGTTTGGGCTGTGACAGGTAGTTAGATTGACAACTAATAGACTTCATCCTTTGGAACATAGAACTTGGACAGAAACTATACACAGGCAGTGAAATGGATTTGGAATTGAAAAGGAGGAGGAGAGTAGAGGCTAACACTAGAACAAATTGTAGAAATGTTTAAAATTAAGGAACCCAAGGCTTCTCCTTAAAACCAAGGCTCGCCTTTTCAACATCACCATTCTTCTGCTAATTTTATATGACTGCAAGTCATGGAATCCTATGATCTTTGAAGAATTGTAATGAAAAATCACCTAAAGGGCAATGGAGGGGTGTGTGCTGGGGACAAGCAGGCTGCACACATTCCAAATGGCAGCTAGATAGCATAGAGGACAGGGCTCTGTGCTGGGCATCAGGAAGACCTGAGTAAAATCAAGCTTCAGAAACTTAAGAGTTATGTAACCTTGGGCAAGTCACCTAATCTCTGCCTCAGATACCTCAACTGTAAATTGGGGGTTATAATAATAACACCCCTATAGCAAGGCTGTTATAAAGACTGAGATAATATTTGTAAAGTGCTTAGTACAGTGCCTAGCACACAGTAGGTGCTTCATGAATTGAGTGATGACTATTGAATGATTGATGGGAAGCTGAATAGTAATCCATGGGATGTCACAGAGAAAGGCTCCCATCCCTTGGTATGCATGGATAGGAGTCACATAGGATGAACAGCATGGATGGGTAACTCCTTATGTCGACTAAGGACCTTTGCCTATCAATGAGACCACAGGTCTATTGGAGTATCAACGTATTGATTCATACTACTACTCAAAAACTTGAGTGACTCTAGGCTGCCTGTCTTAGCAAGCTGTTCTGCCTTGAGCTATTCATGAGCTGACTTGGGACAGTAGAAACAGAAAGTCTCTGCACCAGGACATTGGTTGCTCAGAAATCTGGTTGAAATGGGCTAGTGGTTTTGGGATGCTGACAGCGGAGTCATTCTTTTGGAGGTACCCAAGGGGTGAAATGAATGAAAGGGAAAATGATTTGTTTAGTGGAAATTGGTGTAGGCTGATGGGTGAGTAGCTATTTCCAAGATGTATGGGAGCCCCCTGTCTCAGAGCAATAGCCTTCACAGCACTTTTCATGGCAGATTTAGAATGGAGAACGCTGATTTAATGGGTCAGAGCCTGAACAAATGAGCAATATGTGCTTAGGATGTGGGGAGATGGAAAGTTGGAGAATGTTTGCCCAAGTTACAATCACTTTGGGCAAGCAAAGTGGGTTTTAGCATCTCAGCCTGGCCTCACTGTCTAAGATTGTACTTGCTTAATGATCTTTAAATAAATTGCTGGCTAGAACTTATTACAAAGGAACTCAATGACTCTGTCATGGGGGGTGATGATGTCACTGAATTTTGACTTCAGCTATGTCTGTGATGGTTCCAGATGATAAGGTAGTTGTTGGTGTTAGTTGTTTCAGTCGTGTCCAACTCTTCATGACCCCATTTGGAGTTTTCTTAACAAAGATACTTAAATGGTTTGCCATTTCCTTCTCTAGATCATTTTACGGATGAGGAAACTGAGGCAAACAACATTAAGTGACTTGCCCAGGATCACACAGATAGTGTCTGGGGCCATATTTGAATTCAGAAAGATGAGTCTTCTTGACTCCAGGTCTGGAGCTCTATCCACTGTAGTACCTGGCTGCCCAGATGTCGAACTGTAGACACTTCTATTCTTCTGTTTTGTCATCAGTTAAAATATTACTGTAGTAATGACAATAACCAACATTTACATAGTGTTTTATATATGTAATTCTAGAGCTCAGCATGTTGAGCTATAAGGGTTATTATATATACATTATCTCATCTGATCATCTCAGTAACCCTGTTAGGCAAATGCTACATATCTTATCCATTTTATAGATGAGGAAACTGAGACTGAGACAGATTAAGTTTACCCAGGATCACAAAATTCTAATAAAAACTAGGTCTTTCTGACTCCAAATTGAGTGTTCTATCCACAACACTATAGCACCCATGAACACAGATGGAATCCAGAAACTTTTTATTTCAAAAGTTATCATTTAACATAAATATCCCTTCCCCTCCCTACCCTCTACCATAGTCTAACCCATTAGAAAAAGGGGTAAAAGGTTGGGCCAGCTAGGTGGCACAGTGGATAAAGCACCAAACTTGGGTTCAGGAGGATCTGAGTTCATATCTGACCTCAGACACTTGATACTTACTAGCTGTGTGACCCTGAGCAAGTCACTTAACCCTCATTGCCCTGCAAAGAAGGGAGGGGGGTAAAAGGACATTATTAATGATTTATTTTCCATTCTGAGTATAAAGCAAGCTTGGGCAGAGGTGAAGTCTAAATTTTCTACAATTTAGACCAGATTTCCCCCCCTCAAGTAGGTAGGGAAACAGGTTCTCTGAACACCCAGCTTCATGATGTGCTAAATCACAAAGGCTTTCAGTCCTGAAAAAGACACTTTCAGTCATTCAACAAATTTTCAGTGAGTATTAACCAGGCGCTGTTTGTGTGTGATTGGGGGAGGGAGTAATGGTGGTGGTGGGGATGGTGGGGGGGGGGGAGAGGTAGGTGGAAGTGGAGTGGGTAAAAACGTAAATAAAGTAGATCCTAGGAGGAACTTATAGTCTAGTGGGAGAAAATAGGATGTCTACTCAAGTAAGTACAATATGCACAAGCAAATAGTTAGGATAAAAAGCAGTATAAATTGGAAAGTATAGTGAATTGGAAAGAGCCTTGGACTTGGAGCCCTGGATTTGAAGCCTTTTCTGAAACCCTTGGGCAGCTATGAGGTAGAGTGGATAGAACACCAGGTCTAAAGTCAGGAAGGCCTGAGTTCAAATACCTCAAATACTCAGACACTTAGTAGCTGTGTGATCCTGGGCAAGTCACCTAACTCTGTGTGCCTCAGTTTCCTCATCTATATAATGAGCTGGAGAAGGAAATGGCAAACCACTCCAGTATCTTTGCCAAGAGTCAGACACAACTGAAAATGATTGAACAACAACAAAATCTAATACCCTCTAACTGTGTAATGGTGAACAAATCAACTTCTCTTACCTTCTTCTGGGAAAATGAGGCAGTATCTGCCTCAAAAGGCTGTTGTGAGGATCCAATGAGATAGTGTAGGCAAACTGTTCTATATGCTATTTAAAAGGTTAAACCTATAATTTAATTGATCTAGGATAGTGGTTCTCAAAGAGTAGTCCAGATACTCCTTGGTGAGGGAAGACTAAGAAGCAGAATATGTCCAGCAAGTCAAACCATCACCTCATACTTTGGCCACCATCGTCCTGTAGACCTTGATGATAACATCAAAGGACCCCAAACCCAAGATCCAGGGAACAAAAATAATTTCATCCCAATGCCCACAGCATCCTGGGAATTAAACTCTGTGGAGATACAGCCTGACAACTGCAGGTGACTCAGCTACATCCATCAAAGATCCAAAAAAGAAAGTTCCTATCACCAAGGTCTTTGGCACTGTCAAATAGTTCAACATCAAAAACTGATGTAATTTTATCCATGAAAAAGATGTCTAAAAAGAAGTATCACCATCTGCTTTGCCTCCATAGCCTAAGAACTGTGGGACTTTTCCATCTTTCCATGTGTTGTCTCCCCCATAAGAATGGGAACTCCTTGACAGGAAGGAGGGTTTTGCTTTTCTATTTGTATCTCTAGCACTTAGCACAGTGCTTTGCACATAGTAAATATGTAAAGTAAAGTCAATGCTTAATAAATCATTCATTCATTCACACACCAGTTATTATGAATTGCCATTAGAGTGTTTTTACAGAAGGCTGAGAGGAGAGAGAGAGAGAGAGAGAGAGAGAGAGAGAGAGAGAGAGAGAGAGAGAGAGAGAGAGAGAGAGAGAGAGAGAGAGATAGAGATCACTTTTGGTGAAAGTGATCAAGAAAGACCTGGAGGAAATATCACTTGAACTTGTCCTTAAAAGAGTGCCAGACAGCTAATGCTGAGTTAATGATTTGAATTAAAGTGTGGTGGTGGGAAATAGATATGGACATTCAAGAAATGGAAGTTATCCTAGTTTGGTTGGAGTAGAAGACATTTGTAAAAGAGTAAGGAGAGGGGAGGCTCAGAAGGAAGACTGGACACAGGTCCCAGAGGGCTTTGAATACTAAGTTAATGAATTTGGGCTTTATTTGATAAGATGCACTTAGCTTTTGAGCAAGGGAGTGATAAAGAGGGTGCTTTAGGAAGAGGGATCAATCTAGTGTTGGTATGCTATGGATGGGAGATAGGATGGCCAGTAAGAAAGCATTATTCTAAATGCATCAGGATGTACATGATCTGAATTAGGAGGGTGGCAGAATTAAAAAGGAAGAGGGGCAGCGAGGTGGCGCAGTAGATAAAGCACTGGCTCTGAGTTCAAATCTGACCTCAAGCACTTGACACTAGCTGTGTGACCCTGAGAAAGTCACTTAACCCTTATTGCCCTGCAAGGAAAAAAAAAGGAAGAGACGGATTCGAGAGCTATTGTGCAGGAAGAATTGGAAAGGGTATAAAATAGATTAAATGCAGGGAATATGGGAGAAGGAAGAGACAGATAGCTTTGTAGTTTGAGCAAGGAAGCAATTGGAGAATAATTGTGATGTTAAGTAAGAGAAAAATGGAAATCAGGAAGGGAGCTGGGGTTTTTTGTGGGGAAAAGGGGAAAGATGGGAGAAGGATGATGAACTCAGACTAAGAAGTCTTGACTCTAAGGTGCCATCTCAAGTAGGAAGCTGGAAATGTGAGACTAGGGCTCAGAAAAGAGATCATTGCTGGAATATGGATTTGGTAGTCATGCACATAGATTGATCATTGAAGCTTTGGAATTGGATGAAATCACTGAAGGGCAGACCGGATATATACATGGAGAAAACAAGGTGGTTGAAGATAGATCCTAATTTAGACACAAGGAAATTTAGAGAGTGAAGGGAAAAATGAATGTTGAAAGAATTCAGAAGGTAGGGATGGCCAACAATATTATATATTACAGTACAGTCAAGGAACATTATAATTAAGAAGGGGTTATAGGATTTGAAAATGAGGATATTGATGAGTTTAGGGTGAGCGGTTTTAATGGAAATTAGATTACAAGAGTTTGAGCAGTGGAAATTGATGTGGATCATTCTTTTTAGAAGTTTGACAGAGAATGAAGGAGAGAGGGGATAAATAGATTGAGGAAAAGTACGTATCTACAGCTATCTATTTATGTATTGTTAAAATTACTGGGTAGACTTGAGTATGCTTGTAGGCAAAGAGGAAGGAGTCAATCTAAGGGAGACACTGAAGATGCAGAAGAGAGAGCAAGTAATTGATAGATTGAAGTTCTGGAGAAGGGACTGAGGGGGATGGAATCAGAGGCACAGGTGGAGGGGTTAGCCTTGGCAAGGAGGAGGCAGAATGAAGAATGGCTTTTCAAGATGAAGGCAACAATCTCAGGATGCTATCTATCATGGAGTCTGACTAAATAGCAGTCCATGTACACAAAAATGCTGAAGAAGCAAAGGCATTTCTATTTCTCTGAGCTGGGCAAAACAATTTCTGCATTCCAGGCAACTTAAATGCCATTTGTATCTGGGTTTGACAGTTGCCTGTCCCATCCATAGAGTGAAATGGCTGCCTTTCTTAACCGTTTTTGAATCCCCCAAAGCCTCATTGGCATGAGGTTCTTTGCCCTACTTTTCAAGGGTTAGTTATGCACCTGGAAATGTATGTCTGAGTTCTTCTAGAGTTAATATTTATTCACAGAAAATCCATTTTATGGCTTTTCAAAAGAAAAATTCAGGATATTTATTTCCTGCCATCACTTGTCTAAACCAACCCTACCCAGCCAGCTGTCTTGATGGTGAATGGTTGGGGCCCTGGGTTTATAGGGAATTGGCCTCTTTTGGTTCAGATTGCAGCCCTCCCTGCTCCTTGACCCGCTGATTCACTGAAGGTTGACTTTTGAACTTTTAGAACTGTTAGAAGTTGACTCTGGCTTTTTGAAATGGAGCTTTATGACAGACACCTGCTCTCTTTGTCCTCAACCTCCGATTGGGGTTTGTTACTCAGCCATTATTTTTATTTTGTTTTCAGTTTGACATCTGTCCTTGATCCAAGTTAGGAAGTCTATGGAGAAGATTCCAAAGGAAGTAAAGAAATGCTATTTTCATCACAAAATCTTTCTTGCTAAGTGTGAGTTTAGTGGCTTCAGTCGAGAATACACTTTGTCCTCCATTCTCTGAGTGGATTAGTAAGACCCCGGGAATCCCCTTTTTTCTTGTTGGGCAAGACCCACCTGGTTGTTTGAATATAATTCAAAACTTCTGCATATTTGTATCAACTTTTGTCAATTTCTTTGTAAATGTAATTTACCTCTGTTAGATAGGAAGTAAACTATGGGATTAACAAATAGAGGTTCTCACCTATCTTAGATTAAGCCAGAAGAATGAAGGCAATGAATTAGAGAAGAAATTATAGTTGATGAGAAGGGGAAAAACCAATGTAGTCCTGAACTTGGGATGGGTTATGGAAAGGCAAGAGATAACTGCAGAACAGGGAATTTTGAGAAGAAAGACTTCACAATGGAACCAGGGCTCAAGCTGGAGCACAGAGGTGAGGGATGTGGCAGGAGGAAAAGTTAGTAGGTAAGAGATTAAAGAAAGAGGAAATCTGAGGTACTCATATATTTTAAACTGAATGTGACCTCAAAATTCATCCAATATGATCCCCTCATTTTATAGATGTGAAAATCAAAGCCCCAAAAGCTCACACAGGTAGTAAGTAATAGAGAGGGTTTAAGACACTCAGGTCTTCTGAATCCAAACCCAGTATCCTTCCCATGGCATATTGCTGCCTGAGAAAGCATACAGAAGGTCTGAAAAAGGAGAGAGAAGCCCAAATTGAATATAGCAGAGAGATGAGGCTGTGTCTACAGGTCATCAACACGTCAGTGAAAAGCAAAATAATTGAGTGAGGGAAATGTTTGTTCCACACAATTCCAGGCATCTAAATGTTTTGAAATATTCAGCTCTTTGGTACTATGCTGGAAATCATCTGAATGATTGACTAGATACTGCTGTGGTCTCAAGGCTGGTAGTACCCAGGAACTCCCCCTAATCTCTTGAGGAGTCTGGGTCCCAGAACTATCAAATTGGTATGGCCCACTACTTGGTTTATATCCCAAAGACATCCCCCAAAAGAGAAAAAGACCTATTTGTATAAAAATATTTATAGCAGTTCTTTTTGTGGTGACTAAAAATTGGAAATCAAAGGTATGCCCATCAATTGGTGAATGGCTAAACAAACTATGGTATATGATGGGAATGGAATATTACTGTGCAGTAAGAAATGACAAACAGGATGACTTCAAAAAAGCTTGGAAAGAAATGTATGAAATGATGTATTGGGAAGTGAGCAGAACCAAGAGAACACTACACAGAGACAGCAATATTGTTCCATGAAGAACTGTGAATGACTTGACTATACTCAACAATACAATAATCCAAGACAATCCCAAAAGCATATTGATGAAACATACTGTCCACCTCCAAAAAATAACTGATATTGATGGAACAGACTGAAACATGCTATTTTTAACATTCTTTCACTGTGACAAATATGATGATAATATTTTGCATAATCATATTTGTATAACCCGTATCAGATTGTTTGCTGCCTAGGGAAGGGGGGAGGGGAGGGAGGGAAGGAGGGATAGAGTTTGGAACAGAAAAATATAAATAAAAATGTTTAACCTGAAAAAAGGTCAATTCCAATTAAAAAAAAATCATATTGCTAGAAAGGTAGCCTTGAGACTACACAGAAATGTTCTTCTCTTCCTCTGGAAGGTTGGGGATTAGAATCTCTCACTGCTTAGCCATGTGGTTCCACTCCCACTGGGCCATGTGGTTGAGAGAATGTGGTGACTACAAGGTGTCTCTGGCATTGCCTCTCTAGGGCAGAATCCTTCAGTTACTTAGTCAGGGAATCAGGGCCCGGGAATTCTTGCTACTCCAACACTGCCTTGGCTGCTACCCAGACCACCATTTTATGAGGTTATCAGTACAAACTCACTTTGCTTCTAGTCTCCTTCTTACTCTCTGAACTTTTCCACCTCCTTCCCAACAATATTGCCTCTCTCCCCCTGTTCCGTTTCTCCCCTCCCCAACTTTTTTGTTAGTCTGTTAAGTGTTTTTTTCCTATGAGAATGTAAGTTCCTTGAAGGCAGGAACCATTTTTTTTTTTAGTGAGGTAATTGGAGTTAAGTGACTTGCCCAGGGTCACCCAGCTAGTAAGTGTTAAGTGTCTGAGGCTGGATTTGAACTCAGGTACTCCTGACTCCAGGGCCGGTGCTCTATCCACTGCGCCACCTAGCTGCCCCTGGAACCTTTTTTTTTTTTTTTTTTGCTCTTATTTGTATGCTCAGTGCTTAGTATAGTGCTTGGAACATAGTAAGCACTTGATAAATGCTTATTCTCTCTACCTATTCCTTGTGCCAGAAGGTAGACAGCTTTGGGTCTAAAAGAAATCATTGACTGGGTCCTGTGCCAATGCATAGGTAGTCAGCCCCTAGGAGCCAAAGTCTGCTCTCAGATTTCTGGTCTCTGACTCATGCTCAGCTTTCTCTAAATTGATTTGAAAATGAAAAAGGAATACTCTGCCATGGAACCTCTTTTTGATTACTCATATGCAAGGTGAGGGCTCTGACCTATAATAGTTAAAGCCAACTAGTTCATCTCCAATTGATGAGACTTAAGGAGATTGTCTCATCTTCAATAAAGGGTAGTTGTTTGTCCTTTCTTTCTGAAGAGGACCATGACATGAGGGTAATGTCATGACTTACAATGAATTGGATTTAAGTGAGGGAGGGCTGTGCAAAGTCACCAACCTCACTCTCCTCCAGGGTCATCTATATATATATATATATATATATATATATATGACTGGATGGCCCAAGATGTTGAAGGCAACTTGCCCAGGGTGACACAGCTAGTAAGTGTCTGAGGTAAGATTTGAACTCAGGTCCTCCTGACTCCAGGACGAGTGTTTTATCTACTGCACCACCTAGCTGCCCTCAATAAAGGGTCACCCTTCAAACAAAAGCTCACCACCTTCTAAAGCCATCAAGTTATTCTGAGAACTCTTTTGATCAACCTCCCAGAACCCATTTTGAGCCTCACAGCAACCTTGCAAGAAAGGGACTCTATATATTCTTCTCCTTCATTTCATAGATGAGAAAAGCAAAGCTTAGGTAATGTGACACATTATGGTCCTGCTTTGGGGCAGATGACCACCAAGGTCCCTTCCAACTAATTCTATGGTTCCTTGAGAAATTTGACATTTTCTTTGGTTTGGACCTTTGTTCATTGTCTTCCCTTTCTGCATTTTCTCATATCACCAGATTAGTTATGAGAGGGGAAGGAAAAAAAGAAGACGAAAAAAAGAAGACTAGGAAATATCAGACTCTGAGTTTGATGTGTTAGGTCTTTCCTAATTTCAGGTTTAATTTTTTCCCCATTCCCCCACATTGATTTTCCAGCAGGAAATAAGAGCTACAAGCTAAAATAATGGACTTATATTTTTAGAATGTCAGGTATCAACTAAGCAGGTTGGTTTTTGGGGAGAGGGAAGAGAGAGGAGAACTTTTTCAATAATTGGCAATCACACCATGTAGGTCACTAGCTAGTCCACATTCTATAATATTCATAAAGCCAGTTTGATAAAACACACATGTTTCAGTCCTCAATAGTCAAACTTCTTCCCAAATTCTCCCGATTCTGAACATTGTCCAATAGTCCAGTAGCCTGATCAACCCTTTACCTCTCTCACTCTAAAGAGAAATTTCTCTTCACTGAGAAAAAGAGCTTGTGGTAGTGTTGGAATGATGAAACCTGAGAAACTAGAAGCTATACGCTTCCAGTTATACTGCCACCTCTTCCCCTCTCACTGTTTTGCCACCTTTTTTGAATGTCGTCTACCCTCTGTTACCTTCAGAAATTATTATTAATGGAATTCTCTACACTTTCCCTGAACTCTTGGTTTTTCCTCTTAGTTCCTGATTATTTTAATTCTGCCAGACTCTTTTTCATATCCCTTGCTTGCTGGCCCTTAATTTACAAGCGAACATTTCTCCTATTCATTTCCTTCATTTTCATTCCCGTAACGTTCCTTCTTCCTTCCTTGAGCTTATACAGACAGAAGAGAATGGAAATATACTTTTCAAATTTTACTGGCCCAATTATTCTAGTTTAAATGAAGCCAAGACAGCAATCACACTGCTCTCTAAAAACCCAGGCACATTGAGAAAGGAATGAAAATATCAGTCCTTTTCTCACATTCCTAGCCCACCTGCTTTGACATGTTTTTACTCAAAAGAATGGTGAGGGTTTAGAAATGTTTCAGGTTTTGTTTGAAAGATTTTTTCTTTTGTTTTTGCCAATGAGACAAGGGAGGCAACTGAACTACTAATGATTTTTAAAAATCAATGAATCAAGCCATTGTGTGCTCAATGTGAGGTTGAGCTTCAACAAGAGAGTGTTTACACAGAAACCTATGACTTTTTCCTTTCCCTTCTCCTCCCATAACTAATTTGATGAAATGAGATAATTCAGGAAGGGAAGAGACTGAGCCAAGGTCCAATGTATAGAAATTTTCAGTGTTTTCACAGAACTATAAAATTTGTTGCAAGGGACCTTGATGGTCATCTTCCCCAGTGCCTTCATTTTATAGACTAGGATGGTGAGAAGCAGGGAGGTTGGGGTGGGCAGAGGAGGGACAGGAATTCTGACCTCCCAGATCTATATGCAATCCATAGCACCATGATCCCATAAAGCCCAGCCTAAATCCTTCTCCAATTCCCCCTGCTAGAAGTGACGCCCCTCTCCTCCTTTGTTACATCTGCTTTGTCAGATGTAAATCTCTCTTTATGAACATGAATGAATGAATGAATGAAGCATACATTTGGTGCTAATATTGCAAAAGTAAGTGCTGGAGATACAAAAATTTTTTTTAAATGAAATAAGAATAAGAATAACACAAAAATAAAATAAGAAAATAAGACAGGCTCTACTCTCAAGGAATTTGCATTCTCATGGTGGAGACAGCATTTATGGAATGTGAATTATAATTACAATGTGTGTCTTAGAGAAATTATCAAATCATCCTTAGTATTGTTTTTGTTCTGTGAGCACACTTTATCGTCTCTCTTGTACTGTAAATTTTGAAAGGGCAGGGGCTATCTATGTCTCATATTTATTTGTATAATACTTTACAATTTCTAACAGTGCCTACAATATAAGAAGTATTCTATAAATATTTATCCAAAGAATGAGTGAAGGAGTTTAGAGTCAGGCCTTTGTGGGTCCTTTGGATGCTCTGCTATGTATTTTTGTTTGTTTTGCCAGCTCCTTAGTCCATCAGTTAACTTCTCAGGTCCCCATTTTCTACTTGGCTTCAGAAAACTGTGAATGTCAGAGGCTTTCCTGCTCCCCAAACCTCCCAGGAGACCTGAGCTCTTATGGCTCTAATTTAGCTATTGGAAAAATCATTATAATGCTCTTGGGGCAACCTCTAGCTTGAAATTACTTTGTGTGTATATATATATATATAAATATATATATTTACATTGACTTACTTGTGTCCCTATTATTCCTTTAGTAGAGTGCAAACTCTTTGAGGGTAGCAACTCTTTTAGCTTTTTTTTCTTTGTATCTTCTTTATAACCTAGGGTAGTATTTGGTGCATAATGAGTGCTTAATAAATGTTTGTGGAATTGAGATAATAATCCCAGAATTTCTAGAGAACTGATCATATTTAGTATCAAGGAGACAAAGTTGGTGGCTCAGTTGATATAGTACTGGATCCCGAGTAAGGAAGACCTGAGTTCAAATATGGCCTCAGATACTTACTAGCTGTGTGACACTGAGCAAGTCACAACCTCTGTCTCTCTGTCTCCTTATTTGTAAAATGGGGATTTAATAGCACCTACTTCCCAGAATTGTTGTGAGGATGAGAAGAGATAATATTTGTAAAGCACTTCATAAACCTTAAAGTACTATATAAATGCTAGCTATATGTACAGGTATATATGTGTATGCATGTATGTACACAAGTACACAGAAGTATAAATACATCTCTGGATCTATCTGGCTTGATGTGTTCTCCTTATATCCCTGTAAAAAGAGGATATTACTGGCTGACCTTTCCCATAATTGAGTGGGATGAGCATGGGTCCACAGAGTGCTGCTGCCCAACCTGAACTTGCAGCCTCATTTGAGAGTGGGAACAGGGTTTCTTCCTCTGGGGCCCCTGGCATTTGCCACTGGAGTGGCATTGGCTTTGCCCTAATGCAGGTGCCATGTCAAGGAAAAATAATATCATCCCTTACCTAGAGCCTTAGTGCTTTTCCTCCTCATCTCTGGAAGTTTCTGTTATCTATGAAACCTCAGCTCACCTCCCTCCTTTTTCTTTTTATAATCCACAAAGGAATGAAGACATATGAAAAAGTGTTATGAGCTTAATAGAAAGTCTGTCTAATAATAATGAGAATTGCAGTGGGCTTGTAAAGAACACAGATCAGGAACACTTAACCATAATGGCGCTACACAGTAATGAAGACTCAAGTAGTTCTTATTAGATATCAAGCTGTGAATCAGAACTCATCTAACCCTCTGATTGCTGAAGGAAATCCGTAATTGATGCACTGGAATGGACATTATTATTATTACTTACTTTTATCCAGATGAAGCAGCTCCAAGGTTGCCTTGGGCCACTTTGGTACTCCAGGTGTGCAGGGCTGAGGGCTGCCCTTCCATTAAATCTTTAAATAAAGGCTCTAATCAATTTCCATTGAAATCTGTAATAACCCCATTTAACGACCAGTTTGTTTGAGTGTTAACAGCCTGTGAGCTAACAAACTGGTCATTAACAGGTGCTAACTTTACCTTTCTGGTTTAAACAATCCCTTCCTCTCTCTTCCTGTTTGTATTAGGGTGTTTATGTAAATTCTTTGAGGGTTTAAAATTTTTTTTCTTGAGGTTGGCATCTCTCATTAATCAACAAGGGGCTTTTTGCTTCCAAGGTTCTTTTCTTCCATTATTTGAACCCTGATGAGTTTTTCATTTTTTTCTCCCCATTCAAGAACAAATCAATTCTGAGTTGCCTCTAGAAGGAAGTATTTGACAAGCTCTAGAGAAGAATTTACTTATTTATACTTCCTGATCTGATGAAGTGACCAGACAAATTTTCAAGAGGTGTACATGCATAACAATCAATCTAAGCTATAAGACTTAAAATGAAGGGGTTTAAATGAGATAATTTTTAATCTCCCCTCCAATTTCAAATATGTTGTGATTCACCCTCAGATGGGTGTGACAAGGAAGACATGGAAAGGTACTACAAATGTGATTTCATTGGGATTGGGAACTCTGGATGAGGCCGAGCCCCTCTTCCAAAGAAGGGTGATACAGAAGTTGCCCAGTGTTACAAAGTCAGTATGTGTCAGTCAGGATTTGAACCTAGGTCTCCTTGGCTTTGAAGCCAGATCTCTCTCAACTAAGACATGCTGCTTCTAAAGAATTGGTAACAGTTGTGAGGTTTTTGTAGCTTCCTTAGTTTAGAAGGGAGTAACAATTATATACTGCCCTTCCTGATGGAAGGACGGACAATTTGATTTCTTCTGGGATCAAATCAACACATTAAGCAATAAGTATGTTTAAAGGTATGATGCATTGTGCTCAGCTGCCCAAATTCTCTTCCAGTCTTTTTATGACCAATAGTGTCCATTTTTCATATGACCGTCCAGGAGGGGTATGTGTGTGTGCATGTGCGTGCATGTGTGCATGTGCGTGCATGTGTGCATGTGCGTGCATGTGTGTATGCATGTGCATGTGTGTGTATGTACTACAATTAGGATTCTAGAAGTTTCCTCTGTGTAAGACCATTGAACCTGCAATTTTGATTTCAGTAGTGTCTAATTGACTTCTTGTGTCTGCTATACATAAATTATGGGAGCCAGATAGCCAATTTCTACCCAATGGAAATAACAATCAAAACAACTGACATTTTATAGGTTTTCAAGTTCACAAAAAACTTTTCATAAATTATCTCATTTAAGCTTCTCAACAACCTTGTGTTTGAGGTGAGATGTAGACTCAGCCAGTTTTGACTCCAAGTCCCAGCTGTCTCCTCACTCTGCCATAAAGTCTTTCAGCAGTCTTACTAGTTATTTATTAAGCAGCCAAAGGGGGTAAGGGATTATATTTAATTACTTATGGTAATCTTGAATCTCCCCTGTTTTCATGGATAGAAGGCTGTTGCACTAGTTAACTTTGTAATATCTGGAAGAGTCAATAATGGGCATGTCTCCCTAAAAAAGGACTTTGGACAAGAAGGAAAACATTATTCAGATTTATTGTTTTTATATAATTATGATTTTTGACTACAGGGAAGAACAGGAAATAAACCACTGAAAGTTTAATTTTTTTTTGGAAGATAGAGCTGTATTTCAGAGATACTATTGATTTACTTATAATTAGATCTTACATAATGCTTTAAAGTTGATATTACATTTTAGATGCATTTACCCATTTGACTAATATTCACTAAGATTTTCTAGAATTGTTATGTAGGATGGTTTGTGTTGTGAATAATAGTTAGGTGACTCCTGAAATTGTCCAGATAATGCATCCTTGTATGAAGGAATAGAAAAGAAGAATTATATTTGAAAGTAGTGTTGGCAAGATATAAAGGGTGATGAAGGGGAAAGAGTCAAAATGATTTTCATAAATATTATTTGTTTCCTATAACAAAAGGTAGGTATTATTACTGCTTACATAGAAGGAAATAGGATTAGAGAAGGAATCAACTTACCCAAGGTCACATATTAGAAAATCAGTGAGCAGGGACTCAAATCCGGGATTTAAACACTAAGATCAGTAGTCTTTCCACTTACATGTTAAACTTGAAAAAGCTCATAAGATGTTCTGGTGGAAATGTCCAACTGATGGCTGGAAACAAGAGACAGGAGTTCAGAAGTCAAGGCAGAACATAACAGATTTCTGGATCATTTGCATGGAGGGAATCCTAAAATGACAACTGAAGCTGTGAGAAAGGATAATATATAAGGATAATATTAAGAGGGGAGGGAAAAGGAGAGAGACAAATTAACCCTATGCCATCAAACATTTTTTACCAATGACTTGTATATAAGCATTTATGGTTTGCCATTCACATTTGCAGATGGCATAATAAGATCATAGACTGAGAGTTGGAAGAGGCCTTAGAAGCCCTCTAGGACAACCCTCTCATTCTATACAAGAAAGAATAGGCCCAGGGAAGTGAGGTGATTTAACCCAATCACACAGAGAGTGGCATAACCAGGATTTGAATCCAGGTGCTTTGGCTCTCTTTTCCACTGTACTTTGCTACCTCTAACAGAAGAATGTTAACCAGCAATGATCCAAAAAGATCTCAACAGGTTAGACTATTGTGCCAAATCTAATAGGATGAAATTTATTAGGGATAGATGTGGCCTTTTACTTGAAAAAAGAATTGCAGAGTGAGGAGACAGCTGGGACTTGGAGTCAAGACTGGCTGAATCTACATCTCACCTCAAACACAAGGTTGTTGAGAAGCTTAAATGAGATAATTTATGAAAAGTTTTTTGTGAACTTAATGGCTAGATAGCAATTCATCTGAAAAATATCTAGGGATTTTAGCAGACTACAAGGTCTGAGGTGACCATGTAGTATGGTCTCCATGATCACTATTGTACTCTTAACCTGGGCAGCTAGATGGTGCAGTGGATAGAGCACTGGACCTGGAGTCAAGAAAACTCATCTTCCACAGTTCAAATCTGGCCTCAGACACTTACTAGTTGTGTGACCCCAAGCAAGTCACTTAACTCTGTTTTGCCTCAGTTTTCTTATATGTAAAAAGAGCAGGAGAAGGAAATGGAAAACCGCTCCAGTATTTTTGCCAAGAAAACCCCAAATAGGGTCAAGAAGAGTCAGGCATGACTGAAAAATGACCCAACAACAGCAACAGCCATCTTAAGCTGCATTAAAAGATGTGTAATGTTCAGAATATAAAAGGAAATAGTCCCATTGTACTCTCTTGAGTTCATCCAATATCTGGCTTATTATGTTCAGTTTCAGCCACATTTTAGTGGGACAAATGGACTCTATCAATAGGCAGGGTCATCCAAGACTCTGGCACTTCATCTCTTATGGTATTGTGTTGGGCTCTTTGCTTAGAAGAATCTGTTGATTATATTGTGACACTGGGTTCTAGCCTCGCCAGAGAATACTCTCATTCTTTTCAGATTCAGGACATGGTTAAATAGTAGTTTAATAAACTTAGAAAGAGTAGTAAAATTTGAAAGCAAAGGACTCATGAATCACAGAACACAGCAGTTTGTTCACTTCCTTAGTTCAAACCCCTGAAGGTAGAAAAGCTCTATTTAGGTTGGATTCTGGTTCTCCTTTCAATATAGGATTGGGACAAAGCCAATCCAGAGATTCAGAGTAGTATTACAGACCTCCCAGTTCCCAGTAATAAAGGAGTGGGACACTAGCAGTTAATTC
This sequence comes from Dromiciops gliroides, assembly GCF_019393635.1. Classification (NCBI taxonomy): domain Eukaryota; kingdom Metazoa; phylum Chordata; class Mammalia; order Microbiotheria; family Microbiotheriidae; genus Dromiciops; species Dromiciops gliroides. The sequence goes on from NC_057862.1 coordinate 578,137,526, forward strand.
TCAAAAAGTTATCTCTACAAGGACTGATGAATGCTCTAGAAGCTTTTAGTGATTTTTATGGTTACAACTGCATAGGCAAATAGGACAGTAGAATCTTCAGTTGAGTCTGGCTTACAAACCTGCCTATTCCTACCACTACAGCATTGAAAAGGGGGCAGTGCTCAAATGTGAATTGAAGCAGGGACATTATAGCTGTCTTCAAGCATTTAAAAAGGAAGGACTAGACTTTTCCCCCGACTTGGACCTGGAGTGCAGAACTAGGAACAATGGGGAAGTTGCAAAGAGTTAGATTTCAAGTCATTTTTCATGTAAGAAAGAAATTTCCAATAATTAGGTATCCAAATATACCACCTCGTTGCTGGGCTGTTAACGACATGGTGCCTGACCCAGTGGGCTGGCAGGAACTCACTTGCCAGAATTCCAAACATACAAACTTCCTAAACTGATGGTGCAAACTTCTAAACTTTCAGAATTCCCAAATTTTCCTATAGAAAGAAGCCCTAAGTTTATAGGATTTGGTGGGAAAATTCCAAGCTGCCATGGGGATCAGATTATGCCCCTGTGCCACCTGAGCTGGCAGGAGCTTCTCCTTGGGGGTCTCTGAAACAACCCCTGTGCTCCTAAAGTGGGAGATCAATGGAATGAGAAGAGGGCCATATTTGGGGCATAGGACGACATCATGATCCTGGGAAACTTTGAACAGCACCCTAAATGGATCTGATTGTGGGGCCCAAATGGCTCAGGGGCTGGAAAGGGAATGAATTGCAGCTGTGTATCTGAAGGAAGAAAGTGGTGGGAGATCTCATATTTCTGCAGGACTTGTATGACCTGGACATGCTGATCAGATGCCTCTATAAACATTTCAACAGAAAGGGGAAGTAGCATTAGGGGAGAAGACTAGAAATGATAGAAACCCCTATCCCACACCTATCATCATTCAGGAGACTTACTGGTAGGGAAACTTCTCAGTGTGGAGAAAGGCCTTTGTAATGTGTTTTTCCTCACCAGAGTTCTTGAGGCAAAATCTGCACGACCACTTCTCTGGTTGATAAAAAGGATATTTGTTTATACATATGAGTTGGACTAGATAGGCTCTGAGGGTCACTTTCAACTTTGAGTTATTGTGACTATAATCTAGGGCAAAGACTTTCAGAATGACCATATTTAAAGTGTAGTAAGAATAAGAGGAGCAATATGTAATGGACCCAAAAAGCATGGTCATGTGAATTTCTCCAGGAGTCTGGGAGAAGAAATGGATGGTGGGAATCTTTCAGTCTCACACTTTAGCAAGGCAAGGGCAGCAAGAGGCCAAAGGATTGTGGTTGTTGTTTGTCCTTCATTTTGAAGGTGGCCAATGATATTACAGGATGATGTCTTGGCTCATATGTGAATTGGATGTGAGGCAGAGTTGCACAAAGTCATCAAAGTCAGCCCCACTCTCTCTTCCAGAGTCATCAAAAAGCAGGAAGACTTATGATGGCCTGGGAAGCAGTGAATGACTTTGATGTCTTCGATGCCATCACCAAGTTCCAAGAGCTCCATAGCGCATGCTTCAGATACCTTCATGGCTTTTGGAACAAATTGTTTCATCTGTTCATTCCACTGTAGGACTTCACATGCTTGGGGTAGACATCCCCTAATTCACTGATGGGTTTATGGCCCATTGGTTAGCTTCAAACTGTTTTGGCCCATCTGCTGAGATAGTTTTAGGGATGCTGCACGCTTTACAGCTTCTTGGAGCCACAGGTGAGAGTTCAGTGCTAGGTGGACACCAAAGATGAGCAGCCCTGAAAAGGGCTCAGCAAGCCTTCACACTAGAGGTGTGAAGAACTCTGTTCCAATGACTGATCATGGGACTTGGTTTGGGAAGTGAGGTGACTGAAGCCAAAGAGATGGTCTATGGGAGAATAGGGAGGAACTGGGCAGGGGCCTTACTTTTGATAATGCTGAAGACCAATTTTAGTAGGAGTGTGGACATAGGATATGTAGAAGACAGGAAGATTCTTCTTGAATAGGGAAAGTTTGAGATCCTGGAGTGGGAGCAGTTCTACATGTACTCTGTGTGTTTGTGTGTGTGTGCATGAATGCATGTGTGTGTGAGACTATGCTAGTAGGTAGTGAAAGTAAAGAGGTGAAAAAGGAAAGTGGATTGAGAAAGAAAAAGAACTAGGAGACCAAAGGGTTTGAAAGGTCATAGAGTTCATCAATTTGGACATTTGGTACCTCAGAGGACACAGGAAAGAAGACTGGGGAAGAGGCTAAATTCATTGAAGAAATTGGGATCGTATCTTGGAGGGGGCTACATAATGGCAATGAGGATAGAGGGCAGATTGTCTAAATGGATGGTAGAAACTTCAAAGAAGAGAGATTATTGGGAGGTGGGGGCTGAAACATGTCTAGACATGGCAGAAGGAAGCCAGCCTCTAAAAGAAGCAAGCCCACTGGTGGGTACAGGACACTGTCTTCCCTGTACTTTCCTTCCTAACAGGCCTAGTGATGAGGAAAAATAAACGTATAAATGAGATACAAAACCTACTGCAAAAATAAGAGCTCCCTAATAACCAGTGACATAAGTTTAAATTCTAGACAGTAAAAAAATGTTGTAAAGCCTTTCCCTTCCCTTCTTGCAGCTCCCTCCACCCTTTGCCCTCACAATCGCCACTACCCAGTTCAGCAAGCCAGGAAACAACCTTTCTGGACACTCTAAAGTGCCTTCTCCTTTGGTAAACCTCCAAGCCATGCAGGGGCTGTCTGGGCAATCAGTATGCACATACAAATATTATTAAACACAAACACATGGTTGCTATTGTCAAATTATTAGCTTCAGAATCTTCTTGGGGGATAGATAAGGGCCATGCATCACTCCCTCAAATCCCCATTTCTTAGACCCTCTGGCCCTGCAGGAGTAAGACTTGTTTTGGTTAGGATTATATCTTGGGTGGGTTTTTATGGCACCCAGGGAAACCCACTATGATATGTTTCTTTGTTGATCCAATGGGTGAGAATTCTGAGTATCAGTCCTATCTCATTCTGTGGCAGCTTAAGCCACTGGGGGAGGAATTGGGCACAACGATGACAGGCTGTATATTTCTGTACTGTCTGTTGTAACGATTGGCTGTGTAAAGTTTATAAATTATTCTTGAGCAGCAGGAACCACTGTAAATAACCTGTCAAATGTCACAAGATGGCCAGTTAAACAATACTTGTGTTAAATAAACAACCTTCCAACCCCATGTATTCCTGGCAGAGATGCTTCAGGTTGTGTTGACTCCTGTGAGCCCACGCTCCTAAAGGGATGAACTCCCTTTATGGATGGAACCTTATGCATATAAGTACACATAGTTATGTTCTCTGTGTTCTCTCTGTCATAGTCATCCTCACTGTGAAATCTGGTCTCACAACTGCTGGTGCCATTCTACTAACATATCAGGAAGAATGCTCAAGAAAAACCAGTCTGCAATATTCTCTTACACAAGGGAAAAGCTAATGTGGCTATGGAAAATGAATTGGCTTTCATTCATGTGAATCACAAGAAACAGTTCTAACAGGGAACCTCTTATTCTACCCTTTGGACCACTTCATTAATTTATCCATCCATCCATCCATCATTCATTTATTTATTTAGATATATACCCATTCATTTGCTTGTTCATTGAATATTGGCCATAGTTACTATGTGAATAGTTGTGTGCTAGGTACGGTGAGGGATACAAATGAATTTAAGACAAAGTCCCTTCACTGGCAGAACTTGCAATCTAGTTGAGAAGATAAGAAATTCACATATGGAAGGTGCAATAACTTTCCATTAAATTAGTAAATTCAAGACATTATGTTGTTGTTATTTGTTCTTTGTTTTCAAAGAGGAACAATGATATCTCAGGTCATTCCTTGACTTGTTCATGGATTTGATTTACGTGAGGCAGAGTTGCACAAAGTCATCAAATGATAAGTGCCCCAAATTGATAAAGACAATAAATAAGTACTTGGGGGTTAGAGCAGGAAGAAATCACTGTGGTCTGAGATAGTCATGGAGTGGATCAGATTGTACATGAACCTTGAAGGATGAGTAGAATTTGTATAGGCAAGAGAGGAAAGTGGAAAGTATTCCAGGAGTAGGGAGTATTATGAGAAAGGATCACATACATATTCACACACATATACACATGTAAATTTATGTAGTTATGAATATAAGCAGGCAGGTTTTGTTCTATTGGGGAATTTGGGGTTATCCAAGTGATATGTATAGCATTTGATCAATGATAATATCTAAATTTAGAAAGTACTTTGCAGTTTACAAAGTATTCTACATGCATTATCTCATTTATGATTTACAAAATTCCTATGAGTAAGATATGGCAGTTATTATTTTTCAGATAAGGAAATTGAACAGTGAATGCTAGAAACAAGTTTTGAACTCAGGTTTCTTTGACTCCAGATGCTATACTCTACCCATTATGCCACATTGCCTCAAAATACCATCAGGTAGAATTGATAGAAAAAAGGTTGAAATGTTAACACAGACATCATTGGGAGATCAATCAATGGATTCATTCCCTGAGGATCTACTATGTGTAAGGTATTTTAGTAGGTTCTCTAGTGTATACAAAGAAATATAAGATATGGTCCCTGGCCTGAAAGACTTACATTTGTGGAGATGCTTAGAAAGATAAGCAGATTGACAAAGACACATATGGGCTCTAGTGAGCGTATGCATTGGTTCTTATCAGTCCTTGAGTTTTGTGAATAAAGGCTCTAGACATGGAGAAACACAGAGCATCTCAGTGGACTTTATATTGAATATGAAAATCTGGGTAACAATTGTCCAATGGCACAGGGGGAAAAAATGAACAAACTTATAATTAACCATTTTGTTTCCTTTAAGGCAATATTTTCAGACTCCACTCCCAACATTTTACCAGTAGCATTCTAGTTGGAGCTGTTAACAAGTTGCAAAAATATGCTTGAGTTTCACTTCTCTCAGTCATTGGTCACTGACCTGTGGAGGTGCTAATGAGTAGTGAAATGGGAGTGGGGGAAAGGGATAAGGTGCAGAAGAAGGGAGCAAGAAGTAAGATAATGGCCCAAGTAGCAAAATAAAGAAAAAGAGATTGTTAGCTGGATGACTACTGCAAATCTGACGAAGCTATGGAGAGTCCCAAAACTAATGTAAAAGTAGCTTCAGCTATTGATGTATGGTTCTCCATTCCCTGGTGTAAGGGTCTTGCTTGCCTTAGTGACCTCAGGTTTAATTTTTTCCTTCTTTGAGTCTCTAAGCTGGGATAACAAGGCAGCCTCTGGTTTGAAAGAGAAGTTTCACAGATAACCCACAAGTAAGCTAGATAATCAGGAAAGAGTTGTCTCCCCATACATAATTGACAATGGTGGGATAGCCTCAAGTTACGTGCTTTTCGACTCAAGTTCTATATTAGCTGTTGCTTGGAACAAGCAGATGTTCTGGCTACGTGGGTCACTCCTCACCTCTGTCTTCGAGGTGCATCAATCACTTTAATTATAATGGAACATGGAGCTGGGAACTGAAGGAGAAAAATCAACCCAATCCCAAGAACAATCTTTCTTGATGAATTCTCCCCTAAATCGAAACAATTCACTGGGTAGCCCAGCTGGGGTTCATATGCTTTTGATTACTGTGGGCTATTTAGCTCTACAAAATGACATGCTGCTTAATGACTTTAATGGTTATAGGTTTCTCTCTCTTTTTTTTAATGAGCTTCACCAGTTTGTTACTAATGCCCTGTGGAAATCTGGCAAGGGGCCAGATTTGATGTTACACGTTTTCTGGTTTCCGTGCGGCATAAATGCAGCCATGGTAGCCGGTGGGGAAGTGTGGTACCACTAGAAAAGGGAAGAAAGTAGTCCTAAGAATTCTATCATCTTCAGCACTCAATGGTCATATCATCAGCAGCACTCAATGCTTTGCAGTTCAAGTTGCCTGAAGGCCTTGATCACCTTTGGGGGCCTATTTGGATGAGATTTAGGATGGGCAATGGTTGTAGTTGACTTTTCTTTCTTTTGGTCTTTAACTTGACTCTTAAGAGCAAGGACGACTCAACATTCCTATATAGTGGATAGCTTGCTCCTTCCTTGTTCAACAAAAGAACAACAGTCCTTCTCTCCCTGCCTTCCCCACCCAACACACATTTGGCATGGGAAGAGAGACATTTATTGGTATTTATAGCTTGAAGATGAAAATAATTTCTCTTTCTTCAAACAAAATTGAAGTGAAAGGAGATGAAGTCAACCTTCGTTGGTAGCCAGGTTAGTGGGAAGAAACAAATACAAAGGGAAATGGTGAAGGATAGACTACCAACCAAGAATTCTCACTGTCTGGGGATATGACCTAGGTAGGGCAAGAGGGAATTCAACAAGTATCCAAGGGAGAGGGGCTGACTGAGCAGTTTACTGAATTATTCACGTTAGTAACAGAGGTAGTGTCCACATACAGCTCACTTTGGGGTTCCATGGTGGCTTTGGTAAATTTAAGTATCCCACTGAAAAGAACTCTTCCAGGGGTTAATGAAGCTCTTTCCCTCTAACCTAGCTTCTGAGTCCTCCCATAAGGTGCTCCTCAGGGCATCTGCCTCACTCATTCAATAGGAGTTGCATCATTAGATGCTAAATAGCTTTGGTTTCCAGTCCTATCATCAGACATTTTGAGTTTAGGGAAATAACCAATCATTAGTGATATAAGAAATCTTAAAGATAACCTAGTACAATCCCTCATTTTACAAATAAGGAAATTGAAATGCAGAGGAATTAAGTAATGAATTCAAGCTCATTCCTCTAAGTGTCAGTAAAGTCCAAACTAGAATCTACATTTGCTGATATTTAATTGAGGTTTCTTTCTCTATCATACCATGGGGCAATCTCAGTCTCCTTTGTGTAATGATCAGGATCTGAAAATGTAATAAATAAATAAATGAAATAGATGGGGAAGGGCTTTCCTGGCTCCATTCCTGAACTCCTGCTTAGTGGCTTCCCTGTAAAAGAGCCAATTTGGTTTCTCTTGGATACAGTAATAGTGAAAGGACAAATCTCAGAAAGAAAAACAACAACCATGGAGCAAATATTGAAAATGTGAAAGGCAATCTTTAGAGGATTTAGTGGTAGAGAAGGAGAGGGAAAGGGAGAGGGAGGGAGGGAGGGAGGGAGAGAGAGAGAGAGAGAGAGAGAGAGAGAGAGAGAGAGAGAGAGAGAGAGAGTCTTCACTGAAATATTTTTGTTTTTGTTTTTTCTGAGTCCCAAGACACTCTTAAATCTGGCTCAGGTCATATGGTGCCTAAACTTGTATCTTGGCCTTGGGTGAAAACAGTTCACATTGTAAAATTAACTTTCCACATTTGTCTGGCGCAAGTGGTAGGGTTTTCTTTCAAAGTGAGTTTGCGAATGAATGAATGTATGTATGTGTTGACTGGGTTACTGTGCTTAGGGGAGTGTTCTGGGCTTCAGACTTGGAGAGGGATTAAAGCTTGCTTTGAAAAGTGTTGGTGTTTTCCCAAACACAGCATGGTGATATTCTTCGGGTTGTTCTTTTATTTGCCATGGAACAAAATGCTTACATTTCATGGGAGCAATGGCCCAACAGATGGTGTTCAGTGGAGGGCATGGATGTGGCCTTGTAAATGACTACTCAAATCGGCCAGTTTCTAGCCCAATTTACTATCTGTTTCTTAACCCCAGGAGGTGTACAGGTGGTAAAATAAAAGAAATGAGCTTTTATTTTATTTTTTCAACTATATTGGTATGTCCCAAATGATGGGAGCTCACTTGACAGAATTCCAAACATACAAAATTCCTAAACAGATGGTGCAAACTCCTAAACATGCAGAATCCCTAGATTTTTCTATAGAAAGAAGCCTTAAGTTTGTAGGATTTGGTGGAAAAAATTCCATATTGCTGTGGGGATCATATTATGCACCTGTTACCTTGTTTTTCCTTTCCCTTTTTCCTGTCGTCCTCTCATCTTGCTGACCTTTTGGTTATAACATTCCCTTCCTGTCCCCCACCTCTTACTGCCTGTGATTTTTGTCCTGGCTTTCATAGAGGCCTTTTAGCTTAGTGTTGTACCCCACTATCTCCCAATGTGATGCATGCTTGCTTAAGATCAGACCTTTGGGTGGAAGTTCTGGGGAGGAGAAGGAAGAACTCTGAAATTAGAGGATATTTCTAGTGGGGGAGAGTAGGGGGCAGTGGAGCTCAGCTAATGAATACTACCACATTCCTTTAACCTCTAGAACAGTACAAGCTGGCCCTTAGGCTACTGGGCAAATACTTTAGTGTTGCCATTCTGTCAGGTTAGAAAAGATGTTGGACTCTGGTGTGAAGTTCTAAGAAGAGTAATGTTAGTTCACATTTATAAAAATAGCTCACATTTATATAGAATCTTAATTTAAGTTTCTTTTTGGGGGGGGGGTGGGGCAATGAGGGTTTAGTGACTTGTCCAGGGTCGCACAGCTAGTAAGTGTCAAATGTCTGAGATTAGATTTGAACTCAGATCCTCCTGAATCCAGGTCCAGTGCTTTATCCACAGCACCACCTAGCTGCCCCCTATGTAGAATCTTAAACAAAAGTTATACATGTATGTGTGTGTGTTCTCATTTGATCCTCAAAATAATCCTGTGAGGTTGGTACTATTTTGATCCCATCTTGTGAAAGAAGAAATTGAAGAGAGATTAAGTGACTTGACCAGGGTCACACAGCTAATTAGTAAATGTCAGAGGCAGGGTCCAAACTCAGGACTTCTTTTCTTTAAGACTAGTGCTCTATCTTTTATGCTACCTAGTTTCCAGAATTATCACTCTGATAAGTGGGCTCTCAGTCTTTTCAAAGCTGGGATTTCATGGGATGAGTAAAAGTAAAATAGGTAGGGCTCTAGATATTGTTTAAAAGGTTGATCTGTGGTTCCTAGTTCTTTTCCTTAGAAAAAGGACCAGGATTCATATGCAGGACTGGATTTCATAAGCCCAACCTTTGGCAGACCCCCAGAATGATGGGCCCAAGAACAGTCTAGGACTGATGAAGCTGGGTTGGGGGCTCAGCAAAAGGCTCCCTCATTTTGCTCTCTTTTGGCTTAACTAATTAAAGAATTTCCCTGAGAAGAAGATACCCACAGTCATATCTGTGATGAATCTTGTCATTATGGTTTGGCCTTTCATATTTATAAAATGATAGAGCACCTGATCACAAATATGACATATGTCAGAGGTCATCTCATCCAAACTCTTTATTTTACAGATGAGGAAAATGAGGCACAGAGTCGAAATGACTTGCTCAAAGTCACAGGTGGTAAGCTGCAGAGCCAGGGAATGACCCATATGCCACATAAGGATGAGCTGAATGAAGTGGGGAGGTTGAACCTGAAGGAAGAGGGAAGGGGATATCACATCTGTCCAGTATTAAAGAGCTGGCATATGGAGGAGGGATTAGACTTGTGTTTGGTCCTTAATAGCAGACCTAATAAGCAGTGTTGGAAGTCCCAGAGAAGTATACCGAGGAATGATGGAATGAAACATGAGCAATTCCTTTGTCATTAGGGGCCTTCAAGCAAAGGTTGAATGGCTATTTTGGGGGGCATTCAAGAAAGACAAGCACCTCTGGTATTGAGGGTTTGCAGAGCCCTTTTCAGGGCTGCTCATCCCCCTTTCATGTCCACCTTCACCCACCTCTTACCTGTGACTCCAGGGAACCTTAAGATGGGCAGTGACCACACCCTGGTAAAACCTTGTTGGCAGGGGACTAAAGCAGACTGAAGGTAACTTACAGGCCTCAAACCTGTCAGTGATTTAGGGGAATGTCTACCCCAAGCACGTGAAGACTTTCCCTGGTAGAATGGGTAAAAGAGAACAATTTGTTCCAAGGTCCATGAAGGTGGCTGAAGAAGGAGATGTGAAGCACTCAGAGCTTGGTAGGACATTGAAGACACCAAAATCATCCACTGAATCCTGGGCCATCACCAATCTTCCTGACTTTTGTCTTGTCCCTGGACTTTGATGACTCTGGAAGAGAGAGTGAAGCTGTTGACTTCGTGCTACTCTGCCTCACTTCAATCCAATCCATAAGTGAGTGGAGACATCACCCTGTGATATCATCGGTCCTCCTCAAAAATTAAGGACAAACATTTTTTAGAAGGGATTCTGTTTTGAGTATTGATTAGACAAGATGATCTGTGAGGTCCTTTCCAGCTTTGAGATTTTGTGATTCCATGAACCTGGGACTTCTGACTTCAAATCCTATGCCCTTTCCACAAAAATGTCCTTTTTCTTTTATTACTGAATGCCTTATTTTATGTTTGAGGGAAATGAGCTTTGCTGTATTGCAGCCTAATGAGGGAGAGAAGAGCAGAGATGGGTACATTTAGTGTCTAGATATGATTTAAAAGGTTGACCAAAAAGACTTGATTCAGGGTTGATCTGTGGTTCCTAACATTTCCTCCAGCTTACTTCAAAAACTAGAAAGTGATTGACTAACAGACTAGTTCCATTTTTCTTTAACACACTGGGAAACCACAGCTGATAGTATCCTTTTTTTTGTGGGGCAAGGGGGTTGTGACTTGCCCAGGGTCACACAGCTAGTAAGTGTCAAGTGTCTGAGGCCAAATTTGAACTCAGGTCCTCCTGAATCCAGGGCCAGTGCTCCATCCACTGCACCACCTAGCTGCCTGATAGTATCCCTTCTAATGATTTGTAGAGGTGACAGAATCTCCAGAAGTCCCCAGCCTTTGTAGAATTGACCAGACTGGATTGGTGTCCTGTAGTTGGAGCTGGACAGTGTAGAAGGCTTCTCTTATAGAGTAGCATTCCTATTCTCAGGTTTACACACTTATTTATCTTTTATACTGGCTTGGTAGGTAACATAAAAAAAAAAACAACAACAAAGGGAAGAATGGAAACAGCTCAGTTTCCTTCTCATCCCAACATATTGAGGGAAAGAGCATTGTTAGGGGTGCAGTGGATAGAGCACCAGCCCTGGTTTCAGGAGGACCTGAGTTCAAATCTGAACTCAGACACTTAACACTAGCTGTGTGACCCTGGGCAAGTCACTTAACCCCAATTGCCTCACAAAAAAAAAAGAACAAAGAGCATTGTTAGTTTTTGGCTTGGTATCCTAGCACCTACTGCAGTACTTAAGAAATGTTTGTTAAATTGAGTTGTATATAGAACATAGGTCCCTAATAAATGTTTATTAAACCAAATTGATAAATGCTAACATGTTTTTGGCCCTCAAGTAACTCGTAGGTCAGACAATTGCTTTTACTTGGAATATCCAGATAGTTGGGACACATAGGTTTGTTGGGGTGAGTTTGATATAATAATTTCTTTTGGGTCTAGATCTGTGGCTATATTCATTGGGGAACTCCTAATGTGGAATTTCCCTTCATAGCTACTTTCAATAACATAGTCTTAGAGGGTTCCCTGAGATGTTAAATGACTTGTCCATGGTCATGTGGCTGATACGTTTTGTTTAAGAGACAAGAATAGTTTTAGATACCCTACACTATGCCTCCTCCGACATAATAACAAAGAATGTAATTTATTTACAGCTCTCGGTAGGGAATGGAGAGAGGTGGCATACAGTAGGTGTTTAATAAATGTTGATTGATTGATTGGTTGATGTCCAAACCCATTAGGAAGCAGAGGACTTTTTGCTCTAGCCCACTTCCACTCTTAGCATTATGAAAATGATGGGATTTTCCTGTCATGGACAAAGTCCAATAACTATTGAGGATGTGAAGGGCCTTTGTAGAATTATGACAGCAAACTGCAAAAAACCTTATGAAATGGATAACTTCTGGACCCAAGCCAAGGATAGAAGAAATGCAGGGCAATTCTTGTTCTGTGGGCTAGTGAATTGACATTCATGAATCCTCCTAGTATCTGGGAGACAAGATACCAAACTAGAAATGATTTTGCTTTAAAACAAATTTCTATCCTAGTTTTTATGAGGAGAGACATCTGGACTTATTTCATTACTGGGCTGTTCTCCCTCCTTTCTCCACCCCCCTCTCAAAGTGGAAGCAGATCCACAGCTGGGTTTTAGTTTAAGCTTAAAGACTTAGTTTAAAAAGTTTCCTCAGAAATCAGTCAATCAACAAGCATTTATTAAGAACTTAGTATGTTCCAAGCACCATGCTAAGCACTAATGACATAAATACAAGCAAAAAGAAAGATAGTCCCTGCCCACAAGGAGATTACATCGTAATGGGGGAACTCACATGAAAAAAAAACAACAAACTGAAAAACATGGGTTAGGTTTTAGGAAGGTAGGGGGAAGGTATCCCAGGGCATGATGGTAAAGTCCAGAGTGTAACGAATGGCTGGTCTGGACTCTTCCTCAAAGTGGAGGATCTGAAAAGAACTCACCAATGGGAAAAATGACTGCAGGGACAGAGCTGAAGCATGGCGGTCAACTCCAGAGAGGGAAGAATGGATGGATGGTCTATGCCTTTCCTTATGATGATAGTTCTTGGATGAATTCACCAATGGAAGATAGGAATTGAAAAGATTGGGGGAGATGGTAGCTGAAGCATGGTGGGGAAATCTGAAGAATGAAGAATGGCTGAGTGTCTTGACAAGATTAGATTGTAATATCCTTCAGGGCAGGGACTATCTTCTGTCTCTTTTTGTATCCCTAGTTCTAGGCATAATGTGTGCACATAGTAGGTGCTACTAGGTTCATACAGCCAGTAGACCTCAGAGGCAAGAATTGAACCCAGATCTTGACTTCAATTCCCATCCTCTATGTCCTATCCCACACTGTGTTTTCCTTAGCTAATTCCTGGAAATATTTCACATTAGTCCACAGAGGGCAGGGCTTCACAAGCCCTCCCAAGGACTAAGGTAGACTAGGTTAACACTAATGAGCAGAAAGATTTCTTGTGAATATAACGATGTGATTTTAAGATGCTGGCAGCTGTCAGAAAAGAAGATCAAATGAAAAACCTTAACACAAATGTCAGTGAATATCCTGTCCCACACCAATGCCCTTCACAAGCCCCACCCGACATCACTCTCCAAGGACTGAGGTTGCTGCTGTCCCGAGAGCAATTGTTGCCAATTACCTCTGTCTGTGGGGAGGGAGAATAAAGAGAGTCTTAAACACCATTCAGAATGTCTCCCTGTGTAACTGTGCTGAGTGGATAGTTGTTAAGACTTGTAATTGAAATCCTTGTTTGTTTGGGTTTCTTACTTTTAGCAATTTCATCTGTAATCTCCAAGGTGGTAGCAGCAATTAGTTTTACTAATCTCATCAACCTTTAGCTGATTGGCACGCTTCAGTGGATCGAGCTTAGAGTACAAGGGGCCTGCCTAGCTCAGGATGGCTTTGCTCTCTTAGAGTTTCCATTTGCTCATTTGCTTATTGGCCCATCACAGTGACACTGACATATTTCTACTTTGCACGTAGCCATATTTTTTGGTGAACATTCTGTTACGTTCTTTGGTATCCATGTTGCCACCACACAGACAGGGTTCAACTTACTGGGACTTTTTATCATAACACTAGTGAGGTTGGCCTTAATGGGAAATTAGGCAGCAAATCTAAGGAAATTTAATAGGCCCTGCCTGTTCTTTGTCTTCCTGTGTCTTGCCAAGTATTGTGGATTTTATTTCCTCAACATCTTTTGCATCTGTCTTCTCTCTCCTACAATTACCACAGTTCAGGCCCTCATAATTTCTTAACTATCCTACTTGTCACAGTTCTCTTGGTCTCCTGCTTGCAGTCTTGTCCACTGGACAATCCATATTCTCCTTATTGGTCAAGGTGATTTTCCTAAAGCACAGGTCTGACTATATCACTTCCTTGATTAAAGAGTTTGAACGTCCATCCTTCTCTGCCCCTAATCCCCACCCCCATTGCCTTCAAAACCCTCTGTTTGGCATTTGAAGGCCTTTGTGATCTGGGTCCAGCTTACTTTTCCAGGATGATTACACATTACACCCCTTCGTGCACTCTAAAATGCAGCCAACTGTGCTACATACTGTTCCCCTTACCCATGGGGGTTGGGGGGAGGGGCACAGAATGCAATTAGCTACAGAATTTAGGTAAGAGGAACTCAGGTTGCTGAGCAGCCAGCAGAATGTATATACAAAAGGAGCAACCACCCCTTCATTACCCTATTTCCTTTGCAGCTGTGAGTAAGGAAAGGACTACTTGAAACTGGTCCCCAAAGGGACCATGCATCCTTCTGTCTCTGGTGCTCATTATTTCCTGATCTTAGGCTGCTGAGTATTTTAAGGTAGATAGGTCCAGGCAGTGACCTGGTGAGTTTGGATGATCCAGAAGATCTTATTGGTGACTAGAGGAGGTAATCATTGCCATCAGAGGAACAGTGGCTGATGGCAATGACAATGGCTGCAGATGGATGTGGGAATATGTGAGGATTTGAAAGTCACCTGGAGATGCATGCAGCCTAAGCGATTGTTTAAGTGCTGGCTAGAAACTCAAAGAGGGCATGGATTCTGGGGGCATGTCAGTGTGGCCCACCAAGAAGAGGACTCCATGGATGCAGAAAACAAACAAACCAACTTCCAGTGCCAGGAGTGGGAGGTACTTCTTTGTCAAGTGCATGTTCTACATGTGTTCTTCATAACCTTTTTACCTTAAGTTGGAATGCACTTTGCCCAGGGACATTGTGTGTGCTTCTGATTTGGAGGAGTGTGTTGTACCAACTCTTTGCTTAATACCTTCTCAGTATATCTTTGAAAAAAAAGTGGCATCAAATAATTGATTTTTGATGAAGAATTTGCAAGAAGAGGAAGGCTTGCTTGTGAGTGACAGCATCAGAAACCCCAGTCCCTCAGAGTTCCCCCTAGGACCCTTAGAGGAAAAGGAATTAGCTGGCCTCTAAGGACCCAACTGACCAATGCAGGTGGGAATGCCTTCAAAGGACACTACAGTATTTATTTTGTATATGTCTTAATATTTACTTTATCAGGGAAGATGTTATATCACCCAATAGAATGTAAGTTCCTTGAGGGGAGGGATTGTTCTTTTTGTCTTTGTATCCTATGCCTTAGTACAGTGACTGACACTCAGTGCTTCATAAATGCTTATTGAGTTGTCTGGTTGTTCATGGACCAAGTGAATATGTTTTTTGATGGCTAATGTCTGTGCTGACTTAATTCAGTGTGTTCTCCAAATATCTCAATGGCAAAATGACCCTCACTGACAACTGGGGTTTTAGCTGTTTTTTTCAGAAGTGGCCTTGGTTATTCTGATCCCTCTACTTACGAACAAGGTCAAGTTCCTCTCCATTTTCCTCAGTCATTTAAAACAAATAAACTGAAAACCAACCAATCCACCATAATACTTTCTCCATTTCCCCTCATTTCATGGGGCCTCAGAGAGGGGATTATAGTTGAGAGTTAGAAGGGACCTTAGTGGCCATCTTGTTCAACACTTTCATTTTACAGATGAGTTAATCTAGAGAGATTTAGTAACTTGCCACTAGTTCTAGTAAGTAGTGGGGTTGGGATTTAAATCCATGTTTTTTTATTACAAATCCAATGCTTTTTTACCTTTGTACTGCGTTCCCTCTACTTGGTATAAATCCCCTAATATTCTTGGGCAAATGATTATTTGTAAGACTGGCTGTGTCTTTTATTATGATACAAAATTCTACCCCTCTCAAGGGCTAGGGCCATATCTGTATTACCTTGCAACCTCCTCACCCTAGCGTCTTAAAGAAGCCAAGGCATGAGAAATGTTCTTGGTTGTCTATGATGAGTTCTAAATTTCTAAATTCCTATCCATTTCTTTTCTGCTAAAGGCATGGAAATTTTCAGGAGACATTTTTGGTCTATTATGATCAACCTAAAAGCAGAAGCATTCAAGGACTGCGTTTATCAAAACAAACCTTTCCAAGAAGTAGGGCAACAAAGTGGAAAGAGCACTGACTTAGGAGTCAGAGGACCTGAATTCAAATCCCATCTTGGATATTTACTAGCTGTGTGACATTGGACAATTCACATAACAACAACAACAACATTTTATATAGTGCTTTCCAACTGTTGTTTTTTTGATTTTTTGGTTGTTTTTTTGTGTGTATGTTTCCATTTGATCCTCACAGCAATTCGGGGGTGGGGTTGGGGGTTAGGTATTGTTATTATCCCCATTTTACAGATGAAGAAACTGAGGCTGAGAGTAGCCTCAGTGACATGAGGAGATTGGACTAGAGCAGGGCATCTTAAACTTCTTCCACTCACGTTCCCTTTTCGTCCAAGATTTTTTTTTTTACACGACTGCACGTATATAGGTGTATAAAATAGGTATACTTAACCTTTTGCTGTTGCCAAATTTTTCACGACCCCTACATTCAGTTACACTACCCCATATGGGGTTGTGACTCACAGTTAAAGAAGCTTTGGACTACAGAACTTCCACAGCACCTTAAAACTGGAAATCTTTTGATCCTACGCAATTTTTTTTCTTTGTGCCTCCCATCTTTGCCCAACCATATGCCAGACTGACACCACATCCAGCTGTAGGGGGAGCCCTTGTCCAACTTCTCAAGGGCCATGAGTGAGTCTTTGGCTGTGCCTTCACCTGGCTTGTGAGTGTCAGTTCCTGCCATGGTTTTCGCAATCTCCACACGTTATGGCTACTGAAATGCTAGGACACCAGCCGGGTGGCAGCTTGTGTCTTGCCATTCCCAGGCAGTCCAGTGAAATGATAAACAAAAGTCTTTTGTGCCATATGAATGAGCTTTAAGCACTCCTCGGTGGAGCCTCCTGTCATCCAAGCAACTCATGTGTATCAAAAGCCCTTATATGTGAAAGTTTGTTTTCATATCTGGCCAGCTCTGAATGGGAACTCCTTTTGTTGTGTTGTAATACAAACATTTGTTTATTTTTTTTGAACAGTGCCGGCAGTCATGATACAGGAACCAGGAGACTGAATGAAGGGACCCCTTTCCAAGGAGGCGCCTTTGAAAACTCTTCTGTTGGGCCATTTCAACTGTCAACTGATCTTGAGTTCTGTTTACATTAAGACAATAGTAGGGCTTCCTAAATAAATAAATTAGAGGCACCCAGGGCCCTAATGAAACCCCATAAATGGGAGGAGCAAAGGGGGGTTTTGTGCAGCCCAGAAACAATGGCTATTTTATCTTCCTCTATGTCCCCTGTTTGTGTTTTATTTTTAACGCAGAGGGGGGTGGGGTGCTTTGTGTTAATTACACTGATAAAACTCTCGGGATAGAATGTCCCCTTGGTAAAGCCCAAGAAAAGATTTGACATCTCTCCCTGCATCAATGACACTCTGCCAAGCAAATATTTCCTAAGGTGAACAGAGGTTTTTTTGTTTTGTGTTTTCTTACGCCCTTACTTCCTGTGATCTTGGCTTTTGAAGGGAATAAATAAAAATTGTGAGGCAAATCTTTTATTTTATTGGTTTGGTGTGTCTGTAGGGGGTGCCATGGGGGTGCTGGGAGTATTTGCCTGGGTAAATCTTTCGGCATCTAGGTAACAGCTTGTGTTTTGAAGAAACCTAAGGTGTCCTTAAAAATAATAGACTTACAGCAACTCAGGGAGAAAAGGTGGGGGCAGCTTTGAGCCTAAGTTAGTAGGTGAAGGAGGCAGGAAGTGTTTGTTATTGGACAATTGTACTTCTGGACAAAAGGGCACCTCTAGCTAGAACTGAAATATGACAAGGGAGTGCTTGCCCAGGGAGGGCCATGAGAGGTTGCTGAGTCCATCCATAGGTAGTCTGTCTTCTTCTCTATGTCCTCTTCCTCCTACTTCTCCTCATTTTATTTGTCCTCTTTTTCCTGCTTTCGGATCCATTTCCCTGATCTCAACTGCCCCTATCTCCCAAACCTAGAATCCCTCCTCTCACAACAGAAGCAATGGGAATTTATTCTTCCTAAGGTGTTATTCTCCCCTTCAATCTAGAACTGCATTTTAAAAGAGAATGCCTCATCAAAGGAAAAAAAATGAAGCCCTAGTACAATAGTGGAATTTCAGGATCTGTGTGTGGGGAAGATTTTCCAGTAGAGAGACTTTCCTAGGTACCTCTCAAATGCTGCCTATTCTGTGCACTTAACAGACTTTTTGCTTAAGCACAGTCACAAGTGAGCAGAAAATGGACAGTCACAAAAGAGTTTCTATCACCACTAGATTGATGGGATAGAGTATTTTAATCTGTGCTTCATAACAAGTCTTGCTGGTTTGGACTTAATGAGTGCATTTCCTAGTTTTTAAGTGACTCTAGTTTATCTCTTAATCCCATCTCCTTAATTCCAAACAAAACAAAACCAAAACCAAAAACCCCAACCCAAATCAAACCCTAAAAGCCTTTGGAGAGCAGAAATCCATGTAGTCTAATAACAAAATAATGGATATGAACATTGGAAAAAATTTATTTGTCCCCTTTTTTTGACACTTGGGGTTGTCGGGTTGTAAAAATGACCTAGCTCCAGTTATGGTTTTGAAGAAATGAAGTCTTAGGGAGGAAAATTTCCTTTTAAAGTATTGAAATGTTTTAAAAAATAGCTTTTCATGGCTGCCTAAAATCCAGAAGACTTTGGGTTGAAAAATATGACCCCTAAATGGCTTTAACTCAAGGCCATGGTCATAGAAGTGCTCTTCTGGCTTGACAATAAGGAAAAATGGAGAATGGTGATTGTCCTGTGACTTTATGTAAATGCAGCTAAGACTAGAGTGAGAACATTAAAAAGCCCAAGAGGGAAAAAAATGATGGTAATCTTTTGACGTGGTAATGGAACCTTAGCCAGCCCAAACCTTGGTTCTCATACCTTCCTCTCCAAAGGCAGATGATGAATGTTGAAGAGGTGAGGTGTGTTAAAATATTCTATTTCAATCGGACACTCTGCAAAGGATATTAGCCAAGTGAGTAGATACCATTAGCTGTTGCTTTCCTTCCTTCCTTCCTTCCTTCCTTCCTTCCTTCCTTCCTTCCTTCCTTCCTTCCTTCCTTCCTTCCTTCCTTCCTTCCTTCCTTCCTTCCTTCCTTCCTTCCTTCCTTCCTTCCTTCTTTCCTCCCTCCCTCCCTCCCTTTTCTTCCTTCCTTCTTCCCTCTCTTCTCTTCCTTCCTTTTCTTTTCTTTTCTTTTCTTTCTTCTCTTTCTCTGTCTTTGTCTCTCTCTCTCCCTGCCTCCCTTCTTTTCTTTTTTATTAGAGGAGAATAAAAGGAGAAATGTTCAAGGGTAAGAATAGAATTTCCCTCTCACAGAGCTACACTTTCTTATTGATAAACAAAAGAAACAAGGCACACTCACTAATTGGAAGAAATTGTCAGTTGTGCCCCGTTCAAGCCTGCAGAGTGCCATTGTTAAATGAAAGGATCTAGCTGACATTGGGGGGAAAAACTTTTTCTACATAGTTGAAATGCCTTTCCATGTGGGTGTATAAGCGTTTTGGTAACATCATTGGAATCTGACTGTCAAAAAAGTTTAGCAATATCTGCTCCTTTTAATGGGATTTTAAAAAACAATTGTTTAAATGGCAAACAATTGAACTAGCTTTTTATATTTATAAATGCTCAATAAGTAGCACCAGGAAAATCCTTTTAATTGAATTGACATCTTGATATCTTCCTTTGAAGGCTAAATGATATTTGTTACTAGGCTTATGTATTCCACACCTCTGTTATCCTGAGCAGCGGCTTTCCATTTCTTTTTCCTATCTGTGTTTTCGCTTGTTCATTCATTCAATTCAATTCATTCATTCATTCGTAACATATAGAATGACCTCCAAATGCCTGGCACTGTATTAGCCATTATATTTCCTGTTTCTAAGGCAAACTGGTTCCTCTGCTTTTATGACAATAAATTTCAACTCTAAGCTATCAGAAGCACTTTCTTTACAATATCTCTATGACCTAAATGGGGATTATAATCTTTATTTTGCAAAGAGTAAACTGAGGCTAAGAAAAGTAAATCTCTTATCCATGGTAATATGGCTACTAAGTGTGGGACCTTAGATTTGAACCCTGCTTTCCTGATTCTAAAGGTAGTGTTTTTCTACATTGTTATATACTGTATCTTCTAGATCTTCCTGGTCCAACATAGGCAAGACAACAGAACTAAAGATGTTAATAAATCATGCAACCATAAATTTTTATTGCATGTCTACAATGTACAAGGCAATGAACTAGCTTTTTGAGGCATACAGAGAAATAGAACATTCATTGCTGTTTTGAAAGGGTTTATAATCTCCTTGGGCAGATCACTCATATAAACAGGGGAAAGAACACTATCTCTAGTCAAAGGACCTGGGTTGAAATTCCACCTTTCTTGCTTACTCCCTGGGTGACCTTGGGCAAATAAGTTTAGTTCCCCGACCTCATTTTTCTCATCTACAAAATTAGGGGGTTGGACTTTCTAGCCCCTGAGGTCCCTTCTGGTCATAGATTTATGATCCTATGTAAAGATAACTAGTAATGCAAAGCAATACATGATCGTTTTTTTATAAGTTTAGAGGAAGAAAAGATCATGTATCCTCAGGGAAAACTATAAAAGAAGTGAGATCTGAAGGATGGGAAGGATTTGGAAAGGCTGACAACATGGAAGAGTTTATTTGGGGGAGGCCGGGGGTAAGGCATGAACAAGAACATGGAGGCAGGAAATACATATAGAGAGTGAACAAGAAGGGAGTTTGAATGTATCAAAAGATATGCATAGGAGAGAAACAAGACTGGACTTTGAAATCTTAAGCTTCCAGATCTTGCTTTTGGTAACCATCCAGAATTCCAAGGACTTTTTTTTAATAGCCAATTTTTCCTTTCCCCTTCCCCACCCCATGTTGTCTTAACCCCTTGCTCTTTTCTTCTCTCCCAGAAAATTACTCTGCTCCTTCCCCCTCTTATGAATTCATCTGTTTTCTGCTGCTCCTTGTAACACCCTTGCTCTACCTCCTTCCCAACTGCCATGTCATCTCTCAACAGGGAACATGATTTTAAGGCTTGAAATCATTTGGAGAAAACTCTTAAGCCTTTGAATTGGTTCTCTCTATATAGTCTTAAACTAGCTTCAGGAAAACAAAAGCCAAAACAACCTTTCTGAGTCTTGTAGTATTGTGTGTGGTAGTTGTGGTGATGATGAGGGTAGAGGGCCAGGGAGAAAGGAGATGGAAGGTGTGGAATAGATTTCCAAGAAAATCTGGCAGGTTGGCAGTAAGTTAAAGGGAGGTTACTATTGACTCTCTTGGGGCTTAGCAAGTTGGAACACAACTAATGCTGTTTTCCAACTAAATTAGGGTTTCCGAGGAGAATCTCTCCAAATACCCCCCCCACACACACACATCCCCTCCATGAATGTATTTGTTTTGTGGTCTGTGGAACTCAGGTTCAGTTTTCCCTTTATCCTTCCTGGTGTAAACTGAGGCCATGGAACACTGAAGTCTTGCTCTGTAAGGTCATTGGTCCCATCTTTGCTGCAGTTATTTCTGCTGAATGCCACATTTTCCACCTAAAAAGCTGGGGATCCAATGTCGAAGTAGGATGAGAGGTTGGGATATGCATATATTGGAACAATGCGGCCACCCATGCTAATTTACCTTTACAAAAGCAAAGAAAATGTTGCCCAATGCAACAACCCTAACCCACTGGCTCCGGAGGCATTTGTTGGCAGTGACAGATACTGGCACTTGTTCGGGCAGCAAGTAGTGACAAGAACCTTTCTTCCAGACATTTCTTTTCTCAGTGGAGTTGTCCCCAGTCCTTCCCTGTTACGAGCTGATCTGGCCCACTGGTGACACTTGAGTCTCTCAGTGAGCCTCTGTAGCTAGGCCAGGTGAATTGGAAAGTTGTCGTGCCTGTCCTAGTTAGACTGAAGAGGGCAGTATGAGACCAGGCTTCTCCCAGCTCCTGAGCAAAGGGAGGTGAGATACGCTTAATATATGCCACCTGTAGTGAGCTCCAAGCAGGTTTCAAGAAAAATTAGATGGGGGAAACGAACCTATTGGATTTATAATAAATGTCTTCTAGTTAGCTTCACCGAAAAGGAATTGTACATGAGGGGAGTTTCTCCCCGCCCCCCCCTTTTTTTTTTTTTTGGTTTTTCTTTTTCCTTCCTCCACTTTAAGGCATAGGGCGCCATGCCTGGCTGTGCCTCTGGCTTTCTTACCCTCATCACCTGCCTCAAAGCAAACCTCCTAGTGTAAATCCCTGTGTTGACAGTTTAGATGGTTTTTCCCTTTCACAATGGATTGGAACTTAACTGTGTTGGGTGTGAAAGCAGCTTTGCTGGAGGGTCTGCTCTTAAAATTCCTCAACCTCTGATGGCTGGTGCTGGGAAACTAAGAGAGCTCCCCAAAGTGCTTTGAAGGAAGAGGGGAAGGGGTTGAAGTAGCAAGGGTTCAAAGAGCATGTAGCCTGATATTATAAACAGAGGGCCCCTCCTTGCTAACACAGGAAAAAGAATGAAGAAATAGACTGACATCTGTTTTGTTTTGAATTAAATCCAAGCTATCTTTGTGACTTGGGCCAAGTCACTTCCTTTCTCCATCTCAGTTTCCTCATATAAAATGAAAGGGTTCAACTACATGACTTCTAAGAGCCCCTTCTAGCTCTAGATAATAATAGATAAACTTTATATAACACTTTGACGTTGGCATTAACTATCTATTAACTATTAACTCTCTAGGAACTCTTGATCCTCACAACAACTCTCTGAGGTAAGTACGATTATCCCCATTTTACAAATGAGGAAACTGAGGCTGAGGGCAGTTAAGTGACTTGCCCAAGGTTGTATAGCTAGTAAGTATCTCAGGTGGGAGTTGAGTTTCGCTCTCTTTGAGGCCAAGTCCAGTGTTCTATCCCCTCTGTGAAGGCAGATCCCAAATCCGGTCTTGTGAAAGTTCTTTCATTTAACAAACAAAAGATAATGATCAGGAGGAAAATGTCAATCTAGGAGGCTTGGGGCACAGGAGGAAGGGGCAAAATGACAGCGGTTCCTAGGCAGTGGTGAATAAAGCTCTAAGAACTGGCCGCTGGCACTGGGTCTTGACTCAAAGATGAATCTTGAAGGGAAATGAGGTGACTCTGGGAACTGGTGCCAAAAAAGGGTGCAGCAGATAGAGTACTAGCCTTGGAATCAGGAAAACTCATGTTCACGACTTCAAATCTGGCCTCAGACACTTACCAGCTGTGTGACCCTGGGCAAGTCACTTCACCCTGTTTGCCTCAGTTTCCTCATCTGTAAAATGACCTGGCAAAGCACTCAGGTATATTTGCCAAGAAAACCCCAAATGGGGTCGTGAAAAGTTGGATGTGACTGAAATGACTGAACAACAACAGTCCTAATACCACAATTCTTTGATAAACCAAAGAAGCAAATTTCCTTTGCTCCCTGAAAACACGCCTCTCAGGGTGCATCTGTACGGTACATCTCAGGGTGCTGAGAAAGAACTAGAAAGAATCCCCTAGATTTAGGGTTATAGAATCTGGGCTGGAGTCTTGGGCCTGCCACCGGTGTGACCTTGGGAATATAACTTAATGTCTCTTGTATTTGGTTTCCTCTATTTTTGTTTTTTTGCAGGGCAATGAGGGTTAAGTGACTTTCCCAGGGTCACACAGTTAGTAAGTGTCAAGTGTCTGAGGCTAGATTTGAACTCAGGTCCTCCTGAATCCAGGGCCGGTGCTTTATCTACTGTGCCACCTAGATGCCCCTAGTTTCCTCTATTGTAAAATGGTGGTTTGAACTAGATAATAACAGTAGTAACACCAATAATATAATAGCTGACTTGTAATGTTTGCCAACTTCCATGACTCAAGAAAAGCCTGCCAGGGAGGTCCTCTAGATAGTATTGTCTTCATTTTAAAGATAAGGAAACTATAGTTCAGAAAGCCAACTCACCTGCCCTGGATCCCACAGGCATTTAGTGTCAGAAGGTCTTCCTGACCAAATCAAATACTCTTAAGACGATCTGTAAGTTTCCTTCCCGGTCCAATCTCTTATCCTGTGATCCTGTTTGTGATTGAGTGTAACACTTGATGCGGTTACCTGTGTAAAAACACACTGGTG
This sequence comes from Dromiciops gliroides, assembly GCF_019393635.1. Lineage (NCBI taxonomy): Eukaryota > Metazoa > Chordata > Mammalia > Microbiotheria > Microbiotheriidae > Dromiciops > Dromiciops gliroides. The sequence continues at coordinate 578,161,523 of NC_057862.1, forward strand.
GTGGAGCTTACCAGGGGCCTCATCTCTGGGCTGATCTCTTCAGGAGGGTGGCCCTGGACAAAACCCAGCTTTCTGCCTACTCCCCTGGCCTCCCTTCCTCAGTTCATTTCGAGGCTGGTAAGACACAGAGCTGCATCTGGAACATGTTGCCAAGGCTTTTTGTTACAATTACGTTCCCCAGAAAATGGGAGTAATTTTCTTTTTGGAGAGAGAACAATGGAAAGTGCTGGAATTCAGCTAATCATCTTTTTTTTTTCTTTTTTGGGGGAGGGGCTGAGTAGATGGGGGTAGGGTTGGGACAGGATGGCCTTTTATTGCCCCCAGGTTCCTAATATTCGTATACATAAAAGCAGACCTTGGGTAGAAAGCTATTAAAAGAAAAATCCTGTTTCCAAGTGTGTGTTAATAGCTCTTGTAAGCACAGGTAAATTGTGGCTCTAGGAGATGGCCTCATGGTTTAGCAAGTGATGCAGTGCCACCCAAGAGTGGTTCTATTCTGGAGGGAGAGGATAAGAAAACTGTATATGAAGTACGCTCAACCCTACCAACTTCAAGGACTCTGTCTGCCTGCTCTATTGCTGTTGTTGTTCAGGCATTTTCCGACTCTTTGTGACCCCATTTGGGGGTTTCTTGGCAAAGCTATCTGAGAGGTTTGCCATTTCTTTCTCCAGCTCATTTTACAGATGAGGAAACTGAGGCAAACAGAGTGAAGGGACTTGCCCAGTGTCACACAGCTAGTACATGTCCGAGGCTGGATTTGAATTCAGGCCTTCCTGACTTTGAGCTGGGTGCTCAGCATCTTTTGAGATATCCCCCTTCTACTTTTGGATAGCTCTAATGTTCAGTGGATAGAGTACTGGGCCTGCAATCAGGAAGACCTGAGTTATTATCTATGTGACCCTGGGAAAATCACTTCGCTATATTGCCGAACAATCTTTAACTATAGTAAGTTGACAGATACTTATATAGACATTCTTTTACTCCTCTAAGACAGGGGTCAAGTGTGACATTCCTGTGTCTCCCTTATAGTGCTCAGCACAGTGCTGGGCACCTATGCGATGCCAAAGAAATAATTAACTTGCCTTAGAAAATCCTGTATGTAGGCAGCATAGATGACTCCCTGCACAATATCATTTTTGGTTTTAATCTGGACCTGTGATCTCATCAGTGTAGGGATGAAAGCTATCAAACTTTTCATTTTAGAGAGCTGCCCTGGGCTACTGAGAAGTTAAGTGACTTGTCAATGGCCATACAACATGTCAGATATAGCACCTGAACTCCGGCCTTCCTAACTCCAAAGGCACCCTCTATTCTTTATGCAATTCTTCCTTTCACAGGATTATCTAAGGGAAATAAAAAGTCCCCTGGCCCAAAGATTTCCCCCATCAGTCTGCTTGGGGTTCCTTTTAATTGTCTTATTTAGGGAGTCACACATTTTTACTATGTTATGGCATTTGGGCCTGGTGAGCTGATCTCAGTAACATCAACCATTGTCGAATACCTAGGGAGTGAGACACAAGGATGGTTTGTTTTGATGCAGGATGCTGGGAAGGATGGTGTAGAGCTAGGGTTTGTAATGAGAAGGCATCTGGCAATGGGTATGGGGCATAGCTTGGCTAAGACCCCTCTATTTCTGTAATCTTTAATTAAAAGCAAAACAAAACTGAGCTCAGCCTGAAAATAGGATTTTTTGCCTATTTAGAGGTTCTTAATCTGGAATCCACAAACTTGATTTTCAAAATATTTTGTTAACTGCATTTTAATAAAATTATTTTCCTTTGTAACCCGACATATTTTAATATATGCATTTAAAAGCATTATTCTGAGAAGGGAGTCATGGGCCTCAACAGACTACCGAAGGGGTCTACAACAACATAAAAAGGTAGGACTCTGTTCTATAAGGAGATTTGTGGCATTGGGGGCTATTTCCTCCCTAGAGAAATGCCATTCACAATGGAGATCCCAGGCTCACTAGGGAGTATCATGAGGTCACTTGGTGTTCAGAGAGGATGGGGTGGTGATATAGGCAGCAGAAGTGGGTTTGAAAAGGTCAATCCTTACTCTACTGATGGAGAAACTGATCCCCCAGAGAGTCAAGGTGCTTAGTTCCAGGAGAAGAGTGCCGCAGAGTGATTCACAGTTTGGGCATCTATTTCACTCACCTCTTCTGTCTCTCTTGGTCCCTGGGAAGCCTCTGCCAAAGTACAGGGTGGACCAAAAGTCATAAAGGGGTCTGATGTTTTAAAAACTTTTTGAAAATTATTCTTTATTTTTCACCATTTACAAGATTTGATTTTTCCTATGTAATATAAATTCCTTTCCTATATATACTTTATATGATGCTATGGTATTGTGAATTAAAAACAAAAAAATAAAGGAGTTGTTAAATATTTGTGACTTTTGGTCCACCCTGTACACCCATGTACATGTACATGGTCGTTCATCTTGGTAGAAACATGCTAGACATTGGGGAGGGTGAGTTTCTGGGTCAGAGCACCTCTGTACCAAAACTTTGTTCAGGTCCAAGAACTCCTAATTCATTCTCAGTTTGGACAAATGTCCCACTTGCCCCTAAGTCTCCTACCAACAAAGGCAGGTCCTTGGTCAGTTTCTGTGTATATAGAATCCATGAAGGGGCACAGAAATTTAGCAATGCAAATAATTTCTTAGGAATACCCAGCCAGGAGCTAGGTGGCCATCAGTGGGGCTGGCTCCTCTTAAATAGAGGTGCTGCCTGGCTGGGACACCAAGATGCTGTCCAGGTGGGGCTCACCTATTTTCACATGATCTTATCTTATTAAAAAAACTGAGCTTAGCCCGAAGCAAGGATTTTCTGTCTATGAACTTTTGGTTTGAAAAGCCTGTTAGCTTACAGTTTGACTTGAAACATCTGACTTTTTAAAAAACTTGAACAAAAGTAGAATGCTGGCCTCTTTTGGGGGTTGTGGGGGAAGGGAACTGGATCTGATGACTAGCTAATCTTCTGTGAGCCCGTGGCATGGTGTAAGTCTTGGTGTAACATGAGAACCCCTCGAGCAAACTTATTTGATGACCGGGTTTGGAGTCATGAAGAGATACAAAGCAACAGTGCAGAGTAGACATGCCAAAGATTTGCTTCCACTAAATTCCACCCTCCCCCCACTCACCTCCTGATGCACAGACATGTTTTTATTCCCTCCTCCCAGCAATAAGTACAATTTGGAGGTCATCTAGAAGCCTGCCCCTCTCTCTGATCCCAAAGATCTCAATCCCACAAGCAGCCCTCCTCCATACTCCCAGATAGCCATGGTACTAACTGCCTTGCCATCTGTCAAAAAAGCCTTCTGGGGCCATGTTTATTTTAACTAAGGCTGTTCTATTTCTCGGTAGGCTGAATCCATTAGGGAGATTCCCCATCAGCCCAGATTACTCTATCTAATCTAATGGATTCTGCTCATAGACAATCCAGTTCCAATGGAGTAGGATACCTGGATGCATAAAGCTGGGGGGGGGGGTGAGCTAGAGATATGTTGTGAAATAATGGAAGCCCTAGGTCCTATGGATAGGGAGCATGGATAGTCAGGGAGAAATAGGAAGGTGCTAGGTACCTGGAGGAAAGGATGAATCAAAAAGGCACTGGGGATATTGAAAGGGGCTGTGGAGAGGAACAGAAGGTCAGCTTTACCTATTTCATCATTTTGTCTATGGTCTGAATCTATCTGGTCACCTATTTAACACTCTTTCCTAGAGTCATTTTGGGGTGTGTGTGTGTTTGTGTGTAGGATGAATTCACAAAGTCAAAGGAAAGGCTTTTCTGCTTACAAAACATCCTTCTTCCCATTGACCATCAATATACTCTAGAAATCCTAAAGCGGATCATATAGCAAGTGTTTCAGTATTATAACAGCTTTGAAAAATGAGACAAAAAGTTACTAAACAAAAGCAATTCTTAACATGCGTCCCTAGTTCCCGGGCACTTGCTGTAAGTGGGTATTAAACTAGAGGCGGCTCGGCCACATTTGAGATTTATGGCATTCCCTCCCTTAGTGGGGAGGGACTCTCCTGTCCATTTCTATATAGCCTTCCAACCTTCTGATGAGGCAGGTGTGTGGAAAACAGCAGTGGTTCCACCCCTCCCCCGGCCTCTTGGAAGAGACACAAAGGAACATAGATTATTCTGAGGTCTCTCAGCAAGGCAAGGGCCACTGAGAGTGTGACCCAGCTCCCCTGGCTCCTCAGTCTTGGACCCAGCCATTTCTTTCTGCCTGTACATGGTGAGAGTTGGTGATGGATGCTTATTCTCAAACAGTTTTCAATTAGCCAGAGTGCACACAACCTTTTTCAAGACCTCTTTTAAATGCTTTTAGAGCAATGTGGAGAAGGGAATCTAAAAACAATTCTCTGAAGCTGCAATAAAGATATGGGGACCCAGAGAGAGCAGCTGTGGGCAGTACTCACATTTAACACTCTGGGTTTCCTTACAAGCCCTCTGTGAAGGCCCTGGAAGCTCCTTTTATGTCCAGGAATAATAATTGAGAGGTCTACTTTTGAATTCTGGGTCCCCACAGGACATAGCACAAGACCCCATGCTTCAGTATAGACTGTTTTCCCAAAGAATGACTTCATGATGTATCCTGGAAAGTTCATTCTGCTCCTGGGTCCCCAAACACTAGAGGCAGCTTGATGTGGAAAACAAAACTCTCTCTCTGTCCCTCTGTCTCTCTGTCTCTGTCTCTCTCATGTATTTGTGCACACATGTATGTCTATATGTGTATATGATATGTAGACATAATATGTATATGCACATATGTGTGTATATCTATCTGTCCATCCATCTATCCATTCATCCATCTGTTTATCTGTCTCCTATTTCCAGAAGAAAATATATGCACAGAGTATAGGTAGCTGAGAAGTTAGGTGTCCCAGTAGATAGAGCACTGGGCCTGGAGTCAGGAAAACCTGAGTTCAAATGTGACTTCAGATAATTACTAGCTGTGTGACCCTGAGAAAAGTCACTTCACCCAGTTTGCCTCCATTTCCTCAATGGCAAAACAAGCTGGAGATGGAAATGGCAAACCACTCAGGTATCTATCTTTACCACACTGACCCCGAATGGTGTCACAAAGTGAACATGACTGACACAATTGAATAACAACATAGGTAGGTAGGTAGGGATAGCACAGGCTTCCTTTGTGATCCAATTTAAAAGCTTTCTTCAGTACCGAAACTTCTCTCTTAGAAATACTTTTTTCAAGAGTTGAAATTTTGAAGGTTCTCAAAAATTGTTCTCTTAAAATACAAATGTCCCTAGAAGGCATAACATTTGAAGCTAACAAGCTGAACACATTAAAACGGAGTTCATTGATCTGATTGCCTTCTGGTGAGGGTAGCTTATTCAAAGCCCCTGTGAAATGGGCCACAACAATATTAGTGTGGGAATGGAGGGCAGAATTAGATAGAGTATGGAGGGAGAATCCTTAAGCTTGGGGTATTCTCTGGGGAGGCCAGGAGAGGATGGGGAAATCCTACTAGGTCATGGTAATGCAGGTTTAGCAGGGAAGTACCAAGAGTTAGGTCTGAGGGCAACAAGATGATGCAGTAGATTCAGGAGGACCTGAATTCAAATCTGACCTCAGACACTTGACATTTACTAGCTGTGTGACCCTGGGCAAGTCACTTAACCCTCATTGCCCCGAGAAAAAAAAAAAAAAAGAAAAAAAAGAAGTTAGGTCTGAGGGCGGGAGGAGGCACCAACTTAATCTCTCAGTTTTGTTGAGGGTGGTTGTGCCCCAAATGAAATGTCCCTACCTTCTCCTAGAGGAGGTTCCCCTGGCAGAGGTCCCAGGGTGTTCCATTTGAAGACCCTAAAGTCCTTTCCGGTGTTTCTGATGACCAGATCACAGTTAGGCTTAGCAGGGAGTTTATTAAGACGGCCTGGGAGTGCTCACTTTTCCCCAGCTCCATCAGCTGTGCTAGGCTGCTAGTCGGAAGGATGCTTTGCACGCTCATGCATCTCTTCCCTTTGTGCCACAGGGATGATTACTACTTAGTTATAACCTTCCCTAATAGAGTTCTCTCTGAGGCTGACCTTCAAGCACATGCATATTTATACTAAATAACAAATGTGAAGAAAACACAGAGCAAGGTGACTTGTCTCATGGATTGACTATCCTGCCCTTCGTCCTATTTGGTACCAGTGTGAAACATGGCAATAATATTCACACTTCTCCCTGGGAGGTGCCTTGGATTCAAGGGGTGAGCAATCTAATATTTAATTTCATGTTTAAATATTATTCCCAGTTGAGGAAACTGAGGCAGACAGAGGTTAAATGACTTTCCCAGGGTCACATAGCTAATATGTTTCTGAGGCTGGATTTGAATTCAGGCCTTCCTGACTTGGATAGAGCCTAGTGCTCTATCCACTGTGCTACCTGTCTGCCTCATTCGACTTCCCTTGTTAGCTATCATGAAGCTGGGGGTCATAGTGGGAAGTGACCCATAAAGGAAGACCATCCTCTTAACTTCTCTAGCCTGATAATCTTTGGTTAAAAGTCATCTCCAGTTTCCAGGGTCCTAATTTCCTCATATTTCTATAATTTCTTTCCTTTTATATTTATCTGTGTACATGTTTTCTCCCCATTAGAATATAAGTTCCTTGAAAACACCTCTTGTCTTGGCATCCCCAGAACCTTGCTCATAGGGAACAAGCATTTATTAAGTGCTTACTGTATGAAATATGACCTCATTTGATTCTTACAACAAGACTGGGAGATGCTGTCATTGTTCAGCATCATGACCCCATTTGGGGTTTTCTTGGCAAAGATACCTGAGTGGTTGGCCATTTCCTTCTTCAGCTCATTTTACAGATGAGGAAACTGAGGCAAACAGGGCGAAATGACTTACCCTAGTAAGTGTCTGAGGTCACATTTGAACTCACAAAAATGAGTCTTCTGGACTCCAAGCCTGGTGCTCTTTCCCCTGGGCCACCTAGCTGTGCTATTATTATCCCTATTTCACAGATGGAGAAACTGAGGTGAAGTGACTTCTCAGGGTTACACGGCTACGAAGTGTCTGAGGACAGATGTGAACTTAGGTTTCCCTGACTGCGACACTGCACTAGCTAGCTGCCTCAGAGTTGGCTCTTAAATGCTTGTGGGTTGATTGCTACACGTCCGAGGCAGATACCTCCCCCCCTTCCCTATTAGAAAGTGAGCTCCTTTAACGCAGGACTGTTTGTTTAATTTTTCCTTTGTATCCCTAGGGCCGGTGCCTCTTATCCATTGGGTTTCCTTATAAAGATACTAAAGTAGTTTGCTATTTCCTTTTCCAGTGTGCCTCCATGTCACAGATGAGGAACTGAAGCAAGTAGAGGTTGTGACTCTCCCAGGGTCTCACAGCGAGTAAGTGCCCAAGGCCAGATTTGAATGCCCCTTTTCCTGACTGCAAACCCAGTGCTCTCTCCATTGTACCACCTAGCTGCCTGGCACACAATAAATGCTTGTGGATTGACTTGACTAAGCTGTGACTGCTGCCCTCCACAGATGGTGGTGCCCCAATGGAACTTTTCCCTGGAGAAAGAACTTTTACGAGTTCCTCTCAAAGTAGCCTGGCCCAAATCCAGTGGAGCAGACAGGAGGTAGGAGATGTGTTGTTTGTGGAAACAGGGCGTGAATTGTCTCAGAATGCTGAGATATTGCTCCGATGGACTTCAAATCACTCAAGTGCCCCCTCCCCTCACACGGAGCTAGGACTCTGTTGGAAGTACCAACACAGCCAAGCCTCTGAAGTTCTCTAAAAATTAAGAGTGAAAACATTACCAGTGGGGGCAGCTAGGTGGTATAGTGGATAAAGCACCAGCCCTGGATTCAGGAGGACCTGAGTTCAAATCCAGCCTCAGACACTTGACACTTACTAGCTGTGTGACCCTGGGCAGGTCACTTAACTCTCATTGCCCTGAAAAAAACCAAACCAAACCTAATAAATAAATAAATAAAATCACACGTGTTAGAAGACAATAGAGAAATAAACTTGACCAAAACTTAGGCTGCTGGAAGGAACCAGAGGGAGGACACTTTATTTGAAAATTAATATTCCTTAAACCACCTCGGACCACAGAGATCGTAATCAGGTGAGTCTGGTCTTGCTGAGGTTATTAGTTTACCTTGTACCAGGACTCTGAATGAGTGTTCTAATTAAAAACAAAACAGAAAACTACACCCACCGAAGAGCAAGGTGGGCAGATGGAATCCAAAAGCTCCTTTGGTCTCCCAGTGGCCTTCACCTGGAACTCTCTTGTTATTGCACAGGGGGGAGATTTGGGGAAGAGCTGGTTAAGAGAAAATGGAAGAGGGTCATTGCAGGCAACTCAAGAGACAGGTGAAATGACTTTCACCTGTGCCCACCTGGGCCTAGCTGTACACAATTGGTTGGGTTTTCATCTAATGAACTTCAGTAGCGGGAAACTGCTCCTGGTAGTGCAGCATCTCTGACTCCTTTTTTACTGGAGACCAAGTGTTCGTAGTCTTCTTCATGTTATGGACTTCTTTGATTATATGCTGAAGCCTATGGGCCCCTTCTCAGAATAATGTTTTTAAATGCATAAAGACTCTCTCTTTTTCTCCCTCTCCCCCCTCTCTCTTTCTTTGTCTCTGTCTCTCTCTACCTATTCATGTGTATAAATAAACTTATATACACATATAGATGATAGATATACATATATACATATTCATATGTATATATGTGTATGCAGGCATACCTGTTTTATTGTGCTTACATTGTGTCTCTGCATCATGTTTTGGTAATTGTTATATTTCAAACTTTTTCATCATTATTATTATTATTACATCCGTTATGGTGATCTGTGATCAGTGATCAATGATCTTTTTTTTTTTTTTTAGTGAGGCAATTAGGGTTAAGTGACTTGCCCAGGGTCACACAGCTAGTAAGTGTTAAGTGTCTGAGGCCGGATTTGAACTCAGGTACTCCTGACTCCAGGGCTGGTCAACATCACATGCTACAGAGAAATGTTCATTGTTGTCTTGTTTTAAGAACTGCTACAGCCACCTTGACATTCAACAACTACTACCTCTGATCAGTCAGCAGCCATCAACAATTGAGGCAAGACCCTCCACCAGCAAAAAGATTGATTTGCTGAAGACTCAGATAAATGGTTAGCATTTTTTAGCAATAAAGTATTTTTAAATTAAGGTATATACATTTTTGGGGGTAAAGCAATTGGGGTTAAGTGACTTGCCCAGGGTCACACAGCTAGTAAGTGTCAAGTGTCTGAGGATGGATTTGAATTCAGGTACTCCTGACTCCAGGGCTGGTGCTCTATCCACTGTGCCACCTAGGTGCCCCTGGTATATACAATTTTTAAAAATGATCCTATCACACACTTATTGGACTACAGTATAGTGTAAATATAACTTTATTATGCACTGGGAAATCAAAAAATTTGTGTGACTTGTTTTATTGTGGTAGTCTGGAACTGAAGACTGTGATATCTCCAAGGTATGCCTACAGAGAGAGAGAGAGAGAGAGAGAGAGAGAGAGAGAGAGAGAGAGAGAGAGAGAGAGAGAGAGAGAAACCAAGTATATTGAAATATAGTTAACCAAAATTTTTTCTTTGTTTGCAGAGCCCAGGTTAAGAGCCTGTATCCTAGACCTCTTATTCTGTATTTTCTGGACATTGGCCCAGAGATTTCTGCTCTTTTTGAAGAGATAGTGCCTAATTCTTCCCTCTAGTATTTGGTGTGCTCCATAGAATATCTTCTCTCTGATCCCCTTTTCCTCTTACACTATTATCACCTGATTTCAGGACCTCATCACCTTTTTTTTTTTTTTTTTTTTTGGTGAGGCAATTGGGGTTAAGTGACTTGCACCAGGTCACACAGCTAGTAAGTGTTATGTGTCTGCGACCAGATTTGAACTCAGGTCCTCCTGAATCCAAGGCCGGTGCTCTATCCACTGCGCTACCTAGCTGCCCCCCTCATCACCTTTTACCTGAACTTTTGCCTAATTGGAAGTCTCTCCCCTGTCTAATTCATCCTCTACACTGCTGAACAAAAGAATTTTTCTAAACCATTTGGTCATGCTTCCCTCCCTATTGAGAACTTTCAAGGGCTCCCTATTGCTTAAGAGATGAAATAGAAGCTCTTCAGCTTGGCTTTTTTAAAAAAATATATTTATTTTATTTTTTTCTCAATTACATGTTAAGATATTTTTGAGTTCCAATTTTTTTCTCCCTTCCCTTCCCTCTCCCCTCTCAAAGCCAGTAAGCAATTTGATATAGGTTATACATTCCAATCATGTTAAACATATTTCCACATTAATCAGAACAAAAGGGGAAAAAGCAAGAAAAAATAAACAAGGATAATAACAAAAAGGCAACAATAAAAGTGCAAATAGTATGCTTCGGTCTGCATTCAGACTCCATAGTTCTTTTTCTGAATGTGGAGAGCATTTTCCACCTAAGTCTTTTGGCATTGTCTTGAATCATTGCATTGGTGAGAAGAACCAAGTCCATCACAGTTGATCATCAGAAAATGTTGTTGATACTGTGTACAATGTTCTCTTGGTTCTGCTCATTTCACTCAGCATCAATTCATGTAATTCTTTCCAGGTTTTTCTGAAATCCATCTGCTTATCATTTCTTACAGCACAATAGTATTCCATTACAGTCATATACCAAAACTTGTTCAGCCATTCCCCAATTGATGGGCATCCCTTCAATTTCCAATTCTTTGCTACCACAAAAAGAGCAGCTATAAAATATTTTTGTACATGTGGGTCCCTTTTCCATGATCTCTTTGGGATACAGACCTAGGAGTGGTGTTGCTGGGTTAAAGGGTATGCACAGTTTTAAAGCCTTTTGGGCATGGTTCCAAACTGCTTTCTAGAATGGCTGGATCAGTTTCAGCTTGGCTTTTAGATGAAGCCCTTCACAATTTATTTACCCTTTTCTTTTCTTTTCTTTTCTTTTTGTGGGGCAATGGGGGTAAGTGACTTGCCAAGGGTCACTCAGCTAGTAAGTGTCAAGTGTCTGAGGCCGGGTTTGAACTCAGGTCCTCCTGAATCCAGGGCCAGTGCTTTATCAACTGTGCCACCTAGCTGCCCCTACCCTTTACTTTTCCTGGCTAATTTCTCATCACTTCCCTTTATATTCTCCCACTTTTTTCCAAACTGGTCTGAACTTATCCTTGAACTTGTCACTTCATGTACTATCTTTCAACATTTGTATATATTATCCCCAGTCAGAAAGACCTTGGGTTCAAGTCCTACCTCTGACATATAATAGCTGATTATGATATTGAAATGCTTGAAAGTGAAGAATGTTTTCAGAAGATTTTTCACAGAGAAGTATGTTTTCAGGGATGCTTTGCTTTTAAGAAAGTGTCCAGACTTTCAGGGCACATATTGTGGAGAAGCATTTAACTGACAGTTTCCTAGAGGAAAATGCAAGGAAGCTGAGCTACTGTTAGAGAATTTGACATTTATTATGCAGGAAGGATAATCTGGTTACACTTTCCATTCCTGGTTAGGACTTGTCACAGGCACAATGGACTGCATTTGACTTGTAACATCCCAGTTACCCTAGGAATAATCATCTATATCTGGCCTTGTCATCATTGTTTCAGTTTTGTCGGCTTTAAGTTTGTCTATTTACATAATCTATGATCTCTGGGTAAGTGGTTAAAGAGTCTGGCCAATCAGAGCTCATAATATTGGAAGAGTCTCAACAAAAGCAATCTAGGATGAAAACTGGACCCCTTAATATTAGAGGGAGAAAGGAGGAAAGACAGAAAAATAGAGAAAATTCCCCCAAACTAAAAAAAAATAGTAGTTAGGTGGTTTATTATAGAGATCATGAGACTTGTGGTTTTTCTTATACTCTATCCTAAAGGTTATGGTCCCTTCCTATATAACTAAGTAATGGCTTATGGAAAGTTAGGCTTTTTAAAGAGGAAAACCAACTTTCCTAGGTTTATCATTAGGTTTCAGAGAACTAGAAGTACTGATGTAAAAATATTTAAAGAAACTACCAGAGTGGCCAACTTTTATACAGCAATAAACATAGCTGATAACCAGGGCTGTATCAGTGCTATAACCGGGATGGGACAGCTGGGGCTTTTCCACAGGCATCAATCTGGAAGGGGGCACATTTTCCCCCTTCTGTGTTCTAGAGACCAAAGGTCTTGTGCCTTCCAAGTTTCTGCCATTCATGAGTTGGGAAGTAGAATCCTGGGAGAAATTGAGGCTAAGACTCATGTCTGGGCTAATGATCTACTCCTGGTGTACTGTACTTAACCCTGCAAAAATACGTTAATTGCCTACTATGGCAAGGAGTTAAGAATTCCCTAGTACAGGGTCTGCCCTGAGTGGGAGAACTAGTAGAGCCAAAGTCAGTTGGCCTTCCCACCCCATCATTTAGTTGTTTTAGACCATTATAGAGTTCCCGTCTTTGAGGCCCCAGGTTCTATAAAGTTCCTATCTATGAACAAAAATAAATAAGGTTCTCCCTGTGTAATTGTCATTGAAAAGAAGTGGTAGGGCAAGGATGCAATGTAGGGACCTGATTCTATTCTAGTCACAAAGGCCAACAAATCTGTCATCCTTGAAGTTTCCAAAGGCCCTGAAGTGCCCTATATCCCCAGTCATCACCCCTCCTTGAAAGAAACAATTCCTTATCCTTGGAAAAGCCTGACCCTTGATGCTAGAATTTCAGTGGGGTTCCTTATGACTTTTTCTTCTTAGTCAGAATGAGGTCTACAGAAGCATCCCACCTCCTTAGGAGCAGTCATCGTCCCTTTCTCCTGGGACAGCCAAGATTCTGTCCCCAAAGGGTCTGGGGCTCTGGGGCTTGAAGTGCGCTCTCTCTCTCTCTCTCTCTCTCTCTCTCTCTCTCTCTCTCTCTCTCTCTCTCTCTCTCTCTCTCTCTCTCTCTCTCTCTCTCTCTCTCTTCTCCCTCCCCCCCCCCCCACCGTGCCTCCAGGTCTATGGAAGCACTTTCCTCTTCCTGTCTGCAAAGGATTCAAGACTCAAGTCCTCCCTTTATCCCTCCCTAAACATTCTTTGACCCCCTTTCTCTCACTGTATATTTCCCGCCTTTGGGTGAGGGTATATGTGTGGAGAGTGGTAGTACCTCAACTGTTTTTTGTACCAGTTGCAAAATTTCTTGGTTATCCATCTATGTAATTGTTTGCAGTGTGGTATAAAAATGACTTTGGCTCAGGTCTAGGCAAACAGGGTTTGAAACACTTAGTAGATCTTTGAGATTAAGAATATAGTCATTTTAAAGTGATCTTGAACCTCAGAGTCATCTACATATGGCCCAATCAAATCTGGTTTTTAAATGAGATCCCAACTTTCTAATGTTCCTTCTACCATGAATAACTCTGTGCCCACCACATGTTAGTGGCTTTGGTTGTGAATGAATCAGACTCGAAGTCACAAAAAACCATATTATTGTTACTGTGGGCAAAAAATGACTTTGTGGGGGGCAGCTAAGTGGCTCAGTGGATAAAGTACCAACCCTGGATTCAGGAGTACCTGAGTTCAAATCCGGCCTCAGACGCTTTACACTTACTAGCTGTGTGACCCTGGGAAAGTCACTTAACCCTCATTGTTCCCCCCCCCCAAAAGAAAAAGAAAAAAAAAGAAAATAGTCCTTCATCCTAAATTTCATAGGTCTGCAGATTCTCATTTATTATTATTGTTTTCGACTTGCTTTTGGTTATCTTAGATGTGGAAGAATAAATCCTCCTGCTTTCTTCTTCTCTCCCTTTGGATAATGCTGTGATCTAAATGTCTGGTTCCTTTTAATATTGTCACTTTGTGAGCAAAGAGTAATTATTAGCTAGCAGGTCCACTCCTCTTTTCGTTCTAGTTTGTGCATCTACATAAAAGCAGAAAAAACAACAAAGCCATTTCTGTGTTCCTATTCTCTCCCTCTCAGGGAAAGGTCCTCTCAAAGAACTTGACGTCCAATTGGTGGTTACCACACCATGGCATTTAATTACTCTCGACGTTTAATCCATCACGATATAAGAAAAGAAAATGCAGCCTGTCTGCTCCTCAAGAAAAAAAAGAGAGAGTAATACGGTAATTAAAATGGTAACTAAAGTTCTAAGAATAATGAGAAACCACATAACGACCAGCATCATATCAAGGCAAATGGAACAGTCACAAGAAGCAGGCTCTGAAACTCAACTCCCCCCTCCAACCCCCTCCCCCTGCTTCATTTTTTTACTCCTGTCCAGATAATCATGAGTCATCATCCTGAACAAATGAATAATTGTTTAATTTAAATCAGCCAGTGTCACTGGGCCATCATTTATCTCTGCTCAGCCCTCATTCATGGGCAAGTCATGCAGAATTACATAACTTTCTTTTCTTCCACTGGAGCCTGTCCCCATCCTCTCCCCATCACATTGCAGGCGGGCTGGACATGGGGCAGCAGTGTCTGCACCTGCACTGTGGGCCTGGGTCATGGGTGTTAAAGGAAGCCGAAGGTTGACTGCCTTGTGACTTGAGGGTGTTTGCGCTTTGGAGGTGGGTGGGAGTTGTATTTGAACGTGAAGGGCGGTTGTTTGCCAGAGTGCAACTGTGTGTGGGTGTGTGGGAGGAGACTGGATGGAGTGGCTGATTGCAAAGAATACTTTTTAGCAGGGTAGTAACAAAGGAGAGGCAAGAGGACTCCCACCCCCTCCCGCCTTTTCTTTTAAAAGCTAGCCATTGCAACTGGATTCATACTGTTTGGATTAATGATTGAAGGGAGAGGAGAGCTGGAGCAATGAGACCTCGGCAGCATGTTCACGTTCAAATGATAAATTGCATTAAAGCTCTGAAAGGAACAACAGCTGCAGTTCATGAAAAGCCAAATTTATCTAAATTTATCCAGTTGATCAGTCAAAATCATCAGGAAAGCTCCCACTCCATAATCACTTTTTCTTTAGGGCAACAGGACGGTGGGAGGGGGAAGGGAGCTCTTTTTATTAGACATATCTTTTAGATACAAGGTAATTACCACCAACCTGTCACCCAGAAGACATTTCTGGGTGTTCAATGGCTAAAGAAAGTGGCATTTTTGATACCAGTGTCAATGGCCCCTTCTAAAAGGTTTTTTTAAATTGTAACTCATAATATATATGCAGAATATAATCACTCACTGACATTTATATAGTATTTTAAAGGTTGAAAAAAATGCTTTACTTGCATGATCTCATTTGAGCCTTACAAACAGCTTGTGAAATACGCCGGATGGGTATTATTCCTGCCGCTTCATAAAGGAAGAAACTCAGGCTTAGGAAGGTTCAATAGTAAGCAATGGAGCCAGATTTGAATCCAGTCAATCAATTAATAGACATTTATTAAGCACCTACTTTGTGCCAGGCTCATTGCTAAGCTCTGAGGATACAAAAAGAGGCAAAATACAGTCTCTGCCCTCAGGGAGTTTACAATCTAATGGGGAAGACAAAGACAACATGCATAAATATATACAAAGCAAGATATCTGCAGGATAAATAAGAAATAATTAACAGACAGAAGGAACTAAATTAAGAGAAGATTGAAAGTATTCCCCCCCCCCATATCTTATCCCTTTTGAACCACACAACCAGCCCATGAAGCAACTAGGACAGTCAGTATTTGCACAGTGGATAGAACAGAACCTGGAGTCATGAACACCTGAATAAAAATTTGACCCCAGATAATTCTGGTTTTGTGACCCTGGGGATGTTATTTAACCTCCATTTACTTCAGTTTCCTCAACTGCAAAAAAGGGATAACAGTTGCATCTACCTCCCAGGGTTGTGGTGAGGATCAAATGAGGTAATAATTGTAAAACGCTTAACACAGTATATGGTACAGAGAAGGTGTTTAATAAATGCATGTTTATCCCCCCCATCCCTACCCTTTACTACCTACCATGTATAGAAGGAGAAATGGAAGATCAGAACAGTCAAATATCTTGCCTAAAGTTATAGTAGAGCTGGGACTGGAACCCATGTCTCCTAGTTCCACTCTAATATGCTACAAAGTAAAAATCTACTTAGAAAACTGGCATGCCCCTTGGTGCTTCAAAGTCCTGGCATGGAGGAAGCTGAATGATTCTGGGGAGGAAGACCCAACAGACCCATGCTGTTCTGCCTAACCCCATGCATGCCACCTAATGTGCTTGGGCACACCTCTCACCTCTCCTTGCCTCCAGCATGAAATGCACGGTCTGTAGGGTGACATTCCATTAGAACTTACCATATGTTTGTGTGCTGGTGCTTGATGGAACTCGAGGGAGGACATAATGGATCCCAGTTACTACAACACATGGAAGGGTTCCAGACATTTAATTGTCTACCTCGAGGTGATGGATAGAAAAGTTTTAATATTCTACGCATAATCAGGGAGCGGCGATGCTCATGATGTGCTCCGTTTTCTTCTGCCGACCTTCTGGAAAAGTCTGTGCATCTGCTACTTCTGGAGTCATTTCCAAAAAAATTAATAAATAAAAGCAGGGGTTGGGAATAGGAAAAGGTCTTATGCCCTTCAGGCCTGAGGATATCTCTGAAAGATGCAGCTTTATTTGCTCCCAGACCTGGCAGAAAGGAGATGCTAGTTGGGTTGTGATGGCATTCAAGCCAAGAGAAAGATAAGGGTAGGCTATATTTCCATTTCCATTTGGGCTCCTCTTCTCTTCTTCTCCAAATGGTCTTTAAAAATGATGATGATGGAAAACACCAAAGGAATGGGAAGAAGTGCGCCATTGATAATGGAGAGTGGCTTCAGGGAGGACATGTTAAGCTTGTGTTTCAGCCACCGAAGGTGAGCTGCTGCTGGCTGCTGAACATGAGGGTAGATGAAGAGAAATAAAAATGTATTCCTTCCAGTAATTTTCTTGGTGATGTGCTTTTAATTCATACAGCATGGAGGCTGGCTTGAGGACATCTGTATAGAAAAACACACAAATAGAGAAGCTGTGAAACTTTGAACATGTTTGCCAAGCGGCCCCGGCTCTTTGAATAACAGAGAAGTTGGTAGCCAAGTCAAATGCTACTAAGAGCCAGGGACCCAGGAGCTGGGGGAAATTAGGCTGGACCCCAATTGATACCAGGCCATGGCCAAATAAAGAATCGGTATCAAAGTGAGTGATTCCAGCTGAAAGTACTGGTTCAAAGCTTTGCCAAGCCTTTTCAGCTCATCATACCTCATTCCTGCTGTACCTCCCAGTTCATGAAATCAAGTCAGATGCTTTTCCAACCTTTTTTCTTTTGGATAGGACCTGCTATCACTCCACTGTCTTTTGGCAGACTTGCTCCCAATGGGTCACACCTTAGGGTGGGATGAAGTGGTCCACACCTCCTGCTTTCTTTTCTCTGAAAGTAAACTGAAATGGACAGGAATAATGCTAGCAGTAGCCAACATTGAAAGAGTGCTTTTAAAGTTTTCAAAGTACTTTACATGTATGGCATGTACAGTGCCTAATACTGGTTGGTGTTTGATAAGTGCTTGTCAATTGATTGCTATCATTTGAGCCTCAGAACAACCCTGTAAGGTAACTGCTAAGGACATTATTAACTATATTTTATAGACAATGAAACTGAGACTCAAAGAGGCTGAGTGATTTCCCCATGCCCACTCAGCTAGTAAGTATAAGAACTAGGATGTGAATCCCCATCTTCTTGATTTCAGGTTCAGAGCTCTCCCCTATAGCACCCTACCTCAAATCACTCTACCACCTTTTTCTTTCTTATTCTAAGGCTAACTAGGACTATATTTATTAAAGAAAGGGTTTTGGGGAGATGTGTGGGAGAATGAAATGCTTATTTGGGTGGTATATTCTAAGAATCTTGAGATGACTTGAGCATCATTCAACCAACATTTAATGGGGCAATCAATATTTTAGTGGGGCAGTTAGGTGGCACAGTGGATAGTGTGCCCAGCCTGGAGTCAGAAAGACTCCTTTCTGAGTTCAAATCCCGTTCAAATCCATTTGCTAGTTGTATGACTCTGGACTAGTCACTTAACCCTGTTTGCCTCAGTTTCCTCACCTGTAAAAGGAGCTGGAGAAGGAAATGGCAAGTGTTAAGTGTTAAGTGTCTGAGGCCAGATTTGAACTCAGGTACTCCTGACTCCAGGGCCAGTGCTCTATCTACTGCGCCACCTAGCTGCCCTCTATGTAGTCTTACTAGGAAAGCAAGACATGTATACTCATGAAACAATTATAGAGAGAAAAAAATGGCAGTCACTCCCCTCAAATAGCTTACACTTAACTAGGGATGATTTCACACATATATACACACACATGCACACATACACATGTACATGCACATGCACACATACATATAATAAAAGTAGGGTGTGTATATGAGGAATGGAACAAAGGAGTGATATCAGAATACTCTAGGAAAGCACAAAGAAGGAGACAACAGTTTACAAGTTAATGTTACTCTGTGTACCTGTCTATATGGCTAGTCTTCCACATCCTCTCTGCCTCTATAAATCTACCATTCTGAGAATGCCTCTGACCCAAGCCAACCTAAGCCTTCTCAGAGTTCTTGAAGCACTCACCTATAATCACTAATCTGTAATTTGACTCAACATAATCTTGCATTGCCCATACTGTCTTGTATTGTCTCTAATTGTTTCTTGAGTATATATGTCTTGCTTTCCTAGTAAGACTGTATAATAAACTCCCCAAAAGGCAGAGTCAATGCCTACTCTCTCAGGGCTGGGCATGCATCAGAGCTCAATTAACATTTTCTGGGATCAAAAGATATAAGCAGCTCATATGCCCACCTCTTTTCTATGCTTCCTGAGGACACTTCACACTCCTTTCTCACCTGGATATCTGTGTTCCATTACAGTTGAGGAAACTGAGGCAGAGGTTAAATGTCTAGTGTCACACAGCTAGTAAGTTCCTGATGCAGGATTTGAACTCAGGTCTTTCTGACTTCATGCCCAGTGTTCCATCTACTGTACCACCAAACCCTCTTACTCCTAAGCCTTCCTTTTCAACCTTTCTTCCATTTTCCTCAAGTTCCCTTTCTTTTCTATTACTGACATTCCATCTTCCCCTCCTATCTTCTTCTGAAGGGTTTGGAGGAGAGAGAATGAGTGGTACTACCATGACTGGACTTTTCTCTGCCAGAGGTGGGGAGTATTTGTGCGCTCACCCTAATCTGCATTCTTCCTAGCCACAGACTGTTTTAAGGCACTAGGATACCAAACAGAAACAGAAATGTTCCAGGGGAGAGCTCTGAACTAGCCATCAGAGAACTGGGATTTCAGTACCATGTTTCCTCATCTCTAAGATGGTATAATGATGCTTGTACTGCCTAATTCATAGGATCGTTTTGAGTATAAAATGATGAGAGGATTGGTTTGGGGAAACCAAAATATAGTTTGAACAAGGTGCATTGGCACTTAGTCTTCAATCCATATGGCTGAGCCCCAGGGCTCATTCCAAAAATTAGAAGATTAACTTCCTTAGGGTTTGGTAACACGGATTATTGAGGTTCTTGTGGGGACCTGGTACAAAGGATGATGGTCCAGGTTGGGGAGAAGTAGAATACCTATGGAGTCAGCTGACCCAGGTGGAGGATGACTGGGTGATGTGTGAAGGTGAAGTCTAGCCTCTGGTTTGGGGCTGTCTGGATATAGTGGATTAGGTACATTTTTTACTCAGTCCTCAATCTAGATAGCTCAGCACCAGGGTGGATGTTCTATACCATTCCCTTAGAGTTGGAAGAAACTTTAGAGATGATCTAATATGAACCTCTCCTTTTATAAACAAGGAAAATGAGGCTCAGAATCATCAGAGAACTTGTTCAAACTCACATGGGTCATAAATAGCAGAGATTAGATTCAAACCCAGGTCCTGTGACTCCAAAGGCAATACTGTTTCTATTTTATTATCCTATATCCCTTGTTATCCTTAAAAATGCTATGTTCATGTCCAACTCTGGGCCTTTTGGTCACACAATTGTTTCTCTCTACCTGGAATACCTTATGTCTTCACCTAATTCTTGGGTGTCCTTCAAATCTGCACTCAAGGCTTCCATCTATTATGTAGCTTTCCAATATTTTGTAACCTATGATGAAGAACTCCCTATTCTGAACCTGTACCACTTATTGTCTTCCCTGCCATCTTCTTACCATTCTGTCTATACTATGGTCATTATTCTCATCTCTTCACCACCATATCTTTGGATTTCTTCCTAGGTTACTAGACTCTGATGGGGGAACATTTGTCTAATTTAGCTTAGAATCAAGCCTCTGTCACTTCTTGGCTTCCATATCCCTGTGCTCCCCCTCTTTTTAGGTCCCCTTTATATGTTGTCCTCTATTGTTAGAATAAAAGTAAACTTTTCGAGGTTAGAGACTGTATTGCTTATTTTACTAGTATTCCCAGCACAATGTTTAACATAAATAAATGTGTGCTCTCACTCTCTCTCTTCCTTCCCCCCCTTCTCTCTTACCTCTCTCTCTCTACTGTACTTTGATACTTATATTGTCTCACGTTTTTTCTTTCCTTAATTCATTTTTACTTATAACTTTTTTTTACATCACCTACATTTCCCACTGAATCTCTTCCTCACCACTTTGCAGAGGCATTCTTTATAATAAACCATTTTAAAAGAAGAAAACCCCCTTTTTTCAGTTCCTTGCTACCACAAAAGTGCTGTTATAAATATTTTATTGTACATAAGACAGTTCTTTTTGTCAATGACCTCCTTTGAGAGGCCTAGGAATAGAATATTTGGGTCAAAAGATATGGGAATTTTAGTCACTGTATTTGCATAATTCCACATTGTTTTCCAGAATGGTTGTACCAATTCAGAGCTCCAATAACATTAGTGAGCCTACATTTCTACAATATTCCTTCCTCCAAACATTGACTATTCCTATCCTTTGTCCCCCTACCCTAGCCCCCCTGGGCAATTTGCTCATGATTTAATTTGATTTGAATTTCCATTATTAGTGATTTGGAGCATTCTTTCAAATGCTTGTTAACTGTTTGCAAAAATTGTTTGTTTTTCTTTGACTATTTAGCTACTGAGGATGGCTTTAGGTTTTATGTATTTTCTAGTACTTATTTACATAATTTTATTTTTTATATATTTTATTAAATTTTTATATTTATATATTTTATATAAGATATATCTGATATATTTGATACAGTTTCCTCTAAACTGTTTCCCTTCATATTTTAGTTGCATTAATTTTGTTTATGTAAAAATTTCATTTTCATATATTCAAAATTATGCATTTTATCTTTTGCACTCCCCTCTATTTTTTTGCTTGACCCCGTACTGATACCCATGAAAAGTATGTAACCTGCTTCCTTTCTAATTTATTAAATGATATTTATAAATCAGGTCATATATTCATTTTTAATTTATTGCAGAACATGGTGAAAGATATTGCTATAAATCCAATTTCTGCTAAGCCACTTCTCAGTTTTCCTAGTAGTTCTTGTCAAATAGGCAGTTCTTTCCTGGGCAGTTTATGTTTTTCAGTTTTATAGAACACTGGTTTGTTGAATTAATTTAATTATTTCTGATTTTTCCTTGTCTACTCTGTTTCATTGGCTCATTTTTCTACTTGTTAACCTGTACCAAATTGTTTGGATAATTATTCCTTTATAGTATAAATGAGGTATAGAAATACTATTTCCACTTAATTCCTTCCTTTTAAAATTATTTTCCTTAATAGATCTTTTATTCCCCCAAATCACTTATTTTCCTTAACACCTTTCTAGTTTGATCGTTATAGCACTAAATCTGTGAATCAACTTTGGTAGTAATGTCATTGTTATCATATTGGCACAGTCCAGGCATGAGTAAAGAATATTCTTCCAGCTTTTTGAATCGTTCTTTATTTCTTTAAGGAGCACCTTGTAATTGACTCTCTACAAGTCTTTTATGTGCTTTCGTAAGTCAATCCCCAGATATTTTATGTATTTTATAGTTAGCTGAAATAGGATTTCCCTTTCTATTATTGCTTCAAGGATTTTGTTCTTCCTATGTAGAAATGCCATTGATTTTTTGTGGGTTTATTTTGCAGTATGAAACATTACCAAAGCGATTAGTTGTCTCAATTAGTTTCTTTGATGATTCCCTAGAATTTTCTAAGTAAAGTACCATGTCATCAGTAATAGGGAGAGTTTTGACTGTTCTTTATCTATCTTTGTGCCTTTAATTTATTTCTGGAACTACATAAAACAATAAAAGGGCAAGGGGAATATCTTTGTTTTAATCTGCATTTACTGGGAAAGCTTCTAGTGGTTACCCATTCAATATATTTAGTTTGTGGTTTTATAGAGAAACTTTTCGTTGTATTCAATATCACTCTATATCTATACTTTGTAGGGTAGTTAGCATAAATGAATGTTGTATTTTGTCAGAGGCTTTTTCTACATCTATTGATATAATCGTGTGCTTTTGAATTTTTTTTTAAAGTGAGGCAATTGAAATTAAGTGACTTGCCCAGGGTCACACAGCTAGTAAGTGTTAAGTGTCTGAGGCTGGATTTGAACTCAGGTACTCCTGACTCCAGGGCCGGTGCTCTATCTACTGTGCCACCTAGCTGCCCGATTTTTTTTGGTTTTTAATATGATTATATTAATTACTTTCCTAATGCTGTACCATCCTAATATCCCTGGTATAAATCCAAATTGGTCATGGTGAATTTATTATGGATTTGTTGCTGTGATCTTTTAAAATTTTTTATTTAATATTTTTGAATTGATATTCATTTAGGTCTATAGTTCTCTTTATTTTTTCCTTCCTTGGCTTAAGAATCAGGACTATATTTGCCTCATAAAAGGAGTTTGGCAAAATGCTTTTTTTCTCAATTTTTTGAGAATAATTGGTATGGTATTAGTATTAATTATTCTTTAAATGTTTCATAGGGTTTTCCTGTAAAATCCTCCAGACTACAGTTCTCCCTGACCTTGCTCTCCCCTTTCCCCTTGGTAGTTCCTTTGTAGCAAGTTCAATATCCTTTTCTGGAACTGGATTATTTAAGATCTCAAATAAGTGTTCTGTTAATTTGGATAGTTTTATTAATTATTTTAATTTCTTTGGGGTTTGTTGTGATTTCACCTTATTTTTAATTTTGTTAATTTGACTTTCCTCCTTAAACTTTTTAATCAGGTTGGCTAAAGGTTTATCAATTTTGTTATTCTTTTCAAAGAACCAGCTTTATTTTTGTTTATCAGTTTGGGAGGCTTTTTGTTTTCCAATTAATCTATTTCTCTGCTAATTTTCAAGACTTCCTCCTTTGTGCTTATTTTGGGTTTATTTGTTGGCATTACAATTTTTCAAGTAGCACATTTAGTTCATTAATGTTCTCTTTTTCTATTTTGTTAATGTATATTTTTGAGGGTATAATTGTCCTCTAAGGACTGTTTTAGCTACATCCTAGAAATGTTGGTAGTTTTCATCATTATCATTGTCTTTCACAAGATTATTCATTGTTTCTGTGTTTTGTTCTTTGACATATTTGTAGTTAGAAATTTTGGGGTCTCTATTTAGATATATTTCTTTTGCTTGTGCTCCCTAAACTGATTACTATTTTTTTATTGCATTAAGGTCTGTAAAATATCTCACATTATCTTTCATGTGCATATATTTTTCATGTTTTCTCTCTCTGAATAGATAAGCTCCTTGAATGTAGAAGAGTATAATTATTATTATTTTTATATCTTCTGTATTTCATAGTATACCTCCACAGTGCTTAATTAGATAATAAGCACTTGATAACTGTTTGATAGAAACAGAAAGACATCTTTTAGAAGCCCTAGTTCTTTATGGTGCAAAGAGACAGTAATATCACGTTCATTACAGAGTGGCATGCCTTTAAGGCAAAGTGGAGTTAATTCATACTTAGCATTTACATAATACATCATACTTTTTGGTCCAAGGAAGCCTAGCTAAGTTAGAGAGTTTCATGAACAAGTTAGTCATAGGATGATGGATTTTTTTTTTTTTGGCTATAGTAGCATCTTAAGGGACTAGACCTATGAATTAATTGGTAAGGAAACTCTCACTTCCAATGCACATCAACACTTCTCTGCTACTTACAGAATTAGAATTTTGCTCTGAGCATTGAAAAATTAAGTGACTTGCCTCGGGTCACCCAGCCAATATGTGTTAGAGATGAGACTAGAACTCAAGTCTTCCCAGTTTCAAAAATAGTACTTTTGGGGCAGCTAGGTGGCACAGTGGATAGAGCACCGGCCCTGGAGTCAGGAGTACCTGAGTTCAAATCCAGCCTCAGACACTTAATACTTACTAGTTGTGTGACCCTGGGCAAGTCACTTAACCCCAATTGCCTCACTTTAAAAAAAAATGGTACTTTGCCACTTTATGTTACCTCTTTCCCGATGACTATATGTTAAGTCAAAGAAGGAAGGTTATCTTCATCTGGGAAGGAGATGGCTACACTTACGAATGAATAGAATCTTGAAGTATGTGGGAATGTCAAGAATATTTGCTCAAGTAAAGTAGAGGACCCAGGTCAGTTCTGTGTTTCTCCTTGTCTTTGCCTTATAACTCTGATGGAGGGGACCTGGATGAGGGAACAGCAGATCTTTTTTTTTTTTTCTGAAAAAGGTTAGTAAATATTTTTGACTTTATGAGCCAAGAAGCAAAATCAAGGATATTAAGTAAGTACTCATATGATGAGAGAAAAAGTACTTCCACAGATTTTTTAATTGATTAAATTAAAAACATGATAGAAAAATTAATTAACTTTCTTTGTAATACAAATCTACTAATGAGAAGAATGGAATTCTTTTAGAGGATCACATTTCATTTAATTGGGGTTCAAAGTTAGGGTTCTATATCATCAAAATTGATTGTACATGGTCATTAGTCAACGCTAATCAGTTACGAGATTCTATGTATTTCATCTTTGAAATTGTCTTTTTACACAGATTGGGACAGCCAAATACTGACACCATTCCAAGAACACATGATTTTAATTGATCATATTCATTGCTTGGAAGGCATTTATAGAATTCTATCAGATTCTTCTCTTGAGCTATGATCACATTGAAGATTAAGCAGATTAAACACTTCCAACTGAAGGTTAGGTGGAAGTTCCTCCATCACACAGAACTAAGTGATTTTTTTTTTACATTGCTATCCAATGAATTTTGAAATACAGAAATTTCTTTTGCATTTGCACTAAAGTCTGAAAAATGCTTCTGGAACTGTAGAACTCAGAAAAGTGTATTTACTCCTAATTTGTGTGGGAATGGAGATCTCTCTTCCTTCTTTGACTTGTGACATCTTGGAAAGTGCTATCAAAAGTAGCTTAATGCTATTTGTGATTCAAACAATATTGATTGTTGAATGGACTTTACTGCTGAATAAGTTGTACATAAAAGTGCTGTTTTGCCTTGTAATTTTAGAATGAATGTATTAACAAATATCAAGCCTACAGAAAAAGCTAATCTCCAAAGCCATTTGGTATTTAATAATAGTGGTTGAGACTGTTTTTGTTAAGAAAAATTTCAATCTCCGTCCTGAACACAAATAATCATAATAAAAAGTTTTTTCTCTCTCTTCTTTTCTTGTTTTGACATGATGGGTATACGCTGCTAATTTTTAAAAAAAATTAAATGTCATGGTTCAGCAGCATATGTGGCCATGGAAATGCTTGAGAGTTATAACTGCATTACTGTGAATTCTAGTACTCTTATTAGCAATATAAAGCAATGAGAATACTGCATATGGTTTCTCTTGTGACTACTCAACTCTTTGCAACTCATTGTTTTGGGAGAGCAGCTATAGACAATACATAAATCAATATTCATGGCTGTGTTCCAGTAAAACTATTTAAAAATGTAAAAAACATTTTTGGATCATGGGCCATAAAAAACAGGTGTTGACCAGCCCATAGAATTGTGTTCTGTTAACCCTTGATCTTGTGCTTGGAATCAGGAAAACTCATCTTCATGCCTTCAAATCTGGCCTCAGACACTTACTAGCTGTGTGACCATGGGCAAGTCACTTAAGGCTTTTTGGCTCAGCTCTCCATCTATAAAATGAAATGGAGAAGGAAATAGCAAACCACTCCAGTAGCTTTGCCAAGCTAACCACAAAACGTGGGCATGGAAAGTTGGACATGACTAAAAAGACTGTTAGGTGGATAGAGCGCCAGCACTGGAGTCTAGAAAACTTGCGAAGTTCAAAAATGGCCTTAGACACTTACTCACTGTGTGACCCCTGAGCAAGTTTCTTAAGCTTGTTTGCCTCAGTTTCCTCATCTGTAAAATGAGCTGAAGAAGGAAAATGGCAAACCACTGCAGTATCTTTACCAAGAAAACTCCAGATTGGGTCACAGAGAATCAGATAAAACTGAAAAATGACAAAAGAACAACAACAAAGATTGGTGCTAGGGAAGAGGAGGATATAAAAGAGCAGAGGTGAGATTGACCAGTGATCTAGAATGATAAAACTGAAATGGGAACTCTGTTTGAGTAGCAGGTTGGGAGCCTCTGCAAGCACAAATAGATTGAACACAAATGAACCTGTCCTTCTCCACTTAGTTTTCCAAACTACTATTGATGCTCCTGAAAGTCTAGAATAGACAATTGGTCTCAACTGTGGTGCCACCTGTTTTATCATTTTTCTCACCCCTCATTTTCCCCTTATTTTCATGTTTTCTCCAAATCCCTCCCAATTTGGACACTACCACTGCTATCACCGTTTTTGAGGTCTGAGGGACTTCTTCCTGCCTTGATAGTTCCTTACACTGCTTGGTTTCCTTACCCAGAAAAAAAAAATCATGTTCAGATCCTGATTTACCATTTACTACTTTTGTTATTCAGTCAGACGTCCATGTCTGACTCTTTGTGAACCCATTTGGGGTTTTCTCAGTAAAGATACTGGAGTGTTTTCCCATTTCCTTCTTCAGCTCATTTGACAGATGAGGAAACTGAGGCAAATGGGGTGAAGTGACTTGCCCAGGGTCATACAGCTAGTAAGTGTCTGAGGCTGGATTTGAGCTCAGGTCTTCCTGACTCCAGGGTTGGTGTTCTATCCACTGTGCTATGAAGCTGCCCTTATTTACTACCCTTGTGACATCTGGGAAATGCCAACTTATCTGGGGCTTGGTTCCCTCATTTGTAAAATGAAGGAGTTGGAGTAGAGGATCTCTAAGGTCCCCATGCAGCTATAGATCCTATGATCTATTTGAACCCCATCTCTGGCTAGGTTGTATGTCCAGTTCCTCCTCCTGCCTCTCTTGTCCTTTCTGGTCATTGACTTAGAACTCTTCCAATGTAGAATATTAGTGAGGTTATTTATAATGAGGAGTATAATTATTGTTTCTTCAGCTTGGTAGCAGCTGAGGTTTGTGGTGAGCAGATATTGATTGTACTTTGCAGATATAATTATGGACTTATGAGATGTTTATGAACTCTCCGGGGCTGAGAGATGTGGTGGAGAAACCTCCAATCTTACAAAGCTGTGCCAGCTGCAAATGCATGAAAATAATAAAATAGAATTAAATGATTTTTTTTATATTGCTATCCAACATTTTCAATTTTCAAATTTGAAATAAGCACAATTGTTCCCAAATTAGTCCCCCCCCCCCATTTCCACTTTTCTTCATTTTCTTCCCACTAAACAGGCTCTAGGAGATTTTGCTGAACCGACCATTCAAAGGCTTTAAATTCCTTTCTTTGAGGGGGCAGCTAGGTGGTACAGTGGATAAAGCATTGGTCCTGGATTCAGGAGTATCTGAGTTTAAATCCAGCCTCAGCCACTTGACACTTACTAGCTGTGTGACCCTGGGTAAGTCAATTAACCCTCATTGCCCTGCCCCCCCCAAAAAAAGCCTTTCTTTGAATTGGCTTTTTTTGGATTGCAAAGTGTTCAAAAAAGAATAGGCCTAGGAGAATGGAGTTCACTCATACCCTAGTGAGCCTGGATAACTATTAAGTTGAGGACTTTTTGATAATGAAATTGCATAGATGTTCTTTCTAACAGTCCCACCAAGGAATTTTTTTCAGATGTATCAGGGTCCAGAAATTCCACCAACAATTCATAGTTCCTCACAACCCATGATTTCCTCATTCAGTAGAATAGCAAGGTTGTGCTTTGACATTCTGCCTAGCATGACTTGCAAGGAAGACCATTTTGGTTCAGTGGAAAGAGTACATTTGGAGTTAGAGGATTTGAGTTAATATCCTTAAAAAATGCTTCCCTTTAAAAATCATACAGCTGAACACACTGGGAAAGTGGAAAATGTGCCACACAAAGCAAGTTTTTGGCTTCGTAAGTTGGGTTAATGTTGCCTCTAATGAATCTGATGTGTGTGTGTGTGTGTGTGTGTGTGTGTGTGTGTGTATGTGTGAGTGTAACAGGAATGAAGGTCAAGGTGAACATGGACAGGGAATCCCAAGGCAGATCAATCATAAGTGCTGTCCAAAGTTCTTTCAAACTGGTCTTCTTGGTGACCACTTTGGGAGAATGTTTTTTTTTTTTTTTCCTAATGGAACCATTTCCTGTTTTTGTCCTGAGGTTTTCTTATGATTGATATTTCTAAAGTTGAGTTTATTTTCTGTATCCCCACCCCCCCCACCAAAAAAAACCCCTTAATGTGCTGGAAGACTGACAGTTATTATCTGGCATTTGTATAGCTCTTTAACATGTACAAAATAGTGTACATATAGAATTGTATTTGATCCTCACAGCAACCCTTGGAGGTGGGTGCTGTTATTATCCTTTTTCACATGAGGAAACTAAGGCACAGAAAGGTTAGATGGCTTGTCCAGGGTCACACATCTAAGATGTGTCTAAGGATAGATTGAAATTTAGGTCTTTCTGACTCCAGGTCCATCCCTTTGTGGACTGGGCCACCTAGTTGCCTCTAACAAGCTATGTGAGTCTGGGCCTCTGTAGGCCTCAGCCTCCTGAAAGAGTTGGATTCAATGACCTCTAAAGTCAATTCTAAATCTAAATCTATTACACTATGATTGGCTTTGGTAATTAGTAATTGAGTAGCGTTGCTGTATAGGCTCAGGACCCAAAACTCTATTACATCCTACACACATTAGGTGTTGAAACATTGGTAAGTCAAATCCAGGGGCAGCTAGGTGGCACAGTGGCCATGAAGTTGGGAGGACCTGAGTTCAAATCTCAGCTCAGCTAGTTAGCTGTGAGACCCTGGGCAGGTCACTTAACCCAATTTGCCCTAAATATCCAGGGTCATCTCCAGTTGTCCTGCTATATATCTTGTCACTGAACCCAGATGGCTCTGGAGGAGAGAGTGAGGTTGGTGACCTTCCATAGCCCTGCCTCACTTAAATCCAATTCACTGCAAGTCATGACATCACCCCAATGTCACATCTTTAGGTCTGACAGCCATGCTTACTTAATGCCAATTTGGATGGAAAAATATCAAAGGGGAAAGAATGTTATTAAGGTAAAGGAGAGGTTTGAAGTTTAGTAGGAGAAAACAATTTACTTGACTGTGGGGAAAGGGGGAGATTTGATGAAGAGGTAGGATCCCAATTGGCCCTTGAAAGAAGAGAAGGATTTCAAAAGGCAGAGTTGTTCCAGGTTATTAGTGTTCTTCCTCTAGTTGTTAATACTGTCTCCATCCTCAAATTATTTTTTATATACTTATCTGTTTACATATTGTATTCTACCAGTAGAATGTAAGTCCTTTGGGGCCCTTTTGTTTGTTTTTTTCTTTGTATCCCCAGGGCCTAGCATAGTGTCTTGTACACAGTAGACATTCAATAAATGCTTGTTGGATTTGATGATTTTGGTTTGGGAACAGCCTTTGCCAATACATGGAGGAGCGACAGCACAGAATAAGACCAGGGAGTAACTAGTAGTCCAGTTTGGTTGGAATATAAGGTATGTGAAGGGGAAGAGTGTGAAAGAAGGATAGAAAGGTAGGTGGATGCCAGCCTACGGAGGGAAAATATGCAGGGCTTAAGCAGTTTGTGTTTTATCTTTAGAGGAATAAGGAGCAATTGGGGGGCTTTAAAACAAGGGAGAAAGACACCAGAAGATGTGCATTTGGGAGATTCTCTGGGGAGCTATGTGGAGGATGTGTATGTGTGTGTGTGTGTGTGTGTGTGAGAGAGAGAGAGAGAGAGAGAGAGAGAGAGAGAGAGAGAGAGAGAGAGAGAGAGAGAGAGAGAGAGGGAGGGAGGGAGGGAGGGAGGGAGACAGAGATACAGAGAGGCAGAGGCACAAGAGAGACAGAGACAGAGGCATAGAGAGAGACAGACAGACAGAAACAGAGTGAGAGAGAGAGGCAGAGAGAAAAAGTGACAGAAAGAGAAAGAGAAAAAGACGGAGGCAGAGACAGACAGAGAAGATAAGGAGGACTAATTAGGAGAACTACTATAATAGTCTAGGCAAGAGGTAATGAAGACCTAAGTCAGGGTGGGGGTAGTTAGAGTGCAGAGAAGGTTGTGAGAAATGTTGTAGAGTTATTTGAGATGAAGTCTGTTTGTCCTCATAAAACCAATTTCCAGGTGGGACCTGATGATGGATTTGGACGAAGGCCCAGGACTGAATTAGGAGAGAGAGGGGGTGGGCAATGAGGGGAAGGCTCTCCTTCAGCATTTGTGAGAAAGGTTGTGTTTTTCAACAGAAGGGCATTATATATGGAATGCTTAACTCCTGTGATGGGTGCCAGACCTTTGCAGCCTTGGGGGTTGCCTTCCCTTGGCCTCGTTAGCAGTTTCTAGGCATGATCCCTGATGGGAAGTTTCATGCTTATCTGCCTGCTCACCTCCTTCAACTTCCAACCGACCTTTCAGACAGATGGCCAGAAACCCGGCATTATAGCTACACTGTAGGGGCCCTTTGTGTTTGGGAAGGTTCGAGCTGATCCTGAGCTTTTCACTGAGTTGGGAGGGATTCCTGCATTTCACCTCCTGCCAGCTGTGCTCTGTGGAAAGCGGTTTTCTTGATCTGGGTTGTTTATGTGAAGGAAACTCTACAAATAAGAAATTATTGCTGGGTCTGTATCGAGTGATTTAGTGGGCCTCTAGATAGAGAGGTCCTGGTGTCTTAACTAGTCTGTACATGGCATTACTACATACATGCAGGACCAAACATTTGCAAGCTGATGCTCCAATTAGAAAACAGTATAGGCTGAGGCTTAAGTGGTTTAGCAGGAAATTGAATGACAAATTATTCACCATAGGATATTTGTTGTTTGAATTTAAAATGACTGCAGATCCCCTTTGGCATTTTCTGTACGTCTTGTTTAAATTTAGTTCAATTAGGCAATGGCCGATTTCAGCAGGTTGAATTTCAGCATCTTGCCAGATGGAACGTGTGAAGTCTTTACAAGAGCTGGGGTTGGGGTTACAGTTTGGGGGGGTAGGTGGAGAACATGTCCCATTTGGGCCTGCTGAGGTAGAAAAACATTATGCATGCAGAGTGGAAGAAGGAATTGTACTATTTATTGTAAGGGGGGGTATGTTATTAAACCAAACAGCAAGAAGGTGGTCTTTGGCCAAATTTTAAATGATAGCTAACTGAGCCAGGAGGGCAAGCATCAAAGGTATACATGTGGGTTACATTTGAGTATCTTTCTTTTGGTGCTATCCTAAGGAACTGTTACTAATTTTAAACTGCAGTGGTAAATAAAAAAAAAAACCCAACTTGGCTTTGCGTGTGTGTGTGTAAGGAAAGACTTCAGAAAGTTTGCTAAACTTTTTTTTTTCCATTTTCTTCCCCTAAACTGAGTCCATTTTTTTAGAAGTGTGAATTGTGTCAGATGGCCATCCCTTTGATGTGTGGATAGCTTGGATCTTGGTCATATGGGGGTCTAAGATGGAAGTGAGAATTGAGGTTGTGACATTCCTGGTATTTTAGAAAAATCATAAAGGCAGAAAGAGAAGAGAGAGATAGAAGAGAAATGTTGTGGCACATTGCTGAGGATAGAGTAAGAGGGACTTGGTAGAAAGTCATTGAATAGATTTCTTCATGCTACAAGTTCATAGAATCATGTGAAGTTTCAGCATCTGGAAGAAGACAGCAAAAGACTGAGGAACCCCGATGGAATTCCTGATTTGGATAGAGTATCCACTTCCTGGGCTAGCAGAGAAGCTAAGAACCTTTTTGATGTAATGGGAAAGTTTCTCAAGGTCCCCTCTAGCAGGATGGTGCTGGCCTTCTTTGATTTCTGACCAGAATCAATGCTTGAGTGGAGGAAACGGGACATTCAAGTTCTTTTTGATGGGTACATATATTTCCCCTGCTTTGAGAGAATACACATTGCTTTGGAGTTCCCATTATGACTTTTTCTTTAGCACTTGCTCTCTTCAGGTCTGAAATAGCTGCACAGTTTGGAGGTGAATGCCTCTATTGTGGTATGGCTGATCCAAGGAACTCACCAAACCATCCAAATGATGGTATCTATGGGCAATGGGAACAAAAAGTAGGGACTTAATCATTGCGTGCTTACTAAGAATTCTCATTTGTGGGGAATAG
Source organism: Dromiciops gliroides (assembly GCF_019393635.1). Lineage (NCBI taxonomy): Eukaryota > Metazoa > Chordata > Mammalia > Microbiotheria > Microbiotheriidae > Dromiciops > Dromiciops gliroides. Next base: position 578,193,982 of record NC_057862.1, read on the forward strand.
TTTCCATCCTTGATCCATCTCACAAATGAAGGGTTCAATTGCTTACCTATGCCTATTTCCTTGAATATGATAGGTGCTTACTAAATATTTATTGAACTATTGAATTATCCTTTTAGTTGCTCTATTGTACTGTCTACTCATAGAATTTGTACTTCACAAAGACCCCAGATATTTTTCATACGGTAACTCTGTGTCAGAAGCTCCCTCCTGGTAAAAAGGGCCAAGTTACATTTTGAGACCCCCTAAATTTTTGCTGACTTGTCTGTACTCATCTGGGAACATCAGGACATGGAAGTCCCCCAAAGGATGCCTTGCAACTTCCTCTAACAAGACTTTCAGGTAGTCAAAGAGTAGGTTTTATATAATATAATAAAGGAATAGGAAAGACTCATATCTGAGTCCATATCCAGGTAAGAATTAGAATCCCCATTTAGCCCTTTCCAGTAGGCCTCTGTCTTTACAAAAGGTCCTCTAAAGTTTTCTGGAAATACAGTCCTGTTCTGGGAGGAGCTCACCTTGCTGTGTACTGTGTACTCTCTACTGAAAGGGCATATCAGCATACATAAAACAGCTTTCGTAATTGATCAGGTTAGCAGTTTACCTCTCCATTTCAGCCACAATAGCATTTTGTTCAGATCTTAGTGGCTTATACATCCCATTCTGTATAATCTACCCACTCTAACTCTCCTCCATTTCCCCTGTGCCAAGTTTGAAAAGCTTACTTTTTGGTGTCTAGAAGGGTCATCAGTCCTTGCTGTCCATTTCCCCCACCATATAGTAGCAAATGCTGTCTAACTGGGTGATTATGTGGAAAAATCTCCCAGCATACTAGAACTAATAGTCAGCTTATGCACAAATCCTATATATCTTAGCAAAGTTTATTGAAGGATATAGTTCAGAAGTATATGAATTATTGAGAACTGAAGACACAAATACTACAATTTGATTTTTTCCCCCTTAGGAACTTTTACAGCCTTGGGACTCTCCATGAAAGTTCATAGACTAAAGTTCACCTATGGTTTTCCTTTAATAGACTATACTTTATATTAGGAGTATGGAACAAAGGGTAATAGTTTCATAGTTGTATATGCAATGTTTGGGAAATAGCTGGTTTTTATAAGAAACTGTTGGGAGGTACACTTTTCTCATCACTGTGGTTTCCTCTTTCAAGTTTGTCTCATAAGCATTTTTGTTCTAATATTTCTTTTGCTGGATCTATTGGACTCTATAAACATTTCTCTCACTATTAGTTAAATAGTTACACAAAAACTCAGAGAAATTGAGTACCTTTTAGGACCAGAAGAAGTGCTTTTGATAGAGGAAGAGAGGTTCTTTATGGTTACACTGGTTTTGACCCATAAGCCTAGTTTCTTTCAGTCCTATTTGATTCTGGGTAAATTTTGGATTTAAAACAACCAATTCATGCACTGTAATTCATCGTTTCCTAAGGATATAATAGTCAAGCTTGTTAGATGACTAGAGTCTATCTCCTTGAATCAGTGGGAAAACAATGGGCAGGAAATTTAGTGTGAACAGTAGTGATGACATCAACCTAACCTATTCAAACCAATCACTGATATTGAAAAATGAGAAATGGAAAAAGCCTAAACCATTTTCTTCAAAAATGTTACTGTTGTAAAATAAGCTCCATTACAAGGAGGCCCAAAGAACCCCAAAATTGCCTTAGCCACCAATGTTGATCTCTTTGTAAAATAGACATTATAGGCAAGGCCAGCCCTAGTTTAGAACATAAAAAACTTAAACACTACAGAGAAGGTCAAGAGAAGATTATGAGTCATAATGCTTCATATAATAGTGAAAAGCAGTGGAAACGAAAACCCATTTACATAAATCTTGGTGTGAGATCCACTGGAACCATACTGTCTGGAGAGCATTCATACTCACATAGGAAACTGGCCAGAGGTCAAGAACTAGGTGTAAAATAGAACAGATTTGTTCTTTTTTTTTTAACATGGATCTATTTTCATCATTATTTCCAATAAAACCATCATGTTTGGACCCTAATACCTTAGTTCTCAATATGCTATATGAAGAAGTAGAAATAGCACTAACGGAGATGAATTCAGGAAGAGAGCCTAGACCAGATAAAGTATTTATGGAAGAAAACTATACTGGAGGGAGTACAACCTTCAAAGGCATTCATGATCTGTAGATAGATCAATAGAGAAAACATTTATTAAATGCTTACTATATGCCAGATACTGAGGTAATTACAAATAGAAACATGACAGACAGTCCCTGCCTGTATGTATGTGTGTGTATACATACACTCATACAATGACATGGTAGGAAATATAGAAATATATATAATATAAATATATGTGTGTAGGTATGTCTATACATACATTTATGCTTATATAGATATATGGTGACATGGATAGAGTGATACAGAGGACTAGAATTCAGCAAGATGGCCAATGGGGAGATGTTTGAGGAGTACTGTGGGGAACTAGAATACAAGAATGCCAGGAATACAAATACAAGCAAAAAGAGAAGTCCCTCCCCTCAGCAGGCTTATATTCTAATGGCAGAAGACAACACATAGAAAGAAGCTGAAAATTGAGAGTCAGAGAGGAATGCCTGTAGAAGAAAGAAAGCTGTGGATTGAGGAATGGAGATGGATTGGCTGGATGAAGAAACAGTGTCAAATAAATACTCTTAGGAGAGCCTGGTCCTGCACTACTTGTACCTTTCGTGCAAGGAAAAGACTATTAGAGTTCTCAAGTTGTCTCCACAGACAGAACAACATCTCTGTAAGATCTTGTCATGACTAGGGAAAACCCTACAATGGACTTCTTATTACTTACTTCAGGTGAACAGCAAGGAGGAGACACTGAGCTCCTGGGTTTTGGTTTGCTTGTATAAAAGGAGGGTTGAGTTTGGTTGGATAATCATGTGTCCTGGGAAGAGAATCATGTAACATGTGCATGGATGTCTTTGTTTTCTCTTCCATTCTAATATGATTATTAAAGAGATGTATAAAGTCATGATCTTTGCAAATGATCTAAAATGAGATCCGACAGGGATGGGATGAGTAGAGTTCTCCTAGAGATGGCTGTGCCATGATCCTATTGGATAAATACACACTAAACTTTATGGACTAACAGCAAAAGGGATAGTAACCTGGAAATGGTAGAGGTTTGGGGAGAGAGGTAGCCAATTGTATGAGGTCCAGGGAGGTGGCAGTTACCCAAAAGCATTTTCTGATATTGGGTGGAGCAACTAACTAGCTTTAGATGGACAATTCTCATTTTTTTTGTTATTGAGCAGAATCAGGGACTGTCTATACACCTCTCCCCTAGTGATCACAGACATATCTTCTCATTCCACAAATCAATGCCTTTTCTACGATTGTGCAGCAATTAAAGGGCCCTTTTTGTAACACACACTTGCCCCTGGTATATTGCTTAATAACCAACATACTTTTTTGACAATGACAATGGGTGTTGCTACAGCCAGAGTAGACAGCATAATTCTGCTCTTAAGTATTCACATGGTCTCTGCTCTGGAACCAGAGCAGATCTGAGCATAGAAAAGTTACTTTGGAGAATACTGAAGGGCTTATGTCAATCATCTAGTATCTGGACATTGTTATGGAAAAAGGAAAATATTAAGCTTCTGTCTTAAAGCAAAGGGAATAGAGGGTCTGAATGGAGAATGCTGACATTTATGGGGCATATACCTTTTGTTGACTAGGTTAGCAAAACACAAAGGAGATGTATCCTTTACAGCAGCTACAACTCACTTCAGACATATGATCAGCCCTAGCTCAGGATGCAGAGGGTTATGCCTGAAATGAATGATGACTTTGGTTTGGAAGAGACTGGAATACTTCCTCCCTTATTGTTTTACTCCCTCAATTCTCTGTCCCTCCTCCACCATCAAGCACAAAACTGACTTGCCACAAGATAGTTTGAACTCTAATCAAATTAGGAATGTACTCTCCCTCCTATGTCTTAATATCTGGTCTTTTTCAGGAGATAGTTTATTTCAATATACTCTCCCCTTCTCTCAAACCCAATGGTGGACAGATAACAGCATATCATCACTGTCATATGTTGAGGGAAAGGAGGAACTGTTGTGTGCTAGAGGCTGTGGGGGGCACAGGGCTGCTTGAAATTCCCTGGATCTATTTGAGAGCATCAAGAAATGCTCTCAAGTTTAGTTTTTGTCATGCAGTGGGGAAAGATTAACCTGTAGATAGAGAGGAAAGAAGGAAGGAAGGAAGGAAGGAAGGAAGGAAGGAAGGAAGGAAGGAAGGAAGGAAGGAAGGAAGGAAGGAAGGAAGGAAGGAAGGAAGGAAGGAAGGAAGGAAGGAAGGAAGGAAGGAAGGAAGTCACCAATCTCACTCTCTCCTCCAGAGAGGCAGGGTCCTCCAAAGTCCAGTGGCAAAGTGTAGATCAGGATGACTGGAGATGGCCCCAGATGCAGTGGGAGATTTCAGCCTTTTTAAGCTAAGGTCTTTCCCACGTCTTACTTTGTTTGAGGTAACACCCATTCAGTGATTATTATGGGAGAGAGGGAACAAGTGTGTGCATATGAGTTTTCTGAGGAAGTTGTTTGTGCAAGGGCAAGTATGGAGTTGGCAAGCTTCAACTGTACATTGAACTCTGAATCATGAAAGATTGTTCAGTGAAGTTAGGTGGTGACCCCATTCCAGTCCCACCTCCCTCCCTCCTTAGCAACATAACATTAATATAGCAAGAGAAGTTAGGTGAGGCTGTTAGTTTTCTCATACACCTTATATAAATTAGGCATTTTCTGAGTTTTCTGTTTTGGGAAGTGTTGGTCATGGGACCAGAGCATGAGGTAGCTTTTGGACACAGCATGCATGACCATGAATAATAGTTTCCTAGCAAATAATAGGAACATTGCCAACCATTTTGATGACTGATATAGGATAGCAAAAGGGACAGAAAACGAGTCATTTATTCAGACATAATTCCCTGAAGAAGACAATATAGCAGACAAGATGAAAACCAAAAAACAACCAAAAAACCAAACCACACCTTCCTGAATCAGCCATCTTGAACCAACTGATTAGTTAATTGAAATGTGTCCCACGTCTTACTTCCTCCATTATCATCTTACCAACTGGCACGTAAGAACAACAGGAATACAAATTCAGCCTAATTATGGGTTTACCAATGTAGATCGGTATATCCTGACAGAAACTAGCTACTATATGTGCTTATTACTCTAACTATTCATTTTTCTTTCTATATCCTCCTGGTATACTTTGGGGATGGGGAATTAGATTTCATGAGAGCGCCTAAAGGTACAAACTACTAAGGAAAACTAGTAGAGTTTCAGATCTCTCTGTCCTTGAATCTAGGCAGTAATGGGGAAAATTTCATTAGAGCACAACAATCCACCCTTTCTGGTTGACAGGTATATTTGGAGGCAAGAATTTTCCTGACTGTGTCTTTTGGTTGGCCTCTCTTCCTTCTCCCTAGGCTATAATCAAATAGAAGATAGTCTGTTTCTTCTAGCTTCTAATAAGCTGGATAGTTTTCAGTGAGGCTGAGCACTCTCCCTACCTGCCTGTAGGGATCAGTCTGAGATACTCCCACCAGATATAGGAATTCAAGTGATTTCCCATATTATTTTTTTTTTCTCTTTGGAACTGGACACTTACAAAGGGTGGTCAATGTTATTCCATCTGAATCAGTCCATTTTTTACCAATTCACTTCAAATTTGGAAATGTAACATTGCTTTAAGGAAGAATATGTAGCTTGAACAACTCAAGAATAAGCTGATCGCACCTGGTGGCCTGCATTAATTGAATTATTGTTAAGACCAAATGGGTAGGGGAAACTTTGGGAAGACTATAGGGGCACAGTAAATAAGGCATTTGAGCAGTATTCCTATCTAAAGCCTGAAGTCAATTAATTTGTCATCCTTGTTGGGGGAAACATCCTTGTAAAACTTGACCTTGCCCAAACTTATCCCTGGATGATCATTAATGAGAACTGCAATAACATCAATTTTCCATTGCCATTCTGACTTAACTGCCTTTAGTTCTAAAGCTGTTCTCCCTGGAATTTTTCAGTATTTCATGGAGTCCCTCATATTCTCATAATATGATTATTAGAATGGCACTATTTTTCAGTGTTGTCCTAATCATGAGATCAAGATAGGATGAACTGTGAAAACATCTCGGAAATTTTACGTCATTTTGGCATCCAAGTAAGATAAGAAGCCCTAGTTTCCAGTACTGAGCCTTCTTGTCCTCACTCTAACCAAGAGGAAGTAAATTCAATCCATTCTGTACTTCCTCCCTTCCTTTACTTTTTTTTTTTTTAGTGAGGCAATTGGGGTTAAGTGACTTGCCCAGGGTCCGCACAGCTAGTAAGTGTTAAGTGTCTGAGTGTCTGAGGCTGGATTTGAACTCAGGTCCTCCTGACTCCAGGGCTGGTGCTCTATCCACTGTGCCACCTAGCTGCCCCACTCCTTTACTCTTAATCTTTGCGGTATCATAGATCCCTTTGGACTCCTCAGAATCATGTTTTTAAATGTGTCACATAAAATACATTGGATCAGGGCAGCTAGGTGGTGCAGTGGATAGAGCACTGGCCCTGAATTCAGGAGTACTTGAGTTCAAATCCAGCCTCAGACACTTGACACTTACTAGTTGTGTGACCCTGGGCAAGTCACTTAATCCCAATTGCCTCACCAAAAAAAAAAATAATACATTGGATCACAAAGGAAACAAATTATATTGAAATTCAGTCATCAAAGGATTTTAAAAATAAGTCCTCAGCCCCAGAGTTGCAAACCTTATCCCTAAAAAAACAATGTTTCAAGTCTTTTGGGGGCCTATCTGATCTGTTTACCTCTGATAAAAGGTAACATTTCTAAGTCACTACATTGCAAGCTGGAAGAGGGTATTCTGTGGCTTTGTACTCTGAGGCAGACCTTGAACATGGTTTTCACTGATATAAACTACATATAGATAAGCTATATACACTTTCAGCTCTGAAACTCAAGCCTTGGGGTTGCCTCTCTCCCTCTCATTCTCCTTCTCACAGTGCCTCAGGTGGCCCACTTCAGTTATACTTCATTTTACTCTGAGGCTACCTCCTCAACAATCTTCTTGTCCCTACCTGACATCCTCCTCCTCTTGACATACCTCCCCACCCCCCTCCAGTTTGTGATGACTCAGGAGGACTGTTAAATTTTCAGGTTCAGTATTTATACCTCAGAAATTAGCAGATACTTGATTTAAATCAGGGCTTGATTGTTTAGACTTAAGAAAACAATAAAAAATGTCAATAATGCAAATTAAACTTAAAAGTGAACTTTGTGTGTATTCCCTTTCCTCCTCACTCAGTTGTTAAACATTTATTGGCATACCCTTGCCCACATTTCTACCATTTTCTAATTGTGGCACCAAAGTTATGGTTAGGGTTCCACTCACCATCTAACTTTGGGGGGGGGGCAATGGGGGTTAAGTGACTTGCCCAGGGTCACACAGCTAGTAAGTGTCAAGTGTCTGAGGCCGGATTTGAACTCAGGTCCTCCTGAATCCAGGGCCGGTGCTCTATCCACTGCGCCACCCAGCTGCCCCTCACCATCTAACTTTCTAGACCAGAATAACTGTCTCTGGCTGCCATTCAACTGTAAGTTGTCTTCTCTGTTAAAATGTAAGCTTCCTGAGGGCAGGCATTGCCTTCACTTTTATATTTTTATCCTCAGGGCTTAGATCAGTGGTGAAACATACTAAGTGCTTAATAGACCCTTTCTCATTTATTGATTTATTTTTCAAAATCTGAGCAACCACAATTTGAGGAAGTCATCTAGACCTACCCCCATTTCCAAACTTATTCTTAAAGCAAGCCCATCATTTTTTCACAAACTTTAAAAGGTTTTTCTGCCCTGCATTTCCCTTTGTTAGGTTCAAGATGTTCCCAGAGATAATGAAATTATAAGAGACTTACTTTAATGAATACATTTGTGCTTCTGTGGCAGAAATCATACAAAGTTGTCCCATTTCTTCAACATCTTCCAAACAGGATGCATGTCTTCATTTTGGACTGGAGTATGCAACAAGTTTGGATGGCCTTAAGTAAGATCATTTCCAGATCCATACAGGGCAAGTATAGATCTAACCATGTGTACTCACTCTCAGCCTCAGCAGGGGATCATGCAAGTCCCATTCCAGGACTACCTACCCTGCTTCTTTTATAGCTAACTCTCATCTAGTTGTTAATTGTCTCCCTGCTTATCTCATCTTAACTAGAGAAGACTCAACATAGTGACAGGTACAACAAATTTGTCTTAAGTTGTACTTTCAACCAGATTTCTCAAATGTTAATCTTGCTTTAAAAATGGACAATGTATCCTACATGTCTGCAGGGTATTGTTCCAACATCATAAGATAGAGTTGAAATGAGGGCAGAGTTGCCTATGCTTATGAAATTCCATATTGCCAACTACCTTCTAGACCTTTCCACCACAGACATTTTTAATTAAGATGTCCAAAACAGAATTCCTCCCTTTTCCTACTCTTCTTCTTAACTTCTCTATTTCAATTGAAGGAACTACTGCATCTCCCCTGCCTTCCCCAGTCATCCATATTCACAACTTCAAATTCTCCCTAAACCCGAGTGACAGTGAATCAGTTGCCAAGCCTTATTCATTTTTATGTTTACAACATGGCTCCTCCTCTTCATCCCATTCTCTCCACAAAAACTTTTGTTAAGGTCCTGGTCAACTCTGGGTTGGACTACCATAACACATGATGAATCCCCTGAAGTGGTTGCATGGATTTGAAGTCATACTGTTTGAAGTTATAATTATGTAAAATATGGCATTGGTCCTAGCCCAATGGAAATATGCAGTGCAAATTCAAATAATGTGATCACATCAAGGAATTCCTCATTCACACTAATGGGGACTTAGCTGTACTCCCAACTGATTTCCTTAACTCCCAATCTCTCCCTTCTCCAACATATCCTCCATGCAGCTGCCAAAATTATACTCCCAAAGCACAGGTCTGCCTCATAGGCCTTATCTATAAAAGCATCAGTGGCCCTGCGTTTAAGATAAAATGGCGCTAGATGGCGCAGTGGATAGAGCACTGGCCCTGGAGTCAGGAGTACCTGAGTTCAAATCCAGCCTCAGCCACTTAACACTTACTAGCTGTGTGACCCTGGGCAAGTCACTTAACCCCAATTGCCTCACTAAAAAAAAAAAAAGATAGAATATGCACTCCTCTTTGGGGACTTTTAAGGCCTCATCATAAACTGTCTACAGCCATTTTTCTAGACTGAAATTGAATTAATCTCTCCCATCCTACCTTTTAAAAACTTGTATCCCCTCTGCTTACGGCAGGGTACATGTTTTGAGGATGCTTGTTAAAATTCATGGAATCAGTAAGGGGGTGATTTTCCTGCTATCATACTTTAAGGTTGAATAGCAAATACTGTAGACTTCCTTAAAGAAAAAAAATGGCTAAATGAAAAGGCTGTGCCAAATTTTCTTTTTTATGGTTAAAGAATCAGTACTACATAACTTGCTGATCAAGCCACATTTCTGCACCAGTTAGCACAGATGAATCATCATAATCATCAAAAAGGATTAAGTATCTATCTCCATTAATTCCTATACAGAACAGAATGATTTTGGCAGAGTCGGGCCCTGACCTTTAGTAGTGTATAATGTCAGCTACACTCATTTGAACATTAAAAAAAAGCAGAAAAATTTCAGTATAGCTTTGGTAGAGTGTCAAGAGCAATGGAAGTGGAGTCAGAAGATCTGGGTTCCAATCTTAAGGCTACCTATTACTAGCAATATGACTTTTGACAAGTTGTTTATCCATTCTGAACCTCAGTCATGCTCTTAAGATTGGGATAATAGGACTTGTCCTCTCTGGTTTTTGGGGTTGTTGGGAAGGTCATATGACTTGGTTAACATAAAACACTTAGAAAAATGTTATGTAAACACTAGCTATTATTTTGAAAGCCATAACATTGATAACAATAAACAGGATTGAGTAAGTAATCAGAGGTGAATATGTCTTTGCATGATATTGAGAACCAAGGGAAAGTTTTGGGAACATGATGGTTAGGGCAAACAGTTGGGCCTTTAGAAGCTGGTAGATTGAAGGAATAAACTGTCATATACATTTTATTCCCCTCATATATTTTCGCATCTTTATGATTCCTTTCCCCAGTTCTGGAGAAAATGTGTGCTTTTCTCTCACAATCAATCACTGCATAAGTACTATAGCATGGTATGCTAGCAGCAGTAGGACCATCCTAAAGTAGAAAACACCTTGGTCAGATAAATTTTAAAAGTACAGATGAATTTGCTCAAAAAAGAAAGAAAAGGGTTCATTTAGACATGTATGTGTTCCTCTACCCTTAAGCTTTCAGAAGTTCCATAGACACAAAATTATTTTCTTGAATGATGTGAGATTCTTGAGTTAACTCTGCCCAGGGGCATGAGGAAAAAGTTTATCACCGTAAACCTTTCCATAACTCTTCCCTCCATTTAGCTGCTAAACCTCTGAGTAAATATGTTGATTACTATTGAAAAACAAACTAGACAATTTCTTTTCCCTCATTCCCCATAGCAAAATGCTTAACACAGTTCAGATATTTAAGTTATTTGTGACTAAGAATAATTATTGAGTGAGTGAGAATCAGAACTGAGGGCTGAACTATCAGTGTTGGGGTACTGTAGCCAATCTTGAGTGGAAATGACCCATTGACATGGAAGTTACAGAGGAAGGACCAGGAAAGTATTGTGTATAATGAAACAACCCTCCTCAACTCCTTAGGTTGAATAAGGTATCTGAGACCTGGGTGTAAATCAATATATGTACATGAGGTATGGTGGACTCTATTTTAATTTCTTTTGCATTATGTATTCCTAAGGAAGGATAAAGTAATTGGAGTCCATTCTTCCAAAGGGTGGTGTGGGGGTGGTCTGGGACAGTGTCAGGATTTGAATAAACTACAAGAAAAACAAAACCTTATTTTAATAAAAACAATTTTTCAACTTATAGACAAATATTTGAATGACCGGAAATAATAAATTACCACTATGAAGTGATTTCATTGCTTTTAAATATAAAAGAGCTCACTGGGGAATTCCATGGAAGTGACTGCTTTCTCACATCAATCCAGATAGTAGGTATTCAGTTTCATGGTGAGATAGAATGGGCTGCTTTTTTTTTTCTTTCAATGAACACACACACTTTTTCCAATGGACCAAAACCCATTGGTTCTGATGGGGAGCATCCCTTAGACCCTGAGCATCCTGGAGATCTTTTTTCTTCAAACAAGCCCCTGTTTGTAAGTACCATTTTGAAAGCAGGCCCTTGCTCTCTCAGAGGAGTTTAATGAGTGCTCATTATTTTGACCATTTGCACTTTCTCCTTTCTCAGTTTCCAGCCTGCATAATTCAATTAAGGATTGTGGATCTGGTTTGAAAAAGATCTGACCAGGGGGAATTCAGACCCTGCACTGAGCCAGGCTCTGGGTGAGATAGCTTCATAGAGGTAGGCTTACTAAGCAGGAAACACACCATTAGAAGATCTAACCTTTTATTTTAGGATTGATAGGGCAGGTCTCTTTGAAGGAAGGGATGCATTTGTAGCCCATATGTTGCTTACTCTGTACAGGAACATACATACATACATACATACATACCTCCACCCTCACCTTCTTGCTTTATTCATTCCCTGTTTATCCTTTCCTCTTCAACCCTGATTCAAGTTACCTACTTTTCTCCAACCAGAGTAGAGTTTTCTACCATATTATTTCCTGCCAGTTGGTTTAGAAAGTAAACTCTTTTCAAGATTTTTCCCCTTTCTGGCTACCATATTTTTTTTTTTGTACTATACTGTTCTTCTGGTAACATTGGAGTTTTGAGTGTCATGGAATGTTAAAATCTTCAAAGAATTGAGGTAGAGGGTCACTCAAAGTGCAATGGAAAAGCACACCGCACACCATGGGTATAAAAAGGCTGCAACACGTTACAAAAAAGAACTCACAAATAAGGGGGAGAAAGAATGATAATAAAGAAGAAATCAACAAAGAAAATGGGCTGATCATGTGCTTGAGTGATAGAACACTGAGTGATAGCTCATGTGTTCCATTGGTATCTTTGCATTGTCAAGAAAATGCAAGAACCTCCCCCCACCCAGAATGTTGGGTGAACCTATGGGAAGATAAGGGCAAGAGTGACACAGGATGAACAGGTATGGATAGCTTTTCAGTGATAACCTTGGAGAGAATATGGACATTGAAAAAAACACAAATCTGTGATAATATTGGAGTATCTCTTAAAACCTAAAGATTGTAGCAGTTCTCTTATTGGAAAATGTGTGCTTATTCTTGCAGGCAACTGGACACAGGGTATGTAGCCCATATAATTGGCCTGGAATTGCTAAGATCATCACAGATTGATACATGCTTCAGTAAGAACTAGCTGTCATATTGTCACTTGAACAACGCAAGATCCATTGTCCTAAGAGATGCATATAATAATGGAGGCAGTACCATGTGACTTAGATTAGATTAGCCAAAGGAGATCTCTACCAGCTTTGACTTTCTTTGGTGCTATGGCATCATCTTGTTCAAAAGCCTTCAGTAGGGGCAGTTAGGTGGCGCAGTGAATAGAGCACCGGCCCTGGAGTCAGGAGGTCCTGAGTTCAAATCCGGCCTTAGACACTAAACACTTACTAGCTGTGTGACCCTGGGCAAGTCACTTAACCCCAATTGCCTCACCAAAAAAAATTTTTTTTTAATTAAAAAAAAAGCCTTCAGTAGTTTTCCATTGTCTGTTAGATAAAGCCCAGTCATTAGTCAGATATTTGAGGTCCTCCACCTTCTAGATGTAACTTGCCTTCCCTGAGTCATCCTGTCATCTTCCTCTATAACTCCTTTACTTCAGCCAGATTGACCAACTTACTCGGCTCTGCCTGGGGCTTGGATATTTCTGACTCCACATCTTTGCTCACTTCTCTATTATTTGTCATTAGACTATGGACATTTTTCTGTCTTCTCTTTCCAGATGCAGGCTCTGCACCATCACTACTGGAGGAAAAAAGCTACTCCTTAGTACTTCCTCTCTTAAACCATTTTGTTCTTATTACCATGGACTAGTGCACTGAGGAGGCAACATGGTACGGCAAACAGAATTTGATACTTGGAGTCAGCAGGTTTGGGTTCAAATTTGATTTTTCTGTTTACTACTTGTGTGACTGGACAAATGATTTAAACCTTTTTGGGTCTCAATTTCTTCATTTGTAAAATGAAGGGATTGGACTAGGTGAGTTATAATGTCCCTTCCAGTTCGAACAATTGATGATCCTTTGACTTTTCCCATGCTACCTTATGATCTACTTTGTGACCTGCCTTCTCCATGAAGCCCAGTGATCTTTTCTTTTTCCCTTTGGGCTCCAGCACTCCCTATTGACAACCTAGTTGGATCCTTTGCTGCCAGGAATGAAGCAAGAATTGGTGTAGTGTTTTGCTTTGTTTTGTTTTGTTTTTTGCCATCTGATCTCACAAGTATTTCATTAGACACCTCAATGCAAGAGATTGAAATAGAGATCAGAAATACAAAGAAAAGTTAAATAATAACTAGTTCTAGCTCCCAAGGAACTTAAATTCTACTGGTCATTAAATGGCGCATAGTAACAGTGCAGGATCCAAAAAAATAGGAAAGATCTATGATAGGTTGTAAAGATTTATGAATGCCACTGTCCTTGCCATAATCTAGGTCCAGTTTTTCTCCTAGGAGCAGAATGCCAGTTATTTTTAAGAATCAGGATGTGGAAGCCTATCTTTGGTCATTGCTTATAACCTTAAGCACAGGGAATAAAACCTTTGTTCCTTAGCAGTCTTGTACTAACCCTGGAACTGGCAGAGAGAAATGAATTGTTTCTGAAGGGATGGAATATGAAGCTCAGTGGTGCTTCGTGACAGTGTTAGCAACTTTGCAAATACTTCCTTCTACTTCATAAAATGGTAGATGAACAACAAAGGGGAATAAAGAAGCCATGATGTCCCAGCAGAACTATGATGGAGGATGCTGCTACAATAATCCTTAGCATGTTTTCTCTGCAGAACTATTCATCCTTCTGTAGTATCTCACTTTTAGATCATTCTACCTGGTGCAACTGATACAAAATTCCCTTCGACCCCCAACAGCCCTCCTCATAATTTGAGACATAAGCCTGGACTAGGAGGAGAACAGTGTGGGGAAATAGATGTATAGCATCTAGTCTGAGACTGGATGCTATCCTCACCCCATCCCCCAGCTCCAAAGTGGAGACTTGAATTGGATATGTCAAAACCCACAGCAGATCATTGAGCATTCTCGATGATAAATACATATGATATATAAGATATGATAGATGTTGGCAGGGTAAACAATAAGCTTTTAAGAATTAGCATATGTTTCACATTTTTCCTCATTCAGACTGGCCAGAGTTGTCCTTATTCTTGATAAAGGATTCTGGGAATAGAGAATGTGATTAGAATGGCCATTTAATCATAAAAAAGGAAACACTTCAATATGTAAGTAATAAAAAGAAACAACAGAAAAGACAAGCAGTATGGACTTTTTAATATGCTCTCATTTTCATCTGTCAGAGCTCTGTGTGTTTCATTCATTGTAGCTATCCATATTTTACATTTTCTCCTTATGAAAGGGAAAAAGATAATTCTGATACATTCTAAAGCAGAGAATGTATCCTGACTGCTAACAAGAAGGGTTTTAGATTGAAGCCACAGGCTTAGTGAACACAGAAGAGGTGTCACCCATAATCTTACTTTGTGTCACTCAGATCTTTTCATCAGTAAGGACCACATTTCATCAGTGATATTTATGTTGGTTCTACAACTTTGGTCCAGCAATTTTTAAAAGAGGGGGAGGGGGGAAAAACAAAGGAGAGGGGCAGGTGTTCATGGGAAAGCAGAACATTTCTATTTTCTTCCTGTTGAAGTTCCCCACTATTCTCTGTTGGCTACTGCCTGTAATAGTGAGTAATGGACAGTGCACCTTTGGATTAGTGGAGCTACATTCAATACCTTTCTGAGCAGTGATCGTAATCTGTTGGGGGAAAAATATCAATTTAAAGGTCAAGTGCTTTCATAAAAAAGGTGATTATTCAATGTTTCATACTTGGAACCAAAGCTTAGTGGGATTCATTGTGTCAGTTTCTTTTGTATGGTGCATATATGCAGAGAAATGGATCACTTAATTATATAATTATCTGTCTTCAGGGAGGATATCTGAACATGAATAGAAGCCGTCAAGATAGGTACATTGCTTTCTTGTGAGCCTTAATCGATGTCTACGGCTATTATAGGTTACAAGTTGACTTTTAAAATAAATATCTAAAATATAAATTACCTTTACAATGCAAAGCAGGCATTTGGGTAGTAAAGGATCTCTTTAAACTGACAAATGGACTGTGATTACATGAGCGGGACCCTGGGCTAACACCATTTCTTTTTCCTTCCTCTAATTTTAAGTCATGAGTCAGAGTAAAAGAAAAAAAAATCCAGTTTCCTAATTAACCAGGAAGGGAAAGGGTAGGCAGTTTACCTTAGTGAGTGTGACAACTCAAAGTTTAAATAATAGCGTTTTATTTATTTATTTATTTATTTTTAAAGAGTGCTCTTTATTGTGAACCTCTACAGAAAATAGGAAACTCCCACAAGGATTCTGGGTCCTGTCAGATTATTTGTAGAACTCAAGTACGTGTGGCCCAACCCCATTAATTCTGTGTGTGCCCATGTGCACCCCCAGGGTTTCTTGGGTGCCTTTAGGAGTGGGATTCACTGTGTAGAAAAGGTTTAGAAAAAGGCACTACTGGGACAAACTAAAAATAGATGGAAAACCCATGAACAGGCACAACCCCTTCTAGCAGGAGGCAGCAAAGAAAACGATGCATTGTCTTCTCCTGAAGGTATATCTAGTTATGGTTCAGTCCTTCCCTCCCCAAGTCAGTTAGCTCCAAATTGTTCTCTAATAAATGGCAGCTGTGTCCTCTGGTTTCTGGGCTGGGTTTAGATTTTGCTCTATGCCCTTTGACATGGGCTCATGGAATGGATGTTGAGGGAAGGGAAAAAGAGAAACACATTACTGGAAAACTTTGATAAAGTTGCCATATGTTTCTTGACCAAGTGGTTCTGGTTGAATGTGCTACATTGGACTCAAATATATTGTTCCTGCTTCTAAGGTGGGTCTAATTACTTCAAACATCATGTCCAGGGGTCAACACTTGATATGCCACCTCTGTTCTCCTTGACTGATACCAAAATCTTTCTCTTTCTATAAAATAGGTTCATCCAATACAATCCAACTCACATTTATAAAATACCTACCACATACCTACACTTATCAAATACCTGCCAATAAACATTTATAAAATACCCACCACACATGCAAAACACTGTGCAAGAAATTGGGGATGAAAAGACAAAGCAGAATAAAAATCCCTGCCTTTACAGAGTTTACATTCTCCTGGGTGAATGTGACATATAAATGGATATGATAATTTGGGGAGGAAGTAGAGGATACTAAAAAATCTTTTTCCTTTTGGGGAGGTGAGGTGGCACATCAGCAGGCCCTTGAAGGAATGTTGGGATTCTAAGAAGCAAGGGGGAGGAAGGAATGTATAGAGATGGGAAGAGGAGGGACAGTCTGCAAAGAGGCATAAAGGTGGGAGATGGAATGCTGAAGTCAGGGGACAGTGAGTAGGAAAATAATTCAGCTTTGACTTGATATAGAAAAAAAATAATGTGGCTAATGAGAAGGATCACAGAACAGCCTGGCCCACAAAACAGAAAGTGTTTTATTTATTTTTTTTAATGATCCCAAGAGGAAGACTAGACCAATTAGGCTAATTCATTCCTGAAGATTGCCAAAAAAACTCTGCTTTGTTTTCAAATTTCACTATTGCCTCCGATGACATCACGGCAGGTGAAGCATCCACCTTTGGAAACAATAGACATTTGCTCCTCTTGAGTTCCGTTGCTGGGTTTCAAAGGCTTTTTGCCTTGTTCTGATCTGCATGGCTGCAACACATGGTAAATCTTTAACTTCAAGTGTCCTTCTGTGGTGACCAACTAAAATATTAGCAAAATAAATGTTTTATGGGGAAATGTTGGCAGGAGCCCCGGCAGAAACAGGTGGTATTGGGTTATTTCAATATAATGTAATGATGCAGCCAGGTTTCCATCTGGACAGCATGTGGTTGTGTCTACTTAGAGAGTATCAAAGAGTGTGAGTATGCACCAGGGATGCTGGTGGTGTATAAATGTGCAGCTAGATGGCTACTTTACAAAATAATAGTCTGGGTTTCAGGTCCTCTGGGTTAAATATTTTTACTGTCAAAATCTGAGTTTCTTCATAAAATATTAAAGATGAAGCAAACCTCTGACATGCAATAGTGAGCCGTGTAATTATAAGGCAGTTCCTGGAAGCAAAGGAGTGCTCACATTAGAGTGAGGCGTTTATTATAAAAGAGTTCATTACCCTTGGAAGCAAAGACATATTTTAGTGGGAGCCTGTGAATGGAGAGGCTTTTAGCAAGGTTTACTGTACTGTGAAAAAGAGCCCATCCTCATTGGTAAGACTACAATTAGGAAATAGGAGAGGAAGAGATTAGTTGAAAGTAGAAGAGCCTGGTGGTGATCCAGGCTATAGTGACATAGTCTTAATTTATCACTGGGGAAGGTTGGTGCTCCACCTTCCCATTCTCCTCACCCCCTCCCTCCACACTCCCAATGCATTTGGAGCATAAATAAAGAGGATTTGGGATTTTATTCAGCTTCCTTCCCTACTCACTTAGCCCGTAATAAACAATGGGCTCAGTAACCCCCTATATGTATTCCAGGAGGAGGTATCTAATTATGTCTAAGTGCAAAGATAGACCTTTTTTCAGAGGCAGAGAGTCAAATCTCTCTTACCATCTCAAATCCATGTCAAGGAAAAGGACTACCTTTTTTTTTTTATTTGTTTGGGGTTTTTTTTACGGGGCAATGAGGGTTAAGTGACTTGCCCAGGGTCACACAGCTAGTAAGTGTCAAGTGTCAGAGGCCGGATTTGAACTCAGGTACTCCTGAATCCAGGGCCAGTGCTTTATCCACTGTGCCACCTAGCCGCCCCCAGGACTGCCTTTTGATAAGGAGCAGTTCAGTGCTGAAAATGGCCAGAAACAGGTTACGGAAAGATACTAGAGTATTTAGCCATTTACTTCTCCATCTCATTAACAGATGAGGAAACTGAGGTAAACAGGGTTAAGTGACTTGCTCAGGGTTACATAGCTAGTAAGTATCTGAGACCAGATTTGAACTCAGCTTCTCCTGACTACACTGCTGGCGCTCTGTCCATTGTGTCACCTAGCTGCCCAGAAGAAACAGTACTTTTGTAGAAAGAAATGACATATAATCAACTGGTAAAAGATGTAAGGTATTTACTAGGTGAACAGTTTGATATTTAAAAGGAAGAAAAGAACTCTGGTCTTTTTGGTCAGCCCATGCACTCATTATTACATATTCTAGCACAGCATAATCATCATTAGAACATGGTTCAGGAAGTAAAGTCAAAGACGTGAAATGGACAGTATTCCTGGAATCAGGAAAATAGATGGAGTCAGGAACAGCAAGCCATATTCAAGGTAAGCAAATGGGTGTAGCTGCTAAGTGTTGGATTTGGAATTAGGAAAATGATTCCCAATCCCTTCTCAAAAAGTTACTGGTAAATCACTTAATCTCTCTCAGCCTCAGTTTTCCTCATCTCTAACATGGAGATAAAAATAGCATCTATATCACATGGTTGTTGTGAAGGTCAAATAAGATAACATGTAAAGTGCTTTGCAAATGTGAAAGTCCTCTATCAGATTTAGCTATTATTATCATTAAACTGGAAGATACAAAACAATTTGTAAGCCCAAATCTGCTGATATAGGTATGAGGGATTCTGAATCTTAGTATCAAAGGAATAGATGCTGGGTTAATTCAGGGTTTGTGGGGGGGGGGGGGCTACTTACTTCCAAGCAAGAATTTGCTCTGATGGTTCCCTATGTCAAACCTAATGGCCTGTTTTTTTTTTTTTCTAGGTTGATGTTTAACTTTTTAGAAAGAGCCTGGAATGATCAAATTCTACTAAATCACTAGCAAAACTATTGCTTAACACATTAGAGTATCTCACACTTTATTGTCCCTCCCCAATTTTCTTACCTCTGAACTATAAGTTCTGACTTGGTCTCCAAGTATAGCAACATTCCTTCTCCCTCAAGGAGAAACATAACACATTGAAGCATAAAGTGAAACAGCTCTCTCCAAACTCAGGACCCCCTGAGCCAAGAAAAGAAAGTGGAACCTGAGCCAAGGTTTTGCAGATGGAAGAAAGCAATGAAGGCAAAATGCATATGAATGCTAACTCTCCTCTGCTGGTCTTTTGTTTGTAATGAGGAGCCAGAGGTAAGGGGGATGCCTGGAGCTTGGTGAGCCTGTGTTGAACCTCTGGCTTCCCAGGCAATTAACACAGGGCTCTAGGCCATGGTTCTTTTACCTGGCTTTTACCCTGTGGAAGAATTTCCCAGGAGGGGTTGGGGGGTGGTGCATCTGGAGAGAATGTCTCTTCCCCATGAACCTCTAGATCATGACATAAAGGCCTGGAAGGTCAGAGAGTCTGCCTTGATATTCTGATCCAATCATGCAGGTACTCTCTTTGATGACGCAGACCAGAATCCACATATCCCTAACTATCTTGTGCAACTAATGTCCCAGTGCTCCCATAAATCCTCCACAGGAATTTGTCCAATATGTGGGGGCTTTCCTTTATACCTCTTGCCATTGTGCTGGCTACTGATGAAGTTCACAAGCTATTTATGGCTTATATCTACTCTTACTATATAACTGGTGAAAAGGGTTAGGGGTGGTGAAATAGGATTCATTCCCTTGGAAACAAGAGAACCCCTTCCAGGAGATTGAACAATATGATTTTGCCAAAGTGAGGCTGCTATTCCATCCTAGGAGAATCATTCTGACACAAAGGAGTCTCCTTTGAATGCATTCAGAGTTTAATCTAGAGAAACATCTTATTTATTTCAATTAATGATGCTAATTCCAGTATTACTACTGCCACATAATATCATGTATTATTAAAAATTTTTTTTCAATTAGCAAGCATTTATTTTCTCTCCTTCCACTCCCTTCCCACTTTTATAAAAGAAAAAGAAACCCTTGTAACAAAGATTCACATTGGCCATGTCCAAAAATGGATGTCACATTCTCTGCATCAAATTCATCACCTCTCTGTAAAGAGGTGGGCCACATGTTTTATTATCAGTCTTATGGAATCCTAGTTGGTAATTGCTTTGAAAAGAGTTCTTAAGTCTTTCAAAATGTAGATATTGTTACCCTAGTTTTACTCTCTCCCCTCTGCATCAGTTCACACAAGTCTTCCCAGCTTTCTCAGACATAATAGTATTCTATAGCTTTCATATACTATAATTTGTTCATCAATTCCCCAATTGATGCACCCCATTCAAATCCAGTTCTTTGTTTCCCCAAAAGAGCTACGATAAATATTATTGTGCATATGGATCTTTTTCCCTCTTCCTTTGCTCTACATGGGGTAAAGGCCTAGAAATGGTATCATTGGGTCAAAGGATATATACAATTTAGTGACTTTTTTGGACACATTTGAAAATTGTTTTCCAGAATTCCTAGACCAATTTACAATTCCACCAGCAGTGCACTAATAAGCTTGTTTTCCTGCAGCCATTCCAACAATTGTCATATTCTTTTTTTGAACACTCTGACAAACCAATGGGTATGAGGTGGAAAGTTGGAGAATTGTTTTAATTTGCATTTATATAATTATTCATATTTTGTAGCATTTTTCATATGACTATTGACAGTACAATATTTTATTTATAAAGCACTTACCTGCCTTCAATCTTGCTGCATTATAACTAATGTCACCCTCCCTCCCCAACTCCCCCCTCTCCACTTAACAGAATCCTAACCTTCCTTCCAGGTCCAGCTTAATTGAATCCATTGAAGCCTCTAGCACTCCCCTAACCCTCCAGGACTGTTAGTGATACTAATTTCTCTTTTGATGCAAGTGTCTTATCTCCCTAATTCCTCCACACAGTTTAGATACCACCTCTGAGCCATTCCCTTCCCTGATTCCTTCCCCCAGACTTATACATAGTAGGTGCTTCACAACCATTTATTAGATTGAATTGTTGATTGTCTGATGTGTCTTGTATTCCCAGGGCTATCACTGAAGAGTGTAGGCACTCATTGGGGTGTTGGATAAAGGTGATGAAGATGATGATAATGATGGTGGTGGTGGTGGTGGTGATATGAATTAAGAGGAAGAGTAGAAATTAACAGGAGAGGCTAATACGCTTCCTATCCTAATTTTGGAGATCATAATTTAATATGGTTAAGGAAGAGAGCACCCTTATGATAAAACTGGAGCATTCCAGAATTGCTCTGTTCTAGACCATACACATGGCCAAATATGAAGGGCTTGGAGTAGATGATCTCTAAGGTTCCTGCCAGTTCTGAAAGTTATAATCACAAGGTTCTGTTACTATAAATGAGCAATTCAACTGTGATGCTGCTGAGTAAGATGCAGGTGATGAACTTTGGGGCCCAAGTGGCCATTCTAGGATTATAGACTTAGATCCCAATGGGACATCAGAGGTTATCTGATTTGACACCCACTTTTCCTACATTTGGGGAAACTGAGGCTGAGAGAGATTAAGTGACTTTCCCTGAGTACATAACTAGGATTTGAACACAAGTGTTTCTCACTCCAAGTTCAATAATCCATCAACTCTGTGTTGGTTTTCTCCTGTTGTTGAGAGTGAAGCTAGTTATCTGTTTAAAGCATGTCATAGGATATTAGGAAATAGGTGTCAGAGGTTATATTGCTTGAAAGAGTTGCCATGGTATCTGAATTATTGTTAATAATCCTTTAATCTTGGTATTTTCCAGGGAGTATATGAATTAATGTAAATGAAGGGGTTTTCTTGGTGATTTCTGTTTGCCAAGCATGTTAAGGTCATGACCTATCCAATATAGTCCTAACTAGCTTGTAGAGAGAAAGGCTCTGACCCAAGGTCACAACATTGGAAAGGAAGGAGAAGAACGTCCTTTCTGTTGCAGCTGCCTCAAGGTTTTCTAGAGTTGTGGATTGCAACTGCTCCCATATGACTCTGACCAGGGATGGGCCAGACCATGCT
The DNA here is from genome assembly GCF_019393635.1 of Dromiciops gliroides. Lineage (NCBI taxonomy): Eukaryota > Metazoa > Chordata > Mammalia > Microbiotheria > Microbiotheriidae > Dromiciops > Dromiciops gliroides. The sequence continues at coordinate 578,216,241 of NC_057862.1, forward strand.
TTGACAGTCTTCTGGGTCACTACCTATACCCATTCTTTACTCAAAGGAATTTGCCTCAGGAACACTTTTCACTTGTGACACTCAACTCTGTTAAGCAAATGAACAAGATTTTAAGCCAATATAGATGATAATTATAGAAATTTAAAACTGCAAGGGACTACAGAGCTCGTTTAATCCAACCCCTGCATTTATTTTACAAATGAGGAAGCAGAGCCCAGAAGGATTAGAGAAATTAAGCAACTTGCCCAAGTTGCACATCTAGTTTATGGTTAAGATAAGAACCCAGTTTCTTAACCTGATGTCTTTTCTTCTCTACCTTGTTGCCTCCCATGCCTTCCCAACTTACAGTATTCTAAAGGCAGGAGGGGGAAGAGAGAGGTATAAAAACAAGAACACTGATAGGATCAAGGAGGGACAGCTGACAGCTTGACTATGACAGAAATGACAGAAAAAAAACTATATATAAAGCAGACACAGGAACTACAAAGGCAGAGCAATCTGGGGCCATTTATTATAGGGCCTAACAACTCCACATAACCCAATAAATCCTAAGTATCTCTGGGTAAGGTTCTGTCCCTTTAAGGTACTGCTCTTTGATAGTAATTTAGTCCTGAAAATGGATGGGAAAACATACTTTTGTATAAAGAACTATTTAATCAACTGGTAAAGAATGTAAGGTATTGTCTAGGTGAATAGTTTGGTGTCTAAAAGAAATCTGGCTTTTTGGCCACCCCATGCACTCATTATTATATATTCTAGGAGAGCACAATAAGCATTAGGACATGGTCCAGGAAGTAAAGTCAAGGATTCTTCAGGGAGAACATCAGACCTCCAGCAGAATTTTTGAGACAGACACATAGGGGAGAGATTATTGCCCAATACTTACAACTCATGGTCCTGTGAAGGAATTTTTGTATCATCTCCAGGGACTTCAAATCAGCTTGACTTCAAATACTTCTCAAGCCTCTTTTTTCCTGTGTTCACCAGAAGGCTCCATTCTGTATTCCTTCAAGAATAACAATAAAAATGTCACGTTTGAACAGCGATTCAAGGTTTACACAATATTTTCCCTCTAATAACTGTGAGTAGTGTGAGGCAAATAGAATTATCCACATTTAAAATGTGAGCAATCTGAAATTCAAAGATGAAATTAGACCAACAGAGAGAATATTTCCATTGAGATCATATCATGTAACACTAGCCTCAGGAATAACCTATGGTATCAAATCTATTCATGCATCATGTCTCTGCATGCATCATAATTGATATCCACCTGCTGAATATCACACTCTGGCCAATCATCTAGCTAAGAAAATGACTATGGCAGAGACCACAGAAAATATCATAAAATGACATCAAAGCCCTTGTCAAAGTCCACATAGATTCCATCTGTTGCTTATCTTTGTCTCAGTTCCTTCTTTCCTTAAATCATCTGGGGGAGAGTAACATCCTTGGGTTATTGGTCTGCTGTTGGTCGAATACTCAACAACAAGTTTTTGGAATTGGGCCATCTTCACTTCCTTGGATATCTTGAGTATGACAGTTCTTAAGCTAATGCCCAGCATACCTACATGAAACACCCTTGTCCTGCTTTAAAAAATCTAAGCATCTACTCCCAGATAAATAAAAACTTTGCAACCCCAAATCCATTGCCTTCATTTCAAAGAACCTTGGCTCAGTTCAGATCTATTGGAAGGCAGGAGAAGCTGGAGGATTGGAGAGAATCCAAACCAGTTCATCAACTCTTAATGTTTTCAAGAAAGTTTTATTTTGCTATAGTGTCTAGCAAAGAGTTTAAGGCTGCTCTGGCATTAGATGAAAACCAGTTCTATTTGGAGCTAGTGACTTCATAAGCTTTTGTAGCATGGACTCAATTAAGCTAGGAACCCCAAGAAAGGTGTGCCTTTCAAGGTGACCTGGTTATTTCATGGAAAGACCAGAGTTATGGAATTAAATAAACTCTACTCTTTGGAAGAGACATCCTGTATTTTGAAGCTCCTAGGAGAAACATACTGGTTCATTTATAGAGTTGTTTTGTCCCCTGGAAAAGGTTCACCCTCCTCCATCCTGTCTTTTTCACATGGATCTGGAGCAAAGTTTTACCAGGGTCTTTTGTGGATTGTGGAATCAGGTTCTTGAAGAATCCCCTGGGGACTGTGCATTGTAGCCCTTTGTGTAGTGCCTGTCACCTTTCTAATTTGACAGTCACTAATGCTCTTATAAATGGGATCTCTCGTGTCATCCTCAGAGCATCTTGTATGATGTTGACAAGGTACAGGTGTGTCCTGTATATAAAACAGGATCAGAGCTGAAAATGAGTCCCAGAGGGATTAACTGACTTGCCTCAGGGTGCATCAGGGTTAAGGAAAAGTTGGGAATTATTTCTAGGCTTCTTGTCTCCCAAATTAGCTATCTGTGCTAATGACATCAAGGGCAGACATTCCAGCTGAGAATTTTCATTAGCATCACTGACTCATTAGGGAAAAGCAAATATGAATGGTTTAATCAACCAGCATTCATTAAGCACCTACTATGTGTCAAACACTGTACTAGGCTCTGAGGATACAAAGATGACATTCTATTGGGGGAGATGATGTATACACAAGTGTGTACAAAATATATAAGACAAGGTGAATTTTTGGATGGAAGAGGGCTAGGGAGGGTACTATCAACTGGGGGTCATCAGGAAAGATATATAAAAGGGGGTTACTAGAACACAGTTGTGAAGGAAACAGAGGATTCTGGGAAGCAGAGTGAAGTGAGTGTGTTGCAACCATGGGTACAGCCAGTGGAAGGGCACTCAGATATGGGATGGTGTTATCAATAAGATGGCTACTTCGTACCAGAGAGTGAAGGAAGGGGAGTAATGTGTAATAAGGTTGGAAAAGTCGATTGGGGCCAGGCTGTTAGAGACTTTAAAAGCCATACAGAAGCTTATCTTGAAGACAATAGGGAGCCATTGGGGTTTATTGAGTTGGGGAGGAAGACAGGGAAGATACATGTTCAGACCTGAGCCATATGCTTATATTTTAATCCTCCCTCACCCAATACCCATAGAATGGAATGACTTTGAGAGGCAGTGTGGTATACTAGGAAAAGGTACTGAATTAGATTGAGGAGAGCTGAGGTTGAGAGCTAGCTCCCACAGTTATCACTTGCTATGTAACAGTCTTTTATGTCTCTGAGCCTCAGTTCCCCAATGTGAAAAATGAAGTAGCAATTTTTGGTCTAACTGCTTTGGGGCTGGGGGAGATATCATAAGGAAAGTACGTTGCAAATATTAAGGTGCTGTGCAAATGTGAGGAGTTAATATTACTAGGATCATCTCTGCAGAATTTTAAGAATCTATTACATAAAGATTTCTGCCAACTTGTCCTAATGTCAGTGTGAAAGGGATTGGCTCCCTCTCACACTGAACTGTAATAATAGAGATTACACTTTAAGGGGAGATGAATCAGGCCCTCCCTATCAGAGGTCAATATATGACCCGTGAATATGGGCCTCAGAGTTTGTTCTTTCTTTTTATTACCAGAACACCAAAAGGCAGGAAGAAGTCAGTATAAAGGAATGACCCTGCCCCCTATATCCATTGCCATCTATGCAGCCAATCAAACAGGCTTCTATGTGCCGTGCTCCAAAGTCCATGGAGTTATTGCATCATCTGAAGACTCTGTACATGTTTTGTAAGGACTGGACTCATTGGCCAGTGCCCTATAACACTCGCCATCTACTCTTTCTTCCTAGTTTATGGTGAAGGAAGGCAGTCCACTGCTACACTTGTTGGAAGAATAGCTATGGCCTGGAGTTCTGGTCCACAAAAGCTAAAGAGGACTTGACAGCCATGGTACCCAAAGCAGGTCCCAAGCTTATTACCCCAAGTGCTCAGGTTGTTGTTTTCAGTCACTAAAGAATACCCTTTCCCTCCTTAGCTACTACCATGGAGGGCTTAAAGGCATAATAAAAACAATCAGCATGTTCTCATATTTTCCCCCTATGCAAGAAGATGAAGTCATGGCATATGGTCAGATTGCCAGTGCCGTTAATAATAAACCTCAGATAATTAAGCACTGATTTATTCCTCTACGTAAGTGAAACAAATTGCTTTAACTGCTTTTGCTCAAGACCATCCACTCAGATGGATTATGTATAGGAAGTTCAAACTAAAAATTATTAGTGCTCAAATTTCACTGCAGTGGAGTTTTATGGTAGCTACAATTAGAAACCTAACAGAATGTGTCCTGTAGTCTCTTTGATGGAAAGATCAGATATTAATCTGGTAAAAAAAAAAAAAAAAGGCTAATTCTCAGTGCAGCTGCTCCCCTTGCTTGCTATCAGGTTCCAGCTTTAGGTTAAAAACAAAAAACAAAAACAAAAACAAAACAACAACCTGGAAATGTTTTAAAAAAAATGATCATAGCTTATAATAGCAATAATCACCTTGAAATTGGTTGTTACTACAGTTAATGAACAGAGTATTAGAGCATGAGCCTCCCTCTGAGTCCCTCAGGCCTTTAACTAACAAGCTGGTTGTTAACTGCTGGGTTGTTTTTTTTTTTAATCTCTTTAGGGGATTGTTTAAAAAAAGATGAAGGGGGTGGTGGGCTGCTTTGATCTGGAGTCCCCCTGATCTCACCCTGTTTCTCCTCTGATACTTTCACTGGTTTTTGCACCTTTATCCCCAGGGAAACCCAAATGTTTCCTGACCCCCTGGGTCAATGGCCTCCCTCTTCCCCTCAGATCAACCAGTTGGTGCTGATGTATGATGGGATTTGGTGTTCTCTCTTCTAGGCAGCAAGGGGCATGGGGGGGATGTCTTTTACACTCTGACTTCACAAGTCCTCACCCTCTGTCTTGGAGCCAAGTGGCTACTCAGCGGGTCGGCTTTAAATCACAGCAGGTCCTCTCCTTCCCTGCTCAAAGGAATCTCTGTTATAATAACCACTATTTTCCATAAAGCATGTTTCCTCTCTGCCTGGAGTGTGGGAGATCTTTCTTAGAGAAGGAAAAGGAGAAAGAAAGAGGCTTACAGTGTCGGGTGAGCAGAGTGACTTTTCTGGGGGACATGTTTATATCAGTGTTGAGCTCCTAAGGAGATCCTACCAGGCCTAGAAAATCCTTACTGTGACTGTAGACAGTCAAGCCAGCAGGCTTACAGTTTTTAGTACCAGCTTGATCATTCCTAAATTATCTTAAAGCTAGCATTGAACACACATGTGCAATTTCTTGAAATGCAGCTGACAAACTTTCCTATTAAACATTGGAAGAAAACCATGCTATATTTGTGAGCTACCTGATTTCATAAGACTACTAACCAAACCTTTCAAGATAAGTAAGATTTAGCCACATGCACTGCTTCAGGCCTAATGAGCTAGTACACCATTTCTTTTCTCTGTTTCCTTTACTAACTTTCTGTAGCAAGAGCTCTCTAAAAGCTTAATGAAACCTGAAAAACAGAACTACTATGTTTTCTTGATATGCTACTACTCTGGAGCGGGTCAAACTACTTTGTTAAAGAGGTGACTTTTGAGATGAGAACTACCCAGAGCCTGAGCCAATGACATCATGAGTTAGAAAGGCAGCTTGGGAGTTGGAGAAAAGGGTTGAGGCCATAGTCAGAGGCTTGGAGATAAACCCAGGAACAAGAAATGACACACTGTGGGCTAAACATGAGCATTGGGGATTAGGGAACTATTAGGAGCCATCTGGGGCCAATTCACTTCCTCTGTCAGTCCCAGGGAGTTACTAAGGATGTGAATCAGGCTCAATGGGAAGGCTGGGGTGGAGTTTTGGGGGAGGGGACGGGCAGGAAGTAACTAATGGAAAAGCAAGGACATATTTTCTCTATTGCTATTATTTAAAAACTTAATTTTCCTTTCCATTTCCTCTATGGCTTTGCTAGGGGATGTCATGAGAGTTGGAACCAGAAGGGACCTTAGAAATCATCTGGTCCAAATCCATTATTTTATAGATGAGGGAACTGAGATCCAGAGAGACCCAAGTTCACAAAATTACACAGAATCACAGAATTTTAGCAAGGGAAAGGAGCTCAGTCCCTGTCAAGTCCAATCCATACCTGAAAAAATTCTCTTTGCTACATAACCCAACAAGTGGTCATCTAGCCTTTGTCAGAAGATTTCCCATGAAAGAAATTCCATTTTTGTATAGATCTAATTGTTAGGAACATATTATTGTGGGGTTCTTTTTCCTATGTGGGAAACTGCCTATTTTCAGCTTTCACCTATTACTCCTAGTTCACCCCTCTCATGTGAAACAGAACAAGTTCAATCCCCTTCCAAGTGACAACCCTTCAGATATTTCAAAGCAGCCCTCTTGTCCTAAGTCTTTTTTCTCTAGTTCCTCCATCTAATCCTCATGCAAAATAAAAATGCACACTCCAGAAGTACTATAGCTAGTCCTTTTATTGTTTCTGAAAGAGCAGATATTGCAGAACTCCTTAGGTATCATAATGGTACTTGATCTTATTTTTAAATTACAGTCAAAAACTAGTATCTACCAAGTTGGTTTTTTTTTTTATTTTGTTTTTGACCAAGATCTACATTTTCATTGATCTGGGGAACTTCCAGTGAAGAACTGGGCAGATCAGCACCTACTCTGTCACTTATTGTCTGAGCACCAAGGTCAGATTACTTGGCAAGGGTCACAGAAATCTGCTTATGTCAGGTTTGGGACTTGAACCCAGGTATTTCTGACTCCATGATGGCTTTCTCTTGCTCAATAAAAGAAAATAATTAATTTTATTTAAAAAATACTTTAATTTTATTTTTAATAGGAGATAATTTTATTTTTAATTTTTATTTATTAATTTTTATTTTAATCAAAGATAGTATTGAAAAATGCATGGCCAAATAATCATAGAATTTTAGTCCTGGAATGATTTTGCTGACCATTTGATTGATTAAGCCCTTTCCCTCAACCACCCCAGCTCTGATTGCTCAATTTCCACTAGGCACTGAATATCTTCTATCAGCTAGATGCTGACCTCTTTTCATCCTCACCTTTGCCAGAGATAACCAAGAACCACATTCAAGTTTGAATCTTGCATCTACCTTGATGAAGTTAAAGTTAACCTAAAATGTTGCTAATCTTACCATCTCTTCTATTTCATCCTACTTACCCATCCACCAAGCTGCCTGTATTTCAACAGTCAGCTTTTGCTGGTTTTCTCGACCTTGCTCTTAGCTTTCACAGGCACAAATGATTACTAGAAGCAGAAGCAGGGGCTGGAGGCTGAAAAAATGCAGCCCAAGTATCTTTTATAACCTAAGATCATAGAGTTTAGATTTATGGGGACTTTGCAGGTTACGTAGAACAACCTTACCATTTTATAGATGAGAAAACTGAGGCCCAAAGAGGTTGTATGACTTGGTCAAGGTTCCAAGGCCAGCGAATAGTAGAATTGGGATTTGAACCCAGGTCTTCTGATTTCAGATCTAGGGTTCTTTCTAACCATACTACATTTCCCATATACTCTTAGAAAGCATGGTATGTTGCTGATTGTTGCTAATTCTTCCATTCCTGGTTTGTGATCACATTTCCCCTTACCTGGTGTCACTCTCTGGATCCTTCTCATTTGAAAAATCTGTACTGGATACTCAGTTCCTTCCTCTACACTGACAAGATTTATAAACTGACCTTCAATAACTTGACTTTGGACCCAATGTTTGTTGTTTTTAAGCCATTTTTCAGTAACATCTGATTCTTTGTGACCACATTTGGGATTTTCTTTGCAAAGATACTGGATTAATTTGCCATGTCCTCCTGTTCATTTTACAGGTGAGGAAATAGAGGCAAACAGGGTTAAATGCACAGGGTCACACAGTAAGTATCTGAGGCCAAATTTGGACTCAGAGAGATGAGTCTTACTGATTCCAAGCCTAGTGCTCTATCCACTGTATACCTAGCTGCCCCAATTGAAAAAGTATGAACATATGTAATGTGTAACACCTGTGGTCCTCTCACCTCCATGGAGGGGTGGGAATAGAACTTAAAACTGGGTCAAAGGGCATAGAGTTATCATATGCCATTGTGTCTCTCTAAGCTCTGTTCTTGGCATCTTAGATCTCCTGGTTGTTTTGCTTTAGATATCCTCTCCTCGGGGCAGCCTGTTGAGATAAAGCCTGAAATGCTATGGGAGCTGAGCCCTAGCCAAAGCAAAGTAGAAGAACCTGTGTCCTGTATACCACTCACTCAGCCTGGTTGGTTGAGAATTGGGAAGTAGCATTTGCCAAACTGGTGGCGTCGTGTCATCAATACAATGTAATGGCCCATTCTTGGTCATCTAATGGAGGGAGAATCTGCTGATTCTTGCAAATGAGAATTTACTGCAGTGTCATGTTTTAAAGCCTCAACTAATGATCCCTAAGGAGAACTGTTCCCTAAGCTCATTAAGTAATTAAACAATTCCAGAAAGTTATTCAAGCTGCAAAAATATTGCTGAAGTAACCCTGATGCTTTGAGCAAGGAACAGTTTCTCAGATACCATAATGACTCCTAAGCTTGGTTTGAGGTTATATTTGATACTTGTTCACCAGGTTGGTCATGGTAGCTTAAGTGATATTTTCTGACCCTTCAGTTGCCAGCTACTCTCATTCTCTGCTAATTGGTTGGGCATTCACAACTAACCAGATGCTCTTTAAGACCATCTGTAGGTCTTATGGGAAAAATCCTCTAAATCATTAATAATAAGGGAAATGCAAATGAAAATAACTCTCGAGTTTCATCTCATAGTCATCAAATTGGTAAAGATGATTAAAAATTGAAATAAGTATAGGAAGACAGGCACACCAATATCCTGTTGTTGGAACCTATAAGTTATCCCAATATTTCTGGGAAACAATTTGGATTTATGTGAGAAAAGTGACTTCATGCCCTTTGACTCAATTATCCCACTACTAGACTGGGTGTATACCCAGGGGTATACTGGTAAATATTTAACAACTGATTTTCTGGGGGTGGGCAAAATGTACACACAGCACACTTTTATCTTTACTCTGCATTATTAATATTTTTCATCACTTCTTAAAACTAGGCAATCAACAAAAAAGCTCTGATTTGTAGTGTTTGCTGACTTGAGGTGTAAATGATCACACTGAAAATTTAAAAATAATTCTTGCCAGTCAGTTTGAGCTTGCTCCAGCAAAACACTGTATCTAGTCCCAATGATGCCTAAGTGTAGTGGGTATCTTTTGACCTTGAAGCAGGAAATTGCTGGTGACCATGTGGAAGCTTGGGGTGAGCCGACTTTCAGTTATGTGTGACTTAAGGGCTTGTAACCATAACTGACTGCTGACTTGGCAAAGTTGATCACTCAGGGGGTTGCGATGAGTGAAAAGTTCTCTCATTGAATATTGAGCTATAACTCAATTGATCTACAAAGAGGGTAACTTACTTCTCTGCATTTCCTCTTCCCTTCTCTCCCTTCCCCCTTTCCTTTTCTCCTTCTTCCTCTTCCTCTTTCTCTGGCTCTTCTTCTTCTCTCCCTTCTTCCTCTCCCCTTCCTCCACCTTTCTCTGTTCCTCAAAAGCTGGTCCCATTTCTTCCCTTGGCCTGCAGGTAGCCTTGAATATATGGCTACTTCTACTTGTTTGTGACTGTTCTTTTTGGAAGACAGGTGAATTAATATCTCAAGATATAAGTATACAGGTAACCATGTGAGTATTGTAATGTCTAGGAGTTTGTTGCTATTGTGGTGGTAGCACTATCCATGAGTACAACAATAGTGATGTTCCTGGAACAGAGGAATAGCAGCATGTTCTCCTTCTCCAACTTATTCAAAGCAATCTTCATACATTAACAGAGAGGGAGAGAGAGGGACAAAGGGAAACAGAGATTGCCTCCTTTGTCCATCTATGAGTAGATACTCAGTAGTCAGTTAGAGAATACTTTATCAACCTTCCATTTTAAACTTCTTGGTGATCATCATTACCTTTTCTGGCCCTGAGGCCAATTAATGAGACTTCATTTCTCATTGCAAACCCCTAAGTCAGGGATGAACTGAAATGGGGACATCCAAAACTTTCATGTGGTCTCCAAGAATGACAACTAATCTTACTCTGAGGGGAAAGAATCTTGTTACAGTAAAAAAATTAATAGCAATACTTTGTCGTGGCAAAAAAGGTGAAACAAAAGGAAAGCATATCACCTGGAAATTGTAATATATGAATCTGATGGAACTTTATTTTACTGTAATAAATGATGAGTATGAAGAATTCAGAAAATCCTAGGAAAATTTGTATGAACTGATGTAGAAGGGAGAAAGGATGAATGCATGATGACCACAAATCAAAGTAAATTAAAATCATGCACAAAGGGGAGATGAATTCAGATTAAAGGCAATGGCCAATATTACTTCCAAGGGACAAATGAAACCCACCTACCTCTCAGTAACCCACATTTGGGTGAATCTGTGGGTGATGAATGTTGAGTATCCTTTCAAACATAGGAATTGCTTTCTTTAGATGTTTTTCTTTTAAGAAGAGAAGATTCTTAGAGGGTAGATATCAGAAAATGTCTGTGTTATAAAACAAGGGCTCAATAAAATTTAAAACATCATCAAGAGACTATCTCTAGGGATCTATGAGTTTATCTAATGTTTCCATTGCTTTTCTTCTTCTAGCAGTATAGTGGTAGGTAGAAGAATGTTGAGCTCTTCAAGTCAGGGAGGTTGGGGGGGAGGGTCAAGGGAAGCATTGCTCTCTGTTGTACTTGAGGAAGCTGTACTTGCTGGAGATACTTAGTTTTCAATTGGCTTTCTCTTGTATGAGGATCCCCTGCCCTGAAATCTGCTGGATTAAATTGCCAGGCCCTAAAATGGCAATCAGAATAATTCATCAGGGAGCTTGACTTGAAGATTCAGTTCCCTTGAAGCTCTTGAGTGCTAAAAATACATAGGGCCTGCATTTTAACATTATCCAGGGTAGCAAGGAGATGTGGGTGAAGAAAGGGTTATTTATTGTGGGGTTAAGTTGACTTGGAGGAAGGGGAGACATCTGAATTCTGAATAACTCTAGGAATGTACAGGTGTTATTCCAATAGGGATTCTTGTTTCTTTGCCTCTGATAGCCAAGTATAGGAGAACCTGGCTAGAGTGTCTTTTTCAGGCTGCTTTACCTCTTGTAAGAATACCCTGATAGTTTCCCTACATAGTTGTCTGTGCCAGTATGCTCCATCCAATTCTCTCTTCAATCTGGTTTGTCGAATTGTCCAGGAATGAGCCTTGGTGGATTCGTACCTTGTTGTTTCAGAGCTCAGAGCTATGTGACCTAGAAAAGGGGACTGAACCTAGGTTCAAGGGTTCAATCCTGAGCTGACCTTAACACCTGTAGGGTCAGAATCTGTATAAGTGGTTGATGGATGACTAGCCAGCAGAGAAACAAAACAAGATTGAGGACTGTGAATAATAGCACTGGGCAGAGAGCACTTTGGAAGGTAGGCATTAGCTACAGGGCATGATTTATAAATGGTCACAACCTATACGATTATTAGGGGGTATGTAGAAATTTTTGTTGTTTACCTCTATAGAAATACTTTGCCTTATGGTATTCATTGTGGTTTTCTGTGTACAAGATCTTTTGCTTCAGAGAACATAAGAGAATAATATGCTTCATCAGGAAATTGAACCCCTATCTGGATTTTGGTCATGTGGATATATAATAAGACATCTGAGCTCAGGGTTCAGAGTTCCATGGTATCTTATACTTGATGAACTGGGTTCTAGTCCCAGCCCCAGCACTGTGGCTAACTAACTCTGTGACCCTGACGCTTTTGACCCCAAGATTATGCTTCTCTGTTAGGAGTAAGGGTCACTTCAGAACTAGACTCCAGGTCTTTCATGAGTTAGAAAACAACAAAAAGCATCTCACTTGGTTACCATACTTGGAAGGGGTACCCAATATAAACTCATCCAGGGTCAAAATAATGAATCAAAATCATAGTGGTTTCAGGATAATAATAATAGCATTTCACATTTATATATTGCTCTAAGCTTTACAAAATGCTTTGTATATGTTATCTCATTTGATTTTCCCAACAATTCTGTGAGACACAACCACAGGTATAATTATCTCCATTTTACAGATAAGAAAACTGACATTTTGAGAGATTAGGCAACTTGCCCATTGCCACAAGACCCAAAGTATTAAAAGCATGTTGTGCATATAAATTGACCATTTATCTCTTCATAGGTCCACTCATGGTATTTCAGGAAATGTCAGTATTTCTAGATATATTAAATCAAGATAGAATGGGTCCTGAGATGACATATATTGGGAAAATCAAACCTATTTGGTTCTTTTTTTTTTTTAACCTATGAAATGAAGTGGTTAGACTTGGGAGAATGCTGTTAAATGTTTAACAACTAGCCCTCTGGAAAAAATAGTATGTATTAAATTCCATTTGCATTAACATTTTCTCCATCACTTAAGTCTAAACAATCAAAAACCAATAAAACATGGGGCAGCTAGGTGGCACAGTGGATAAAGCACCGGCTCTGGATTCAGGAGAACCTGAGTTCAAATAAGGCCTTAAACATTTGACACTTCCTAGCTGTGTAACCCTGGGCAAGTCACTTAACCCTCATTGCCCTGCAAAAACAAAAAAAAATAAAACAACTCTCTGATGTGTACCATTGGTAATTTCTCAGGTGTAAATGCTCACGCTAAAAATTAAATTACTTGCTATCAATAGCTGGTTTAAGCTGGCTCCAGCACACCCCTGGTTGGATTATATAATCATAGGATCACAAGAGCTAGCAAGGATCTTAGTGATCATCTAGTCCAACACCTTCATTTTAAAGATGAGGAATATGGGGGGGGGGCAGCGACTTTAAGTGACTTGTCCAAGCTTAGTAAGGAAGAGCTAGTCAAAATTTGAACCCAGATCTTACAATTCCTCATTGGCTGCTCTTTCTATTATGCTAGATTCCCTCATTGCATGATCTGCAAGCTGAAAAATTTTATGGATTACTTCAGAAGTCAGCGTGACAGTATAATTACCTGCAACATGAATATTGCTTCTTTCTCTCTTCGTTGGCAAAATAAGGAGTCAAGGACCAAATTATAGCTAACATGACTGAAAAGGTTCTCAAAATGCAGCTCATGAGATTTCAAGGAATATGGCCTTGTCTTCATTGAAGAGGTGAGAAGAATAGCTCATATGATACTCACTTGATTTTATATTTTATCAGTTAAGGTTTTAAATTTTTTCTTTGAAAAAATGAGTTTACTATAAGGCCAACAGAGACCGGGTTATTATTTTTCCATCATGAAAGCAGATGTGCATTTGGAAGATGTTGATTCTGGGAAACCTACTCAGTGTCAGAAGGAGCTGAATGTGAAGTGAGCAGGGACTTTTGCTTCCCTCTTTCGATGATGACTCTTCATGATATAAGAGGTGTTTTTTAGTTTCAACAATGTGCCACAGAGTCGGCAGTTATACTCTGTTGGAATATTTATTCTCCTCAAATCCCTCACGTTTCTGCCAATAGCGAATTAACCTGTCATTAGCTTTACAGATGTGCTTTGATCTAGATGTGGCTAGTACCTGGCAGGGAGCTATCTGAATGATCAATGCAGATATTCTAAGCCCGGAAAGGCAGTGTTATATCATGGAAAGAGCACTTTCCTGGCATCTGGAAATTGGGTTCAACTGCCAGATCTTCCGTTTAGTAGTGTGACCTTTGGCAAATCCCTTCACTTCATCTGTAAAATGAAGAGGTTTGACTAAATATTGAATGCTGAAGTTCCTTCCCAGGGCTGATAGTCTATGATTCTAAGAGGGAGTTATTATTTGGCTTCTTTGGGTGACTGTGGTTGCTTTGGTTTCTCTACTATTTCTATATATGTTTCTGTTTCCCAGAAATGAGTATTTTTTACTACTCACTACCCAGACAAATTGATTCTCTGCCCTACATTGTCTAAAATTCAGCAACTACTCCCCCATTATACATTGAGCTCCTTAAGAGCAATGACTGGGGCAGCTAGATGGCGCAGTGGATAGAGCACCGGCCCTGGAGTCAGGAGGACCTGAGTTCAAATCCGACCTCAGACACTTAACTAGCTGTGTGACCCTGGGCAAGTCACTTAACCCCGATTGCCTCACTAAAAAAAAAAAAGAGCAATGACTGGGACATCTAGGTGGCGCAGTGGATAGAGCACCGGCCCTGGAGTCAGGAGGACCTGAGTTCAAATCTGGCCTCAGACACTTAACATTTACTAGCTGTGTGACCCTGGGCAAGTCACTTAACCCCAATTGCCTCACTTAAAAAAAAAAAAAGAGCAATGACTATCTTTTGCCTTTCTTTGCATCTTCAGCACTTCGCACTGTTCCTAGCATATAGTAGATGCTTAATTAAGTCTAGTTGATTGTCATCTGAGAAATAACTTTTTAACTCATGGCTTTTCTTGTTTACTCTGAAAGCTTCTTCTCTTTGGGGGTTAAGCTATATACTTAAAATAGATCATCGTATATTAGGTTTAGAAGGATCCTTAGAAAGGAACTAATTCAACCCTCTCACTTTAGTGGTGAAGAAAGAGAGGCTGAGAAAGGTGAAGTAATTTATCCATTATCACCCAGCTAGTAAATGGAATGCCTGCCCAGGGCTCTTTTCACTCGCATCTTAAACAAAAGTCAGTGGGCCAGACTCTGATCAGTGATTTCATATATATATTTTTGATTATTAAAAGATGGCCATGATGTCAAATAGGTAAAAAATATTACACCATTGTATTGATTTGAACAGGAGGCTATTGTTAGTAATGCTATTAGTAAAATCAAGACACACCTGGAGCAACAATCCATTCTGATCCCTCTCCACCTCATGAATGGCATTCTGATTGGTGGTGAGGTTACCATAAAACATGCTCTGTATATCTGATGTCATTTAGGGAGAAACTCTTTAGTGGATCCCATACATGCCAATACTTTGTGCCTCTTTTAGCTGACTTTTGGTGCCATAGTCTCAACCTTGACCAAAGTTACATGGGATATGGCATTAAGGGCCTGAGAAATAGCCCAAGACTTTGTTTAAACAGAAATTTGCCAGGCTGAAAAGAACTTTGAGATCATTTTATCCCCTGCTTCTGGTCAGGACTACCACGAATCTATATCAGAAATATTACCATCTTCTCAGTATCAAGACATATTTTGAGGGGAAAATTTCAAACCTCCCTAGATTCTCTCTATTCTTTAACTATGGAAAATACATATGGGATCAGTTCTAAGATAAGAAAGGATTTTTTTTTTCCTGTAGAAGTTCAAGGCCCCTTTGAATTTGTAGCAGGCCCCTTACAGTCAAAGTCTTTCTTTTCCAATTCTTCCCTTCTGGCTCACATGGCATTAGCCTGTGAGGGTATCAAGAAAGCTTTGAAGTGAATATCTTAGTGAGGTGAGTGTGAGAGAATTCACATTTGTCTACTGCCAGTTCAGCTGTTACGTGAAAGATGGGTATTCATGATGTCAAAGGAGAATGCAACTTTCCTCCTCTGCTACTAAGTACCCTTCCCTCCCCCCCTCCCCAACATTTTTCACCTCTCCAGAGAACTAGAGAAAGGCTTATGGAAGAAATATTTTTAAAAGAGAAGAAAAATCCAAAGTATAAATTAGTTTAATTCAGTGTATGTGTGTGTGTAGGTATGTATGTATGTATGTTCAGTGTGATTATAAAGATGAAATGAAATGTGATCTACATACTGAAATACTTATGATCTACATACACATGATATACTTGTATGTATATATGTGTGTCTACATATATGTACTTATATACATACTGTATATGTATTCTGTGCAAAATTTATTACATACACCCATTTATATAGGTAACCCTGTAGTTTTTCAGATTTGCTACTAATACTTTTTTTTCCCCACTGGAACTGGGTGATTGCTGTTCAATCATGAATCACTTCACAGAAATCATTGCATTACCGTGACTTAAATCAGTATAGAGAGCAAGACCAATTTTGAAGTAGTTCACTACATTATTTATGGTATCAAAAGATTGGAAACAAAGTAAACAAATTGCAACACTTGAATATAATGTATATTACTATACTATAAAGTGATAGAGATGAAGAATGCAAAGAAGAATGGGGAGACTTCTATAAAATGATGCAAAATGAAGTAAGCAGAGACAGGAAAACATATATACAATGACTACAACCAAATTTTAAAAAGCAAACAACACTTCCTCTCCCCGCCTCCCCCCCGAAAAAAAAGATTACAACATGATAATGACCTACTTGTCCCTGAAGAAAGGAAATGACCGAATGAACCTTGCTCCTTTCTTTGCTGAGGTGGGGGGAGTATGGGTATGGACCATTGCATATACTGCCAGACTTGGCTGATATGTCGCTGAACTCTTTTTCTTTTTATTACAGTGGATGAGTCTTTGGGCAGAGAAAAGGAGAGAGACATATTTGGAAATAAAAGCAATACAAAATAAGAAATCAATAAAATATTTTTAAAAGGAGTAAATGGCTACAGTATGATTTCAGAGACATTGGGAAGAGTTTTCCTTTTGGGCAAAACACCTCTTTTCCACCTACCTTGGTAAGCAGAATATTTGTCTCCTGTTGAGATGCATTTTTTATTGGGAAATTTCAGAAAGGTAACCAAGTAAAATGGAAAAAAAAATCTACTAGTGTCAGTCTTGAGGTTTTTTTTTTCCCAGCCCTGCCTCAGAGTTGCTGTTGGGGTTACTCCCCAACTCTTCCAGGTTTATCAAGTTTCTTTCCTTCCCATATCCCTTAGTCTCTAAAAAGTGCCACGCTTTTCCACAACTCCCACACAGTAAAGCCTTCATTTGTAGGGGGAAGAGGATGAGGCACCTGGATAACTGTATCCTAATTTCAATCAATGAATCAACAGTATTCATTAAGCTCCTGCTGGGTTCTAGGTACTAAGCCAGGTCCTAAAATAGCACCAACCCCCCCCCCCCAACAAACCACAGTTCCTGTCCTCCAGAAGTTTACATTTTATCAGGAGAGACATTATGTCCATAAATGAGTATATATAAAGTAAATTCAATATAATTAATTATTTATTTGAGATTTTGGATATTTAATTTTCCTAACAGTGGTACCATTGTATAAGACCCCAAAACTACTTTGTTAGAGTGGTCAGAGTGTTGTTGCTGTTCAGTCATTTTCCAGTCATGTCCAACACTTCATGGCCCCATTTGGGGTTTTCTTAGCAAAGATTCTGGGGTGGTTTGCCATTTTCTTCTCCAGCTCGTTTTACAGATAAGGAAACTGAGGGTCAAATGACTTGTTCAGGTTTACACAGCTTGTAAGTGTCTGAGAGTATATCTGAACTCAGCTCTTCCTTACTCCAGACTACTCTATCTACTATGCCATCTAGCTACCCCTGGTCAGAGTGTAATAATTTAAAACAATAGATCAATAAATTAATTATAGGTTTTTTTCCCCCTAGTAAATAGAGTGCTGGGCCTGGAGCTACAAAGACCTGAATTCCAGTCTTGACTCAGACACTAGCTTGGTGACCCTGGGCAAGTCACCTAATCTCTATCTGCCCCAATTTCCTCAACTGTAAAATGGGGATAATATTAGCACCTACCTCTCAGGGTTGATGTGAGGACTAAATAAGAATTGTAAAACACAGCAAAATTCCTGGCACACAGTAGGTGCTTAATAAATCCATTCTTCCTTCTCCAATTCAATAAAAATCAATTTCACCTTTAAGAAGGGTAATAATCTATGAAAAAAGGACTTTCCTAATGTGTTCAGTTCCAGTCACCTATATCTGTTTTTCAGTTAGCTGTTGGCCTTCATCGTACTTTAGTAGGGAACAAGGTTTCCTTGCTTTGTGACTTCAAAATTTTTTTCCCTACTTAAGAAAATCCCAATATTGCCTGACTTATTCTGCCATCAGTTTTAGGCTGCTAATAGTTCTTATAGCTGTTTGAAGAGCTCATAGAGCTAATCTGACTGAATTATTTTGAACCTGCACTGCAAATAGACCCACCTTTGAGGAAGAGGAGGAAAGCAGGTTGGATTGAAATTCTTTAAAAATCTGTTTTCTGAAACAAAGGCCCACGTGAGTGACACCCATATTCTTCCCATGACGTCATAGGGCTACAAGCTGCAGAATACCACAATTTCTTAAGAATTAAAGCTAAGTATGCTCCATACTTAATGAGGCAATGGAGGGGTTCCTGAATGTTGGTTATGAGTAGGATGCAGCATGGAATCAACAAGGAATTGTGCAAGAGAAGTAGCCTGTCATCAGAGAGATGTATAACAGGAAAAGGAAGGTGGATTAGTCAGGTAGCCAGAATGAAAGTTAACTGATGCACAACCTGTGTGATCTTCCAGTACCCAAGGAACTGCAGAAGATCCAAAGGGGAACGTCTCAGACCATTGGGTCAGCCCCCATTTCAACTATTTCTGCTTGACTCTAATTGGTAAAAAGTATAGTGCAGACTAACAGGTCCATTTGAATGCATATCCTAATAGTGGAAGCCAAGGGTGAGGTGGGACATTTAAAAAAGGAATTGGTAAAGTGCAACAAAGTACATGGTCCTATCATACATGTTTTTCTAAGGTGGGGGGGGGGGAGAAAAAGAATTAGAGGAGTGGTAGTGAAAAGTTTAAAGATAGAAACTGACCCACACCAGTTATTGCTCTCACTATAGATGATCAATTTATGGCTGCCACATTGTTGCCACCCGGACACAGCCATTTTTTTTCCACATACACCTTTAGCATTTCACAGACAGAAAAACTAAGGATGATTTCAGATCAGAACCATAGAATTAAGTAGTAACAATAACCAGAGTAGACATCAGGGATTCAGGGTAGTGAATTGTACAAGATGGAGTTCTTTGTATCCTGTGGTGATGAAGCAATTGATTTCTTCCAAGTCCTGGCCATGTTTATCCCTGACTCCAACCCATGCTTGGGGGTTGAGGTGGAGCAAAGCGACTTGGGGTTGGTAGGTTAAAGTTAATTATAAGTTTTATCAGGGCTCTTATTTTATTTAGTACTTTGATTAAAAATTTATTCCAACCACAAAGAGAGGATGAATCACTTTAAAATATAGTGGGAGTAAGAAATTTTCCTAAGGGGATTAGGATCTGAGCCAAGAATCTGATTGGGTAAATCCACACCAAACTCTTAGACTAAAGAGACAGGTGTCACCACCCACAAAGGGGTGGAGCTAAGAGGAGATAGGCAGGCACCTTTTTGAGAATATTTTTCTAGTGGGATGGGGGTTGAGCCAAGAATGTGGTTTGGTAAATACGTACCAAACCCTAAAACCAATAGGACAAGTATTGCTGCCCACAAAGGGGTAGACCTCGGAGCAATGAGGAAGCCAGCTTGGGGAGTCAGAGAGAACTTGGGAGTTATTCATAAAGTATGTGGGGGCAGCGAGCTGAGGGTGGGAATAGAAAGGAAGATGCTCATTTGACTAATAGCACATGGCCTTTACTACAGAATGTTAGGAAACCTGTCACAGTACCCCAATGTTATTTTAGAGGTCCATATGTTATATTACAATCAGATACTGTTCATTTGTCCAGCATCTCTGTTCTTGTTGGTCCACTGAAGCAGATCATTCAAACTAGATATTTTGGCCACTTTAGCCTTTTATGGAACATTGGATCATAGACTAAGAACTGAAAGAGACCTTTGGCATAAACTAGTCAAACTACTTCATTCTTCTGCTAAGGAAATTGTCTCTTTCATTTGTGCCACATGGGCCACAATCTGACCTACTCATTGCATGACTAAGTCTTCAAGATTAATGAGCTCGGGCAGCTAGGTGGCACAGTGGATAGAGCACCAGCCCTGGAGTCAGGAGTACCTGAGTTCAAATCCGGCCTCAGAACATTGACACTTACTAGCTGTGTGGCCCTGGGCAAGTCACTTAACCTCAATTGCCTCACCAAAAAAAAAAAAAAAAGATTAATGAGCTCTATTCCTGAACTTTAGTTGGGGGAGGGGGAGGGCTATCCCTTCTGATTTCCTTCTATTGGTCAAGTTAAGCAGACAAATTCACTTGAGGGCCAATCACTGGCCATTTTTCTGTCATACTTAGTTAAGGATCCAATAATTTACCCACTTCGAGTTTTTAAGTTTCCAAGTTTTCATGAGCTTCTCACTATGTTGTAAATGCTATATACATTTAAAAAAACCACAATCAAAAATAAATGAAATAGTATCATGCCTCCCCTCCCCCTGATACATCCCCATAATTGGTAAGGGTCATTTCTTACCACTGACTTCAAGCCACTTTATCATTAAAAAAGAAGAGGCACAGTGAAATTAGGGGCTGACAGAAGTTTATTCAATTAACCAGTTAGGAAAGAAGCTGAGAAAAATCTTCTTTCTTTACCAAGTGAGTGTTTCTCCTGCTCCCTTTCAAAGGGCCTCATTCTTTTCTAACCTAAGCAAAAGCATCCATCGTTAAACTGGTAGACCAGAGAGACCTCATATTTGGTCCTCAAACGTAAAGAGGTTTTTAGTAATTGCAATGTTGATGGGGTAGGGAATTCCACAGGAAACTCAACGCAAAGGATGCCTGAGCCTCAAAATAGTGGTGGAGGAATGAATAACAGACCTTGCATACAGGGGTGTAGTGGGTATAAATAGAAATATGGAATGGTTTTCAAACTTAGAGGGTCCTGTTTTTAAATATTTGTTTAGAATCATCTTTATTCCACCCATTGAATTTGGAAAGAAAATCATATGCTATTATATCCATGTATAATATGCTATATTGCGTTTAAATAGATTGTTCTAGAGAAACAAATATAAATGGGTCTAAGTATTTCAAGGACTAAAGGTTTCTGGAAATGAACTAAGCGATTTCTTGAGTATTCCACTTGAGATTTCATAGTTGGGATAATGTTCGGGATCCTAGGTTCTTTTTTTAAAATTTCAGACAGAACAGTGTTTGTTTCCTCCCATTTCTGACATTAGATCAATTTTTTAAAGCATTCATAGATTCTTTCAGAGACCAAGACTTTTAGTTTAGCAATGAAAATACTTCAACACAAAGTCATAAAATAGTCAAAATACCAGAAGATCAATATTTCATGAAAGCATAGGCTCTCAGAGTTGGAAGGGACCCATCAATATATGAGGCAGAAATTTCTATGACATTCCAGACAATTGGCCATCTGACTGCCCTTTGAAGGCCTCCAGAGATGGGGAACTCAATATCTTTTTTTTTTTTCTAGTGAGGCAATTGGGGTTAAGTGACTTGCCCAGGGTCACACAGCTAGTAAGTGTTAAGTGTCTGAGGCCGGATTTGAACTCAGGTACTCCTGACTCCAAGGCCAGTGCTCTCTCCACTGCGCCATCTAGCTGCCCCCTCAATATCTTTCAAGACAGCCCCTTTACACTTTTGGATAGCTCTAATGAACCCGGGTCTGGAGTCGGGAAGACTTGAGTTCAAATCAGGCCTCAGGCACTTACAAGAAGTTGTGTGACCCTGAACAAGTTACTTAACACTGTTTACCTCAGTTTCCTCTTCTATAAAATGAGCTGGAGAAGGGAATGGCAAACCACTCCAGTATTTGTCAAGAAAACCCCAAACAGGGTCACAGAGTTGGACACAACTGAAAAATAACTGAACAAAAATTCTTAGGAAATTTTTCCTATTAAGTAAAAATCTGTCTCTTTTCCATCCCTACCTATTGGTTCTATGATATTTCTGTCCTCTTGAGCCAAGAGAGATACATCTCTTGGGTGAGGAGCTTTAGCTCATTCAGCCAGTCCTCATGGCATTATTTCAAGTCTTCTCAAAATCCTGATTTCCTTGCTCTAGATGCCCTCCAGTTGCCAGTGCACACTAATTTGTGACAACAGAACTGAACAGAGCCCTCCAGATGTAACCCAATAGTATGCGGTACAACCAGCCTCATTTTGGACACCATCTTCTTACCCGTATGATTTAAGATCCCATTAGAGAGGCATTGTGATACAGAGGGTAAGGAACTGGCCATGGGGGTCAGGGACTCTTGGGTTCAAATTCTTCCTCTGAGACATACTAGAGGTAGGGAAATAGGAAAATCATTTAACTTTTCATTGCCTTAGGCAACTCTAAGAACATAAGTTACATATGAGTTTCTGATCTGCATCATTATGGAGGGATATAGAACTCCCATTCTGAGAATTCTCCATACTGATAGAATTTCAGGTCCCTATCCCTCCCTCCCAAAAATTCTCAGAAGCTTTTTTGGCCAGCACATAATATTCTTGACTCTTCGCCTTCATCCAAAAGTCAAAAGCACTATAATCTTCTCGTAATGATTAAAGATTTTTTCCATACCTAGTTTATGCTTTTGATCAATTCAATCTAGATGTCTGGGCCTTCTATGATTAATTGGGGCTAGGTGTTGAACCTCACCTTTACATAAAAATAAGTCCACTTACAAAAATTTATTTGTATGGTAAGTTTTCTAAAATATACCCAATTCAAAAACTCTGCCATCTCTATATTTATTAGGGAACCTCTCATGTGCCCTCTGTGACATCATTTGACTTTCTTTGATGCTTCAGCATGAGTTTTTCCATTGTCAAAGAGTAAGAGAGAGACATCAATTACTTTTAGAAACTTCTATTCTTTTAGGTTATGTCAAGAGAGTGATTTGAGGTACTAAACATTAAAATATTCCAAAGGGTAGGTATAACTAAGTGAATGAAAAAAATTCACAATATAACTCTATCTAGAAATATTAGAAATTTTTATTAATGAAGTTATATTCAATATCATGACCACATAGAGAAGTCACTTTTGAGAGATGATCCTGAAGAATCCATCTGTAATTCAAGTATTTGAAGCAAGTATCTATGCAAGATGTACCCTTTATTTGTCTACTTTTCAAATTATAAGCAGAGTCAGTGCAGATAAACTATAATAATAAGCTAATGAGGAGCTTTAGAACCTTAAAAGCACATATATCTCCTCCCTTACCTAGCTTCTCTCTCTCTCTCTCTCTCAGAACCTTCTCATCTTTGTTGTTAGGATCTGGGTTACTTGAGAGGGATGAAACGAGAGGAGTGGGTGGCTGCAATTGCACCCCCCCCCCCTGTGTTTCACAGGCTTGTAGGTGATAGAGAATTCGCCCAGGTAGTGTCCAATCATCTCGGGCTTAATTTTAACCTGATTGAAGGTCTTGCGTTGTAGACGCCCACTATCTCCGGCAGGATGATCATGTCTTGAAGGTGTGTCTTCATGACCTCAGCCTTTTCCATGGGGAGGTGCCTCCTTCTTGGCCTTCCTCAGGCGCTTAAGTAGGGAATGCTGCTTGCGCCCAGACCCCGGTTGAGTCTCTGCCGCTGCCGAGCGCTGTACAACTGCATGAGCTGTTCATAAAACAAATCCAGGTGCCGTGGTAAGTGAACTTCTGGAAGGTTCTCTTCTTCTTCTGCTCCACTTCCACCATCTTGTCTGCTGTCAGGAAAAGCCTAGCTTCTTTCTTTATCCCCTTCTCACCAGCTCCTTATTTTAAGGCTCTTCACACACACCATTTAGAGTTGTTATTTGTCCTTCATTCTTGAAGAGGATCATGAAATTGGGGTGATGTCATAACTTGCAGTGAATTGGATATAAGTGAGGGAGGACTATGCAAAGTCACCAATCTCACTCTATCCTCCAGAACCATCTGGGTCCAGTGGCAAGATATACATCAGGATGACTAGAGATGGCCCTGGATATTTAAGGCAATTGAGGTTAATTGACTTGCCCAGGGTCACACAGTTAGTAAGCATCTGAGGTAAGATTTGAACCAAGGTCCTGCCAACTTCAGGCCTAGTGCTCTATCCACTGTGCCACCTAGCTAAATCACCATTTAGAGTATAACACAAGGAAAAGTAGCTTCCTGTCTATAAGAACTCTTTGGGGAGGTAAGATCCAAACCCCCTTTTAAATGTGAAGAAATTTCTTTAGTCTAACTTTGTTTTCTGAGAACAGTAATAACTTTATTTTATTTTAATTTTTTAAATGGGGCAGTGAGGGTTAAGTGACTTGCCCAAGGTCACACAGCTAGTTAAATGTCAAGTGTCTGAGGTTGGATTTGAACTCAGGACCTCCTTGAATCCAGGGCTGGTGCTTTATCCACTGTGCCACCTAGCTGCCCAATAATAACTCTTTAAAAAGATGCATTCCAATGATACACTTCATTGACAAGAACTTTGTTCTTAGTGGTAGACATCATAGGAGGCATAGGAACACAAATCAGGCTGTGGGTTTCTTTGTTGCCATACCTGTGTGAGGCCCTCTCCAGTTTTCTCTCCATTAAATTTTTTTATTACACAGGGTAGGCTTCAGCTTCCTCCTCCTTTCAGCCTGGGTCCTCTACCCAGACATTTGGAGACCACAAAAGGTCATATGCTAGGTTACACCTCCCTTGCAGGTGACCAGGATATTTAAGCTCTGGTAATTAGGCCTTATGTACCTGGCATTTTCTCTAGGCCCTTAATTATCAATGGTCACCCTCCTCTGGCTGTTGTTAATTTTGTTCTTTAAATGTAAAGTTATTAACATAACACTCCAGACATAGCTGGACTGGAAAAGAATATAGTGGGGTATTATCCCTAATCATTTACACTATGACTCTCAAAGCAGTCTAAGATTATATTAGTTTGAGGGTTTGGTTTTTTTTGCCTTCCACATCACACTGTTTTTTTAATATTGAAATCTTTTTCAATTGTCCAACCTCACCTCCCTCATTCTGAGCTTGCAAAGTTTATTTATTTATTTATTTTGGGGGGGGAAGCATAAATGGTGGTCATGTGGCACAGTGGAGAAAACATGACTTTCAAGTTAGTATGGGACTTCAAATCATTCCTTCATCATTTACTACCTCTGATCTTGGGTAAACCTTTTAACTTCTCTGGTCCCAGTTTTTTCATGAGTAAAAACAGACAGTTGGATTGTATGACCTCTGAGGTCCCTTCTAACACTTCTTTTGAAAAAATAAAGTTGGTCAATGAGTTCTCTGAGTGTGCAAGAGTATCTTTAGATAGCATTCCTTGTCACTAGAATAGTTTCTTTTTGTCTTCCTTCTCTTCTCTACCCCATCCTTTTTAGGCTCAGGTCAGCTTTTTTGGAAGAAGACTCATTCCCAGTGGATTTGATTTTTAAGTATCTTTGTGTTCATTTAGCAAGGGAACACAAGGTGCATGGCTGGTTCTATACTAGTGGGAAATTCATAAAGATTGGAATAATTATACTTCAGTAAAAACATAAGCAGCGGCTTTTTTATGTAGAAATCACAGTGTTGAGGGGGGTGGAGGCTCAGAAGGGGAGAAGGGCATCTCAAATCTGCAGCGTTATAAGGGCTAAAGTGAATGGCCTATGAGAACAATGTGAAAAGGCTGCCAAATCCCAACAATGGCCATTTTTTATTAAAAATTAATGCCATACATTTCTAAAGGGTTCACGGAGCAGATGTTAAGCCTGCCTTTTGTGGTGATTTAATTGAATAAGAATATTTCCTGTCATTATTATCAATGTCTGGCTTTCCAATGTATCTTAAATCTGAAGTATAAAATGCAGGAAGAAATAATTAATAATCAGTTTCCATTCATGACTATCTGCTGATATTGCCCCCTTGAGATCTTTTTTAGCTTTCTCCCGAGTATTTTTCTTGGAGACAGAGACAGGTCTGAGCTAACCTAGTCTCCCTGCAAATTGTTCCACTGGGTCCCTATCTGGAGAACAGCCTACACTGTTGATGTAATTCTTTCTTTCTTTCTTTCCTGTTAGTTTTAAGAAAATAAGCAAATTCTAAAAAACTTTTACTTTAGTGACTAAAACTCTGAAGGAACCTGATTTTTTTTCTTTTCCTTCTTAAGGCCTCTCCCAACCCTTTCTCCTTAATATCCCTCAAGATCTGAAAAGACTTTTGGAACAGTTAAACTGTCACTAGGGGACATTTCCAAGTAGGATCCAAATAAATGGATGGGACTTGTTTTGAGCCAGTTCTGAGCCAGGTGATGTAAAATACAGCTTTTGGTGATTTAGTATCATGAAATATTTGCTTAATAGAAATCTCAGGAAAATAGAAAAAGAGCCCACCTAAAATGATTCCAGGTCAGGTGCAGCATATAATGGGCCTATTCATTTTTTAAAATTATGAGGTCCCTTCCTTACAAATATTATATTATTTACATGGAAAAGTATAGTCACACATTCACCATGTAAGTGTATGTTATTTTAAATTTATTAAATGCTTGTGGCCCACACTTAAGTCTCAGTTACATTCCCATGGGAGGGGAGCCCAAAGTTGGGAGTTGTGGGGGGGAGAGGAGATGTGTTGTTCTCAGCTCTGACACATTAAATTATTGCAATAATGATTTGAAAGGAAATTAGTCAAAATAGGGTAAAATGAAAAGCTGCCAGGGAGCCTTGGGAATTACTTTAACCTCTTGGAGAAAGGCTGAGTACTATGGATAAGCTTTGCTGACATATGGTGGTACCATAAAGAGGCAAGCACTTCTCTGCACTCACCCGGGTCCTCCCACCCTCACCCCAGTTCAGGTCTTAATTATCTCTTGGCTGGACTTTTGCAATTGCCTCCTAAATGCTCTCCTTGTTTCTAGTGTCTCCTTACACCACTCCATCTTCCACATGTGATTTTCCTAAAGTGAAGATTTGACCATGTCATGAACTCGCTGAGGACCCTCCAATGGCTCCCTATTTCTTCTGAAACAAAATAGGAACGTGTCTAGTCGCCATTTAAAGCCCTTCATAATCTGATGCTAGTCACCGTGCAGGGGCACTGCTACTTGCTAATCCCTATTCATGAAATCCCATCTCTCACCTCTGTGTTTTTATACAGGCAGCCCCCATGCCTGAAATGCTAGGCCTTTTCTTGCCTACATCTCTTGGAGTAATTCCTAGCTCCCTTCAAGATATAGCTCAAGTGCTAATTCCTAAATGAAGTCCTTACTGACCCTCCTTATTTTTAGACTTCCCATACACAATCCTACCCAAATTCCTTTTTTCTTGTCATACATGTTGTCTTCCTCTCTAGAATACAAGCTTGTTGAGGGGCTTGAGTTCACAATTAGTCAACATTTGAGACCCCCATATAGGACAGAATAGTAATGAATACATTTAATAAACAACCTCATCGTTAGTTTATGTTTTCAGGCATCAGTCAAATTAATTGGTGAACAAATTAAGTCATTGACCACCAATGAGAATTTGGACATAACCAGTAAATATCCATAGCTAGAACTATAAGAAATCTATCAGTGACCCCTCCCTCCCCCCTCCCCAGGCTCAAGTTTGACCTTGGGTCAAAATCAAGACAGTTCCTGTGCCCTCCCCATCCCCCAGGAAACCCAAGCATCAATCTTGTTCACTTGAGTGCAGTGCTAATTGACTGAGATTTGCTGACCAGAAGATCACTTTCGACTTTCCTATACTGCCTCCAGGCAGTCATCCTTAAATTGTATGTGGACTACTTGTTTATATCAATAAAGAAGGGAACAGTACAATGTGGGGATCACCACCCTCCTTCTGTTTCATTTGTGCAGCTTTGGAAATGAGGTTCAGAGGGGTTCAGGGAACTGGGCATATATATAGGAATGGTTTGTACTTGGTTATATATAGGATTGGTTAAAGAATCATGCCTTGCTAATCCCTTTCATAGAGGTATTATTTTGGTGAAATAAACTGCAGGCAAAGGTATTTCAAGTTCCCTTGGCTACACCTTTGAGATACCATTAGAATTGATTAATGTAAGCAGAGCCAGCCTTGAACATAGGTCCTAGTATTATTTGAGGTCAGCCCAACCTGCCTACTTCCAAATATCTGCCCTGCTAGTCTGCTAACATGCCTGAAGTCACTATTAGTGGAGTTTCTTTTTTTAGGTTAAGGCATTGCCTCTAGAAGACCTCTGCTGGTTAAATAAACTACTTATTAAGCACTTTCTATGTACCTGCCTGCTAGGTGGCACAGTGGATAGAGCACTGGGCCTGGAGTAAGGAAGACCTGAGTTCAAATTCAGGCTCAGACACTAGCTGTGTGACCCTGGGCAAATCATTTAACTCTGTTTGCCTCAGTTTCCTTTTCTGTAAAATGAGTTGGAGAAGGAAATGGCAAATCACTCCAGTAACTTTGCCAAGAAAACCCTAAATGCAGTCACAAAGAGTTGGACATGACTGAAATGAATGAACAACAACATATACCAGGCACTGTGCTAAACTCTGAGGATACAAATACAAGTAAGCAAGATAATCTAGGTCCTTAGGGAGCTTACATTCTAGTGAGAGAAGACAACACACAAAAGGATGTTGGAAAAGGTAGGGGCTGGGAGGTGAGGAGTACCGTCTACAGCATAGTGAGGAGATTCTAGAAATGGTTTGAAGGCCTAATTCCCAGGAAGAAAAGGTGGAAGCTCACCTATCAAAGCGAGGGGGACTTATGGTCAGAGTCCAAGTTTCTGGTGGGAAGAATGTAAAAAGGAAATGTGTTATCCAAGAGGCAACATCATTCATTTGTCCACTAGTGGCAATGGAGAACCTTAGAATGGATTAATTTATCATATGGGTTAGCCATCACAACTTTTAAAACAAAGAGCAGCTCTCTGCAGCTGGGACACAGAACAGATGAGGTCTGATGAGTAAGAGAGTAGAAGAGACTGAATTGAGACCCTTTCCTGGGATGTCATAGCAGGTTTTCTGAACAATCAGAGGTCATTTTGAGGCCACTGGTCACCTAGAGATTGGGGAAGGAGAAAAGAAAGGCTACTTCTGGCTATCCTTTCACTGGGCTGATATGGTGAGAAGTGAATTCTTTATTGGGCATCCTAAAACAAAACAGCTCGTCCATTCTGTTGCCCTTCAATGCAAGAGTTAGAAGAAAACACCTGTGGTTAATACCAAGAACTGAAATGAGAGGCTTAGAGCCCCAAGCCCAATAGTGCTGAGAGACTTTTCAGAATACATTGAAGGTAGTGCCAAATGATTAACTCCCATCCTAGAGCACTGGATTCAAGGCACTCCTTCCACTTGTGAAATTCCACGGTCATTGCAGTGGCTTCTCGAGATGGAAGGAGAAATAGATTGAAGAAGGAGGAAAATCAGCCTTGGTTAGGATGTTATGGGACATCTCCAGTCAGACAACCCTAATGGAGGAGGAGGAGGCAGGTGGGGGGAATTTGCCTGCTTTCTTCCATGAGAATAAATCATGAATTTTAGTATGTTTAAGGGGAAAATTGAGCCTTACTGAAAGCAGACCTGCTTTCCCCCAGGTTTTTTAATGTTGATTTTCATGGTTCTCTCTTTTGAATCTGCATGAATTATTTTTCTTCTATTAAATATTAATGCACCTTTCCAAGGAGAAAAAAGGGGAAAATTAGGTCTGGCATACTTCTTCTGTGCCACTATTTACTGCTGTTGTGGGAATGCAGCAAACGTCGGCTGCCAATATGTTATTAAATCAAGGCAGCTCCACATCCAGATGTTGCATAGGAGACTGTGAATAGTGAATATAGGTTAAGAAATAAAAACAAAAAAAACCAAAACACAACAACACAACACAGTTGTGTGTTCTGCATTTCCTCCAAATAAGCCCATGTTTCCTTCCTTTCCCTATATCCCCCAAACTGTCTTTGCCTGGTACCTCTACAAGGTCCACCTGTCCTGGAGCAGCTGTGCACAGTTCAACCAGCTTTGAATGGTAATCTTTTAAAGTGGATTTATTTATTTTATTTAAAAGCTGTTATTTTTCTTTCCAATGGGTCTTTCTACTTGATTAGTTCAGGATCAATATGTCTGGTGGGTTGAATGCAATGGGAAGAGTGATTTATCACTCCTAGCTTTAGGACATATCAGGTCCTAGCTCTGCTTTTGTATGCTGTCTCCCCTCCCCATCCCCAATCTGGAATGCTGCTCCTGCCTTCAGATGATCTCTCTTGTTGCCCAGTTCTTGGTGTAGTTCCAACTAGAATCACCCAGGAATTATTTCATGAGTGCCAGGTTTGTTTCCCTGTCTAGACTGGGAGCTACTGGAACACAGGACCTCCGTGTTATATGTATATGCATGTGTGTGTATATATATATGTATATATGTACATGTATATGTATATATGTGCATATGTATGTATATACACACATACACATACATATACACATATGCACATATATACACATACATACACACACACATATATTTTACATTCCCCAAAGCACCTATTAGAATTAGGAGCTCTATAAATTGAGTTTGTTTGATTGACTGGACTTTTACATTTATAGTTCCTGATTAGTTATTTGTGAGGTGACTGTTATGACCTCATTACTAGAATGGTGAAGTGCTGGTCCCCAGATTATGCCATATGAAAATCAGTTAAAGGAAGCTGGGATGTTTAATTAGGAGAAGAGAAAATTCAGAGGGGACATGATGTCTCTTTTCAGTCCTTTAGAAGGCTTGCCATGTGGAACAGGGATTCAAATCGTTCTATTTGTCTTTAGAGGGCAGAATTGGGAGCAATGGGTGGAAATTGCAGAGAGACAGATTTAGGGTTCCTGTAAGGAAAAACTTCCCAAGAATTAGAGCTATTCAAAAGTGAAATGGGTTGCCTCAGGGGGTAGTAGGTTTGCAATAACTAGGTTTTCAAGCTAAGAGTTGTTGAGAATGTTGCAGAAGGGACTCTGTGATTGATTTCTGCATCTTGAAGGCAAACATATGAGGCAGTGAATTTCAAACACTGACACCCATTGGACAAAATATGAGAAAAGCACTGGAACTCCATGAACTAGCAGTTTCAAGAGTTATCTGGAAGCTGTAGGCCAAGTTGGAGAGAAGTCTGTGGAAATCCCTAGCCTCACAAGACACTTAGCTCTTTATCTTATGCTAATGTGACAGGCTGACATTATCTATGTAAAAGGGTTTCCCAAAGGAAACAAGAAATGAATAAGTAAGTATCAGGTGTTCCTCTTTCAACAAGTATTTCTAAAGTTTTTATTCTCAAATTACAAAATTGAGGATACAAAGACGTAAATGAAACCATTTTGGACCTCAAGATACTTACATTCTACTGTGGAGATTTAACTTATACCTAGATAATTACGGGATTCATAGGCCCCAGGATCGCTATTTACTTTGACCAGGTTCAATTGCAGATGCTGGCCCTCAAATCACACTTCTGTGACTCATTTTGCCCACATCGAGAGCTATCTCTGGGAAATCTCACAAAAACAGTTGTGTAGCTTGTGTTGAGGTTTCCACAGGGTTTTGTAAAAGGGTCTTTAGCTTCTGTATAAGCACTCAAGGTGCTTATACATGCATGCTGATTTGGTACAGAACAGCCTTTATTTCATCCCACAGATTAGATACAATTCTTCTTCTTAGTGAGTTCCACCTTTCTCTGGGCCCTTATATTCCCTCAGACTCAAAGCACCACCTTTGGAAGGAACTAAATTTGGGGTGGCTAACCCCTGACAGTCTGTTGAGTTTTACTTTCACTTCAGAGACAGACTCAAGTTTCCATCAATATGGCACCCTGAGGGCTTGAATCCATTCTGAAAGAAAACACAATTGGAGTTGCTGGACACTCAGTCTTCACCTTTCCTGTCCTGTTTTCATCCTAGAGACCTACACATGAATCCAGACTTATGGTGTGACCTTGAGGACTTGGAGTGTCTCAAAAAGGGAAATGAAGAGACAGACCTAAACTGTGTGGGAAAACTCATTAACATCAATGGGAAAAAATCCAGGTATTTTGCTTCTTCAGGTAATTGCTTAGTCTCTTGCTCTTCTGAACTGTGAGGATCACATAGGCAATCCTCTCATCCCCAAGAGGCTGACACTTTATAGGAACTTTTCTTCCTCTAGAAATCTAGATCTTATGTTTTTCAAATATGTGGTTGCTAGAGAAATAGTGTTAGTCTGTCATTGCTCAGGAACTTAATCCTCTATCTCTAGAAGTTGGGATTCCTAAATCTGAGCTGTAAGAATTCTCATCTTGGGTCCTATGGGTGAAAATATGCTCAAATCCCATCTCTTTCTGCCCCCAAGGCAGCCATTAGTAACTTTAAAACTCAGTATTCAGGACAGCTAGGTGGCACAGTGGATAGAGCACCAGCCCTGGAGTCAGGAGGACCTGAGTTCAAATGTGGCCTCAGACACTTAACACTTATTAGCTGTGTGACCGTATTTAGTTGTGTATAAATCCCTACATAAGCTTACACACACACACACACACACACACACACACACACACACACATACACACACACAAACTTGGGTCAAAGGGACTCTATAGATCCATATACCTTTAAAAATGACAGTCTGAATACTGCCTAAATTAATTTACTTATTCAGTGCCATACCAATCAGACTACCTAAAAATTATTTTATACAGCTAGAAAAAATAATAACAAAATTCATCTGGAAAAACAAAAAATCAAGAATATCCAGGGAAATAATGAAAAAAAATTCACAGGAAGGTGGGTTAGCGGTACCAAACCTGGAGCTTTACTATAAAGCGGCAGTCATCAAAACTATCTGGTACTGGCTAAAAAATAGAGTGGTAGATCAATGGAATAGGCTAGGCTCAGGAAATGCAGTAGTAAATGACACTAGTAATGTAGTGTTTGATAAACCCAAAGACTCCAGCTTCTGGGATAGGAACTCAGTATTTGACAAAAACTGCTGGGAAAACTGGAAGATAGTATGGCAGAAATTAGGCATAGACCAACATACTAAAATAAGGTCAAAATGGATACATGATTTAGACATAAGAGTTGATACCATAGGTAAATTAGGAGAGAAAGGAATAGTGTACCTATCAGATCTTTGGAAAGGAAAACAGTTTTTGACCAAACAAGAGATAGAGTGTATTATAAAATGCAAAATGGATGATTTTGATTATATTAAATTAAAAAATTTTTGTACAAACAGAAGCAATGCATCCAAAATTGGAAGGGAGGCAGAAAGCTGGGAAACAATTTTTGAGGCCAGTGCTTCTGATAAAGGCCTCATCTCTAAAATATATAGGGAATTAAATCAAATTTATAAGAATCCAAGTCATTCCCCAATTGAGAAATGGTCAAAGGATATGAACAGGCAGTTTTCTGATGAAGAAACCAAAGCTATCTATTCCCATATGAAAAAATGCTCTAAATCTCTAATGATTAGAGAGATGCAAATTAAAACAACTCTGAGGTACCACCTGACACCTATCAGATTGGCTATAATGACAAAAAAGGAAGATAATAAATGTTGGAGAGGCTGT
Organism: Dromiciops gliroides; assembly: GCF_019393635.1. Lineage (NCBI taxonomy): Eukaryota > Metazoa > Chordata > Mammalia > Microbiotheria > Microbiotheriidae > Dromiciops > Dromiciops gliroides. The sequence continues at coordinate 578,249,476 of NC_057862.1, forward strand.
GGGAAAATTGGAACACTAATGCATTGTTGGTGGAGCTGTGAGCGGATCCAACCATTCTGGAGAGCAATTTGGAATTATGCCTAAAGGGCGATAAAGCTGTGCATACCCTTTGACCCAGCAATCCCACTTTTAGGTCTTTTGCCCAAAGAAATCATGGAAGGGGGAAAGGGACCCACATGTACAAAAATATTTATAGCTGCTCTTTACGTGGTACCAAGGAATTGGAAGTTGAGGGGGTGCCCATCAATTGGGGAATGGCTGGACAAGTTGTGGTATATGAATACAATGGAATACTATTGTGCTGTAAGAAATGATGAGCAGGAAGAGTTCAGAGAAACCTGGAGGGTCTTACGTGAGCTGATGATGAGTGAGATGAGCAGAACCAGAAGAACATTGTACACAGTATCATCAACATTGAGTGTTGACCTACTGTGACGGACTATATTCTTCTCACCAATGCAATGGTACAGAAGAGTTCCAGGGAACTCATGATAGAAGAGGATCTCCACATCCAAGAAAAAAAAGAAAGAAAGAACTGTGGAGTATAGATGCTGATTATTTCTTTTGTTTTGGGTGCTGTTGTTTTTTTTTTCTATTTTGAGGTTTTGCATCACTGCTCTGATTCTTTCTCTTGTAACAGGATTAATGCAGAAATAGGATTAATGTTATTATGTGTATATATATATATATATATGTGTGTGTGTGTATATATATATCTATATGTATATGTATAGAGATATATAGATATAACCTATATCAGATTACCTGCTGTCTAGGGGAGGGGGGAGGGAGGGGAGGGAGGGAGAAAAATCTGAAATTGTAAAGCATGTATAAACAAAAGTTGAGAACTATCTTTACATGTAATGGAAAAAATAAAATACCTCATACATTAAAAAAAATAAATAAAAAAAAATGACAGTCTGGAAGCCCCTACCAGTGAATTTATCATGAATAGTGAACAAGTAGACCCAATAAACTGAAAACAAGGAAAGGCAAGAAGCATTTATTAAGTGCTTACTAAGTGCCAGACACTGCTAAGCAATGGGAATACAAATACAAGCAAAGAAAATTGCCTGAAAGGAGCATTCTAATGGGGAAAGACAACAAATTAAAAGAAATGTACAGAGAGCTGGCCTTGGAGTTCAGAAGGCTTGGGTTCACATCCTGCCCTTGATTTATTCAGCTTAGTCACTCAGTGCCTAAAGCAACTAAGATGAATAATTATAGATGAGTTGCTTGTCTTCATGGGGGGGGGGGGAATTTGCAGTGGGATTTCCTCAGGCTGCTGAAATCACTGGTCCAGAACAAAGACCACCCAAAAAGGGGAGGGGCTAGCATGGTAGGAGGCCAGGCTGGTCTTCAATCAATTAGCTTCAAGCAATTTACATAAAGGCATTTATTGAGATGACCTCGTAAAGATGGTATCTACACAACATTCCCTCATAAATCAATTGTGTTCTCTCACAAATATGCATTGTACACACAGCAAGACTGAGCACAAAGCTAGAATACACTGACTAGTAGAGCACATAAACATCAAACCCATGTGGCCAAGAGAACTCTGGTCTCCTGTATTGCTGGGCTCCCAAGTCTTTTCCATTCTTATGTAGATTGTGTTCTAGGTAGGCTGCTCAGCTATTTTCCCTGGGTCTGTCCCTTTCCTCAGCTCATTGCTAAACTTCTAAGGCTAATTCGCCTTTGAATCCATGGTTGGCTCTGTTCTCTGATTCAAGGGTCATGCTCTTTAGAATTGATTCCTGTACTAATCTCTGTCTCTGTCTCTGTCTTTCTCCCTCCCTCCCTCTCCATCCCCATCTACCCCCTTGCTGGTTATGCTGTCTCCTACTGGCTAAGTAGTGCTGGTGGCTAATGCCATGGCTGATGGAGAGAGAGAAATGAGAAATACCTATCTTCCCATGTCCTCTGATGGAGGTGCAGGGGTCAAGAGCCACAAGGCTGCTTCCTGGCTTATATGTATTGATTCTCCCCAGGGCTGGCAAGCTTAGCTTTCTGAAGGCCCCCAGGGACATGGCTAGGCTTCCTCCAGCTAAAGACAAGCTACCTTTACATTTCCATTAGGGAAACTTCAAGCTTTGCAAAGAGATAACAGTGTAGAGACTTTTGTACTTCATTTATATCTTGTTAATTCTGTTTTATTTTGTTTTCTGGGATCATGTCAGCTGGGTTGTAGGAGAGGAAACACCTCAATTTCGCTATACATAGTATATATACAAAGTGAATGCCAAGTGTTCTTTACTAATTAAGAAACATTGGATGGACCAAGCAGTAGGGAAGAATGGATACCAAAATCTCTATTTGTTTTTCCTCACCTAGCACATCACAGTGCAGTGCTGTAGTCAGTAGTTTTGGTCAATAGTACTCCAGAAGTCATGGTTCCCAGTTCTAAATATCAAGCTACAAATGGTATCATTTATCTCAGATTGGAGAATTTGAGTGTGGCAGGGAAATGGAGATGACTTTGACTTAGGTGATTTTTTAACTTTTAGAATGTAGTCAAATTAAAAGTGGACAGCTAGCTGGTGCAGTGGGATAGATACCAGACCTGGAGTAAGGATGACTCATCTTTTTTTAGTTCAAATCCAGCCTTAGACATTTGCTAGCTGTATGACTCTAGGCAACTCATTTTACCCTGTTTGCTTTTGTTTCCTTATTTGTAAAAAGAGCTGGAGAAAGAAATGGAAAACCACTCCAAATATCTCCACCAATAAAACCCCAAATGGAGTCACAAAAGTCAGCCTACTGAACAACAAAAATAGCAAATTAAAAGTGAAAGTATTTCTTGGTGCTTGGGGGTAGATTAGCATACTGCAATGAGATAATAAATTGGTCTTTGTCATGGTTTTCATGGGCCTATACTCTATACTGCATTTGATGAATCTGAAAGCTATATCTGGAGTCTGGAAACTTCATTGTACATGCCACCAAAGGAGAGTTGTCTATTAAACTAGGGATCAGTGGCTTCTTTAGCCCTGAGGACCATGGATAGGATGAAGGAATTCCCTTATGGTTTACTGGGTGTCATTGTCAGGTATAAGACTTAGATACAGTAGAAAAAAAGCAAGCAAGCAACAGTGATTGAAAACAAGAGAAGGCAATCAACCAAGTATTTATTGAGCACCTGCTACCTACTACCTCATGCTATCAAGCATTGTGCTAGGAGCTGTGTTTACTTGAGTGTGCCATATTGTGCTAGGTGGTTTTCTATTGACACAATTGTATAAGATTTGTTTTCTTTCAGCATCATGCAAACTCCTTGTGGGTAGAGACTATTTCCTTTTCATCTTTGTGTCAGTTTGAAAAGAAAATGGACTCTTCAGTTGGTTCAGTACCATGGATGAGAACAACAATTCTCTGGCACAAAGATGTTTTAAAACTGCTATGTTTAGAAGATTAGTCTATCTGTAATACAGGTACCACTTAAGATGACACCTTTCATGCCCACCACATGTCCCTTTTTTATTTTGGAGAATTTCCCACTTTCTCCATGAAAGCTTCTCTGCTAATGTCAGAATACACAAATCTTGACTTTCTCTGAAATTCTTGCCCACTTACAGATAGCACCACGCAAATCCTCACTTAATTTTCCTCAAATTGTGTCACAACTGTCACATCTCCTTATCTAGACTGTAAGCTGAGATGTGTCAAGGACAATGAGCATACTGTTCTATCATTTATTCAAAAATAATTAATCAAGCATCAGCTGTGGAAGGCAACGAGCACACAAAGTCAAAAATAACAAAAACCATTCATCTGAGCATGAGTGCAAAGGGTTTACTAGACTGCCAAGAAGTCCATAATACAAAGAAAATTACAAAGTCCTGCTTTAAAGAATCTTTTTTTTTTTCTGGAACAAATGGAAGAGCACAATATTTTTAAATGCATAACATGTTAAAAGCAAGTTCATGTACCCCAAGTTGAAAATTTCTGCTCAAAAAAGGAGACACGAAACATTTTTTTTTGCTACAATTGGAACTTCCACTTGGAAGGGCTGTGGAGGCCAGAATCAAAGGTGATTACATTTCATGTATTAATACTAATGTATGTAATAGTAGAATGCATGTGAAATTTAGAGTCAGCGGACCTAATTCAGATCCTGACCCTTGAAAACTTGAAAAACTTCACTTGAATGGAATCCTGTTTTCTCATCTGAAATATGAGAGTTGGATGAGATGATTTCTAAGATCCTTTTCAGCTCTGTCTAGGTTTTCTAATAAGAATAAAAATTGCCTAATTTACATAATGCTTTTAGGTTTTCAAATCATATATGCTAGCTATGTCCAAGGACATGCCCCTTCATGCCAGCTTCAGGTAAGCATCCTCACTGTGGGGGTGTAATAGGGAATTTGCTGTGAACATATGGTACATTTCACTTTTTAGAAACCAATTTCCCTATTTGGCAGCTTCCTACTGCTCCCATTCACTAATGGGAGTTATGTATATATATATATATATATCAAAGGGAGAATATAATTCCCATAACTTTGAGTGCTTTTATTGTTTCTGAATACAATCTTCATTTTCTTTTAAATTCATCTTTTCTGGGTAAATTTCCTGAAGTGAGCAACATGATATTAATAAGGCTGAGTTATTGGAGAATAAAATTCTCCAATTTTGTATCCCTGGTTTTTTTCAATAGTGAAGTTGGACTTATCTTGTCTATGAATATGTTTTTGCTGGAATTCCTTGAAACTAGGTGGTTACAAGACTTACCTCTTTTTCTCTTTTATCAATGTTTCCTTTTGACTGCAATCAGTGGCCTAAATTTAAGTCATGAGTTTCTAATCCAAAATGTCAGAAGGGGCATCCTTGCTGAGGGAGATGGAGTAAGTGGCTTTTGAATTCCTTTCCAATTCTAGAGCTATGCTGCCTTTGTGAGCTGCAAAATGAAAATAATTTCTTGGTCTTGAGTCAGGGGAGGGGATTTGCTTGGGTGGTATTTATGCCTAGAATTGGAGTGGGGTGTGCAGGTTGTTATTTAGTATTTTAACATTGCTTCCTCTTGTGCAGCTAAATATCACTTACAATTTGGGATACTGTGACTGACTCCATTGACCCAAGTCTTCTGGACATGCTGAAGTCATTTCCTCCTGCCTTGGGTGCTACTATTCTACTCCTCACAGTACTACCTTGGTATTTCCAAGTTACTCCCCTGCCCCTGAAGGGAATATGGCCCAGAATAGAGAAAGATAAAAAGTTACTTCCACCACAATGACTGGCGTCCTCAATGCCCTTTCCTAGTCAGAAAAACAACAACAACAACAACAACAAAAACCCCTTGCCTTTTCTGGAAGCTGCAAATTGGTGCCATTGCCTGCGTCTCTGTTTGCTGAGATTATTTCTTACCTTTTTTAAGAGGTCTCTGAGATTTCTGATCTTTGTATGCTTGGACTTTGGCTACATTGCTCTTTCTCTTTTGCTGACCTCCTGGCTCTTCCATCTGCATGTTTAAGTCAAGTTAAGTCAACCAGAATTTCTTAAGCTCCTGCTCTATATGCCAGCTACTGTCCTAAGTGCTGTGGATACAAAAGAAAGCAAAACTAGTCTCTGCTCTGAAGGAGCTCACATTCCAATGGGGGAGACAACCTGCATACAACTATATGCATAAAAGATCTAGGATTACTTGGAGGTAATCCCTGAAGGCACTATCATTGAGGAGGAGCTGGGAAGGCTTTTTATAGAAACTCTTAGTTTTAGCCAAGACTTGAAGGAATCTAGGTAAAACAGAAGACAGAGATGAGGAGGGAGAAAATTCCAGACAATTGGGAGAGCCAGTGAAAATACTAGGAATAGGGAGATGGAGTATAGTTTTCCAGGAACAGCAATGAGGCCAGTGTCGCTGGATTGTAGGATACATGGCAGAGAGTAAAGTGTCAGAAGACTGGTAAGGTAAGAGAAAAGGAGGTTATGAAGGGCTATAAAGGCCAAACAGAAGATATTATATTTGATATGGGAGGTAAGGGGGAAATCCCATTAGTTAAGTAGTTTTGACTATAGGGGTTAGGTGAGGCAAAGACTTTGTTCAGAATTCAATTAACATTAATTAATATATGCTTGGTAATGCTTTGCTCCATTGAATAATTCAGGGAAATATAAATTGGGATTTTTAAAAAATTGGTCTTTTTTTGTTTTCCATTTGGTCTTTAGGTTGTGGTAATTCATAAATCGCTTCTGTTTTATGGGATCCCCTGTGAATGGCATTGGAAGTGGTTTCAGGTGGTATGTGTTTTAATTTTCTCTCTCCCCTCCAATTTAAGAGATTCTCTTGCTTCTGGCTAATCTCTCTCTTAATCTACCCTCTCCCATTCCCTGCCTTTCCCTTACCCTACCTTTCCTTTAACCCTTTTAACTCCTATTTCCCTATTGGGTAAAATGTATTTCTGTATCCATTTCTGTCTCTGTGTATGTATATATGTATGTATGTATTCTTCCCTTCTTTGACCAGTTCAGATGAGAGTTACTTTCAAGTGTCACCCACACTCCCTCCTTCTTGTCTTGTGTAGATGTCTACTTGTATACACGTTATGTGATATAATTTCCCCCATTCTTCCTCTCTCTTCCCCTCTTCTCCCAGTGTATAGTCCTCTTCCTCACCTTTTCCATTCTTCTGTTAAAATCCTCAAAATATAACAGAATTGTTCCTAGGCTTCCTATCAAATTAGACTCCCTCTGCAACTGTGATGATGATAGACTTTTGCGGAGTTCTATGTATCATCTCCCCTATATACAGTGTATAGTGTTTAACCTTGTATGGTCGCTTATAATTGTGTCCTCATGTTTAACTTTATACACTTCCCATAAATTCTGTATTTGCATTTAATTTTCTATTCAATTCTGGCTTTTTCACAAGGAATGCTTGGAAATAATCAATTTGATTAAAGGTCTATTCCACCCCTCCCCACCCCCCATAGGATTATACTCAAATTTTTAAATTTTTCTGGGCAAATTATTATTGGTTGTAAGTCTGGATCCTTTGCCCTTTGTAATATGTTCCATGATCTCTGTTCCTTCATAATGGTGGCTGAGAAATGGTATGATCCTAATGGTGGTTTCTTGGTACTTAAATTCTTTCTTTTTAGCTCCTTGTAGTATATTTTTCTTTGATATGCGAACTCTTGATTTGGGCTGTAATATTCCTGAGATTTTTCTTGGGGTTTCTTTCTAGAGATGATTTATGAATTCTTTCCATTTCTCATTTGCCCTCTAGTCTAAGAGATCTGGGCAGTTTTCTTTTATGATTTCTTGAAATATAATGTCCTGTTCTGTCCTGGCTTTCAGACAATCCAAAGAAACTCCAACTGTCTCATGGTAAAACTTCCACATGACCCCTGGGCCATCCCTGTCATGATGCTTTCCATGTTCTGTTTCTATATAATATCTGATTTGGCTTAAGGGTGATTTGGGAAGGTAGGGATCTACTATTTGGTCCTCCTGCCACCAAGGACTGGTCTTGTGAGTAAACTCTCCCAATTAACCCAATAAACCCTAATAAATCTACATATATTCCTACTCTGGTATTAGCTCTTCTTTCTTTGGTATCTCAGCATTTGTCTCAGAGGGTCTGCAGCTCTACAATTGGCATAATTAGTGCAGAACAGATCTTGAATCATTATAAGGATGCAATAGAAATGGGGTTGGGGAGAAAAATCACCCTCAGGGGCAAACCCAGGACTGATCATCCATATCCATAGAGGTAGGTGGGCCTACATGCTAGATACCTGTTTTGGGCCAGGGAGGCAGGCTTCTTCTGGGGGCAGGGGGAAGGGGATCTTTGAGTTGGTCACCTATGTCTCTATGGTGAGGGATGGTCCATCATCAGTGAGTAATACTGGATGCAGCTAGCTACATGAGTTTGGGGATGCCCATACAAACACTGATTGGCTTATTCCACTTGATGGAAGAATTGAAAGTGCCTCACTTTAGTAAGGAGGATAAGTAATATGTTGCAGCTGTCAGCCAGCCATTGCTTTAGTCTGTGCCTTGGATTGCTGAAGCCCAGTTAGAAACTGAGAGGAAAGTGAGAAAAATGCCATATCAGAATATGAAAGAAACAAGAGCTGCAATTTTAAAAAGGACTTAATCAAAGACCACTGAAGGGAGATGTGTGTGTGTGTGTGTGTGTGTGTACGCAATCAATATGTATGTATTGTAAAAAATTTAATTATTCACTAGCTAATCTAACCTGGAAAAATTATATAATTGTATTTATGAAAAATTATGAGTATATGAAAAATGATAAGTTTAGAAAAATTATAATTGGGCTGTAAGTCCCATCTGGGTCGCCATTAAAATGTAAGAATATTTTAAATTGTCTGGGCCTAATTTGGAGGGCTAAAGTTGACTAGGGTACTTAATCTGGGACTTTTGACTAACTGGCTATTTGACTGCTATTAATTTAATGTAGGCCATTTATAAAAGTTCCACCACACTGCTCCACTCCCAAATTGATAAGCAAAATATTAAGAAGCCTCTCAACTAAATAATCAAAGCAGAGTTTATTTATGAGATACTATTTAAAATTAAGAATACAGGGAAATAAAATGTACAACCTGACTGCATTGCTGTTTGTCTCTTTCCACTGCATCACTTTGGAACTTCTTCAATAATAAGGGCCTTAGCCGCCTCTTGCCTCAGGGTACTTTCACTTTTATTCTAACTCCAAGCCCCTTTCACTTTGTAAATCCCCGGGCTTCTAACTTTCCTCTCCTTACTGCCACTGCTGAACCCCTGTGTTTCTCTTTCACCAACCTTCTGTCTGTCTGCTCCGTCAGTCTGCCCTCTGCCGACTTTGCCACCCCTCTAATCTGCCGCTTCTCTTAATCTTGTCCGCTGGCCTTTCCGCCTTGCTCCTAGTCCTGCATTGCTGTTCCTCTCGACCCCGCCCCAGGTTGTCTTCTTCCCTTTCTAATCTTGTCAGCTGCCTCTTGACCTCTTCTCCGCCTCATCCGCCCAAACTCTGAGTCTTGTCCACCTGTCAGCCCTGTACCTTGTCAGCCTGAACCCCTTGCTGGCTAACCCCCAGGTCTATATATACGTTTTCTTCTCTCCACTCAAATCTCAGGGCTTCCTGCGCCCCCATAGACCAAGCTAATCCACCAGCCAGGGCTGTAGCTGGTTGGGGGGGGGGGGGGCCGATGGTGTGCTCCAGCCTCACATGCCTCAGCACAGGCTATCCAGGATCTTTCGGATAGCTCCGTTCAGGTTGGAGGGAGTGGGGGCTTCTTTTTTTTTTCCCCCAGCTGTCTGACCTGGCGTCTTGTACAGCCCACGGGACTTTTTGGCTCAGCTGAAGCAGAGGGGGAGGGGCACCAGCCCCTCCCACACAGAAGAGACCCTGAGGGCCTAAGGCTTTCCAATCTCAGCCCACAGGTAGGGTCCCCAAATAAAAATACATTTCCACAGTATATATACATATATAGATATACACATACATATACATATGAGTGAGAGAGAGAAACAGAGAGGGGAGGAGGCAGGGACGGGAGGGAGAGAAAGGAAGGGAGGGAGAAAATGTAAGCAAGTAGAAGTGAGAGGAGAATGGTTAGAAAGTTAATGAAAGTTGTAGTCTGCACTGACAACAGTGTGAACAGAGGATTTGAGAGGAAGGGGTTTATAGACTTTAGAAAGAGTAAGAGGATGTGTCACTTTAAATCTGTGTGTGTGTGTGTGTGTGCAAAGCAATGAGGGTTAAGTGACTTGCCCAGGGTCTGGGTTCACATTTGAACTCAGGTCTTCCTGAATCCAGGGCCAGCGCTTTATCCACTGTGCCACCTAGCTGCCCCACTTTCAATCTTTTGAGAGCAGCTAGTCCTGTAATTTAAGTTCCAGCTGTAAATGGCCTGAAATTGCATGATTATCAAGAGGCAGGTTTAGGGGCAATGTCAGTAAAGTTTCAAGGTGAAGGGAAAGAAAAGGGCTTATAATTTGGAATAGGTCAGGCACTTAGAAACTGCCTACCCTTTATTAACCCTTTCCTGGTTCACAAAAAAGCAAAAGGGTTTATGTGAATCAGGAAACAACCAACAAGTAATTGAGTTTGATTGGAAAGTTTAGTTAGTTACTTAGAATTCTGACAAACCAAAATTAAGTACTGATCAATTTTAAAAGGACTTTTAAAATTGATATGTGTCAAACCTCAAAATAAAAAAAAAAACAGCACCCAAAATCACTGCTCTGATTTTTTCTCTTGTAACAGGATTAATGCAGACATAGGATTAATGTTATTATGTGTATATATATGTGTGTGTGTGTGTGTGTGTATATATATATGGATATGGATATGATATATAGATATAACCTATATCAGATTACCTGCTGTCTAGGGGAGGGGGGAGGGAGGGGAGGGAGGGAGAAAATTCTGAAATTGTAAAGCTTGTATAAACAAAAGTTGAGAACTATCTTTACATGTAACGGAAAAAATAAAATACCTTATATGTAAAAAAAATTGATATGTGTCTTGAAATTAGAAATTTTGCTGTAAATTATTATGAGACTCCTGATGTGGGATGGCATTAAGGTCAAATTGATCATGAGTCAACCCAAAAGAATTACAAGACCTAGTGACTCAGTTTCCCAAGTTTTATTACAATACTGTGAGTGAACACAGGGAGAGAACCAGAAAAGTGGAAAGGTATCTCTCCAATAGGGAAAGGAAAGACAGTTATATTTATAGTATGGATAAATTGATTATCAGTCTCATTATAATAATCTCCACCTTAAGGAGGTACTGGAGAGGGCTTATCCTAATTTGGAGTTTCTGGGGTCCTAAGCCAACCCTTTTTCCATGGAGGTGTGCTTTGGGGGTTTATACATCATAAGGCGAATATGGGGACAAATTTGGCCTTTTCTGTGCATGTCACTTTTTGATTCCCAAGATCAATTTCAAAATATTTTCATTTATCATTTATTTGTAGTTTGAATTTCTATACCCTGTCAATGTATCATTGTTGTTTTTAAGGTCTCTCTGACCTGCCTCTTTATGTTCATGTTATGAGTGGTGATTAATGTGGGTAATGAAGAACCCCTAGGCCCTGACTTGTTTCCCAAGTTTTAAGTTCTCTATTGGCTGGGGTCTGAATCCCTCTTAGAGCTCATATCTAAATTAAAGCTTGGGTCTTAGGTTTTTCTGTTAACCCCTTTTATGCCTCCTACATCAACTCCTACCCATTTTTGTAATAGATTATGTTCAATTTGAATTGTAAGAGCTGTCTTGAATCCTCCCTGAAAAAAGAGAAACTTATTGCAAGGAGCAGGAGCAGCAGGCCTGAGCCTTCTGGAAAACACCCAGATAAATGAGTTGCAATAGCTTTGGGAAAATCCTGCCAGTCAGATTCATAACTGAATGATGATACTTTATAAGGATGAGAGAAATTATGGGAAAAAGGGGAAAAATTGGTAATTACAGAGCGGGAAAAGATACATAGAAAAGAGCTTGTAAAACTCCCTGATTTGTAAACTTGCTAGGTTTCTTGAAATCATCTATTTGGGCAAGGTAATCAGCCCTGTGGAAAAGAATTTGTTTGGGTTATAGACATTCCTAAAGAATGAAATTGGCTTACTGAGAATTTACAAGTTTGTTTATAATTTAGAAGATTTCTTTTTCTTTCTTTCTGTTTTTTTTTTTTTGGGTGGGGCAATGAGGGTTACGTGACTTGTCCAGGGTTACACAGCTAGTAAGTGTCAAGTGTCTGAGGTCAGATCTGAACTCAGGTCCTCCTGAATCCAGGGCTGGTGCTTTATCCACTGTGTCACCTAGCTGCCCCCTAGAAATGATTTCTAATAATGATCTTTATACTAGGATGAGTTTAAACTGGAGGAGAAGAAGAAAAGAAGGAACAAGTAAAGGATGTTAAGTGAAAATTTTTTGGATGTTTGTTGTGTGTGTGAGTCCTGGTAAAATTGTGTTGCTTATTCTAATACCACGAGAGTGATAATATTTTTATCCAGGTCTAAGCTGTGATGAGTGAAACTTGCTATTTAAGGTAAAATCTTGTGGGATTGTAATTGATATTATTCTGAATTTTGAATTCAGGTATGGTTGTCTGATGGATCATTAAGCCAAAAATTTCACCATATGAGAGAAATACCCCAAGCAGTTCAAAGGCAGTATGATCCTGAATTGTGAGAGGTGGAAGTTTATAATTTGGAAAAGGCCATGGATGACCTTGGCATGGCCAAAGTAGAGTACCCTTGACTCAGCTTTGTTATTGTGGTACTTTATTTTGAACAGGAATATCTCCCACCTGATTAAACCTAAGTCTGGCTATGAGGAGGAAGTGTTATTGTGTGATTAGTTGTCAACTATACTCTTACCTGAAATCAAATAGAGCTAAGGATGCTTTATCCCAGTATACATGTTATGACAGGGTAGCTAGGTGCCACAGTGCATACAGTGCTGGCCCTGGAGTCAAGAAGACCTGAGTTCAAATCTCACCTCAGACACTTACTAGCTATGTGACCCTGGGCAAGTCACTTAACCCCAGTTGCCTTAAACATCCAGGGCCATCTTTAATCATCCTGGTGTATATCTTGCCACTGGACCCAGATGGCCCTGGAGGAGAGAATGGGGTTGGTGACTTTCACAGCCCTCCCTCACTTAAATCCAATTCACTGCAAGTCATGACATCACCCTGATGTCATGGTCCTCTTCAAGAATGAAGGACCAGAACCACCAGCACCACCACCACCACCAACAATGTGTTATACCATTCTGTGCCCTTCGGCTTAAGCTTGGAGGAACAGTTTTGATGCTGTTATAAACATGTGCCTGCTTTTTCCTTTTATGGCTAATTTCTATAATCAGGGCAAGTGGTCAGTAGAAGATATGAGCACAATGTCATTATGTAAGATATTACTGTTTTCTATCTGAATGTGTAGTCATTCCATATCCCAAACTAAGTAAATTAGTGCTTGGACTTGTCATCTGCCTGCAAATAGTTATATAGTCATATATAAGATTAACTCCCTAAAGTAGCTCATTCTTTCCAAATGATATGGGAATAACTGGACAAAGATAAAAAACCATGTGAAATGAAGATATGAATCTATTCATTTGTGAAGATAAAGTCAGAAACCCCTTCTGCTTTGGTTTTTTGTTTGTTTGTTTGTTTGGGGTTTTTTTGCAGGGCAATGGGGATTAAGTGACTTGCCCAGGGTCACACAGGTAGTAATTGTCAAGTGTTTGAGGCCGGATTTGAACTCAGGTACTCTTGAATCCAGGGTCAGTGCTTCATCCACTGTGCCACCTAGCCGCCCCCTGCTTTCTTTTAAGGAATGGACTTTCACTGTAATCACTCATCTTAGTGGAGAATAATGTTTGTATAATATCTACTACATTTCAATGTTAACAAGTGAACATATTTTACTGCAGACAACTCATTTGATAAACACTGTTCTCTGAATACAATTGGGAATTAATTGCTTAGTGTACCTACACATCCCATATCAAGTTTTTTGTTAAAATTGAAGTAATTTTCTTGTAAGTAAATTCATTTCTGTAACCATTGAACCTAGGGGGTGGAAAGTCTCTACCTATAAAGAGTGTTCTTACCTATATTTTCATATATACAATTAGAGGCTAATAGCGCTTGATCCTCTTGAAGAAATTGGAATTGATCGGAGTGTGAATATTTTGGAGAAAGCAACAATACCAGACAATCATGGCAAATGTAAATTATTCTAATGGGGCATATAAAAACCTAAATTCTCTGAAGTTTCAAGTGAACTATGGGTCCCTAATTTGATGTTCTTATTATAACTTTATTGTTAATAAGATCACAATCAGAAGGTTTAAGCTAGCTTTCACCACATGAACTAATTATTGGAGTGTAAAATTTTCAAAGCTGCATTAATTTGTATTGAAATCTGGTTTGTAAAAGATTTTTAGTAGGAGAAATTAACCAGTCTCTACAAATAACTTGGAACCAGAGAAGCAAATCTTCTGAAGAGGAGACCATCACAGACAGACCTGTTTCCTAAGTACCCCAAGAGAAGATGTCTCCAGAGACCAGACAACTACACGGGGTATCTGGAATCCAAGATGAAATAGATTAAATGGACATTGGGAGTGGGTTACTAAAATACAAAAAATCTTTATGTTAATAGTCATTATTGTACTGCTTTGGCTTTCAACTTCACAGTCTTTGTGTACTGAGCGCCCTGACGTCATGTGAAATTTCCTGTGTCATTTGAAAATATGTGGGGGTACCTGCCTCTGTTCTAGGATTTAAAGAACTTAGCTGGTGTTTCTTTTTTTTCATATAAATATTTTATTATTTTCCAGTTACATGTAAAGATAGTTTTCAACATTTGTTTTTATAAGATTTCTTGTTTCAAATTTTTCTCCCTCCCTCCCCTGCTTCTCCATCCCCAAGACAGCAAATAATCTGATATAGGTTATACATGTACAATCACATTGAACATATTTCTGCATTAGTCATGTATGAGAGAAGAATCAGAGCAAAAAGGAAAAACCTCAAAAAAGAAAAACAACAACAAAAACAATAGAAATAGTATGGTTCAATCTGCATCCATATTCCACAGTTCTTATTTTTTTCCTGGATTTGGAGAGCATTTTCCAAGCATTAGTCCTTTTGAACTAACTTGGGCCATTGTATTGCTGAGAAGAATCAAGTCTATCACAGTTGATCAACATACAATGTTGTTTATACTGTGTACAATGTTCTCCTGGCTCTGCTCATCTCACTCTTCATCAGTTCATGCAAGTCCTTCCAGGTTTCTCTGAAATCTGCCTGCTCATCATTTCTTACAGCACAATAGTATTCCATTATATTCATAAACCACAACTTGTTCAGTCATTCCTCAATTGATGGGCATCCCCTCAATTTCCAGTTCCTTGCCACCACAAAAAGAGCAGCTATAAATATTTTTGTACGTGTGGCTTCTTTTCCCTTTTTTATGCTCTCCTTGGGAAAAAGTCCTAATAGTGGTATTGCTGGATCAAAGGGTATGCAAAGCTTTATAGCCCTTTGGGCATAGTTCCAAACTGCTCTCCAGAATGGTTGGATCAGTTCACAGGTCCACCAACAATGCATTAGTGTTCCAAATTCCCCACAGCTTCTCCAACATTTATTATTTTCCTTTTTTGTCATATTAGCCAATCTGATAGGTGTCAGGTGGTATCTCAGAGTTGTTTTAATTTGCATCTCTCTAATCAATAGTGATTTAGAGCATTTTTTTATATAGCAATAGATATTAGCTGGTGTTTCTTAAATGTTAGTAAAGAGAGCGAGCACATTGCTCGGAATTAGAGTTCAGAAACCCTAGATACCTAGATACCTAGATAGAAAAGGGAGGGTGGGGCACGTGGCTGCCTCCTTCAGTGTCCTAGGCCCCGGCATAAAATCCCAGCATGGGGAGAGGCATAGCAAGAAGAGCAGGGAAGAGAATAGAGCAACCCCTCCTCCCCTTGTCCCAAGGGTTTTTATCCTCTGTCAGGTAGAGGTGGGTCACTGCACACTGATCCAAGCTAATTGACCAGTCCATTGGTTGACATGACTTGGGGAGTTACCTAGGTGAGTTAACTTCCTTTAGGTAGTCAGGAAGGTCAATCTGCATTTCTTTTGCAAGTCTACTGACTCTGGTCTGGCCTTAAAAGAGGTCAGGCAAGGCTCCCTCAAGTGGGGGGCCTTCTGGGTCCCCCAGAACCCCATTATCTTCTCACATTCCCTTCTAAACTAGTCCATAGGGTTAGATATTCTCACTATAATTTATTAGTCTTGTCATTCTTACATTAACTGGTCAGGGTAAGTTGTGATAAGTTTACCAGACAAAAAGGAGTAAATTGGGAAAATCAAATTATTTTGATTCCATTTTGTAATTTATTCTGATACCATTCTATATCGCCTTCAATGTGTTGTAAAACTCCCAAGCATGTTTCTTTATCTCTAAACTTGGTTCAGAAATTCAGCTGGACTATAATGAGTTCAGTTCAGAAATCCTGTTCCCTCACTAATCACCAAATGCCATTGACTCTCTTCACCTCCCTTAGGGTAGGGTGGGGAAAAGAGTAACAATTGTAATAATTTTCTTGTGGGTTATGCTATTTCCCTCATTGTGTTTGTACAGCCATTGTGGATTGTCCCTCCAATGTCATTCATTGGTAGGCTCCTCTGCTTCCTCTATGTTAATGAAGCTCCTCATGTCCACTAAGGGAACTTTATGGAAGATATTGTTGGAAAGATTTTGTGAGCTGGTCATGAGGAGTGGAGTGCATAATGGGACCTAGAGTGTGAGAACCTGCCCTATGATTCCACAATCAATGTAAACTACCTTTAATTATTGTAAACAGCAAAAGAAGCTCCAGTTGTCCTATGGGAAATTTGCATGTAACCCTGGGCCTTCTGGGGCAATGCCTTCTTTTTGGTCTGTTTCTATGTAATATCTAACCTGGCAGGCCTAAGGGTGATGTGGAGATATAGGGATCCATTATCAGTCCTTCTGCCTCCAAGGATGGTTCTCATAGCTAAAGTTCCCCAGTTAACCCAATTAATGCTAATAAATCTACATCTATTCCCATGCTGGCATGGACAGCCCTTTTTTCTTAGATATCTCAGTAGTCGTCTCAGAGGGTCTGCCAACCTATAATTGGCGTAATTAAGACAGAACAAATCTTTAATCCTTGCAACTGAGGTAGTCAGCAGGATCTCTGTTTTTACATTTGTTGCCTTATCTGTTTCTGAGACTATTGTTATCACCATTGGTAAATGACACTCAGTAGCCTTTGTCTTTTGGCTTAGGGAAATTTTTGGCTTTTTAAAAAATGTTGGGTGCCCAAAAGGATGTTAACCCCTGAATGGTGGACCTGGGATATTATCTTCTATTTGTCATCTGGTCCCTGATTTGACCAGTTTTGTTCTAATGCTGCCTAGGTACTGGTGGGAACATTTTGTTCTTGTTTCTAGCAGGATTTGTGATATCACCAATGTAAGGAAACTGCTGGCACCAATGTAATAGGAGAGAAATCCAATAATTGGAAAAAGGATTCATGGGTAAACCTTTAACAGTCTGAATTAGAGGGTATTCTGTGCAGGGACAGTTTGGACTAGAACTGGACTTTGAAAAATGGGCATTTTTTTAGATAGACACACTTCCCAGAATGTCCTACCTTTTTTATTCTTTATCTGTTTTATTGAATGTGTAACCCTAGCTCAACTAGCCCATCTCATAAGCACTTTGTATACCATTACTATGGCTTTAAGGGCTAGTAGACTCTTGGGGCCTAACAACTCATCTTTGAATGAATCTGTGTGAGGCACTGAGACAAGACTAAGAGAACTTATTTTGTGAGATGTCTTAGATCTAGAGTTACCTGTCATAGAAAAAGATTATTTTAGAGACCACAGCTAGCTCATGGAGAAGGAATCTGTAAAAAAGTACAGAAAAAAAGTATGTGAGAAGTTATAGATTTATAAAGGATTCACAGTTAACTTACATTTGAGAGTCTACATAGATATGTTGAGAGAACTGAATCAAACTGTTTCATTCCTAATTAGAAAAGAACCACATTAAATTATTCTATGGAGAAGATATTCTGAGAATTCCTGAGAGACCTTAACTGCCATCCTGAGAGAACTAAATTATTGGACTATAGTTTGGAAGAATCAGCAATTACACCTGTTGGTAAGATGTGACTGGCTCTGACCTTTCTTGTATCTAATACATTATATGAATATTTATTTATGTCTTGGAATTATTTAATACTGTTAATAAGTTATATGACCAGTGATATTGTCTCAGCTGATGAAGCTTAGATTTGAGACTTAGAAAATAGAAAGCTTCTGGGGAAAAAGGTCTTTCTACTTTTTATAAACTATAGTGGGAACTCAGAGCTAATTCATTAATAAGAAAGTTTGCATTTAAATATTTCCTAGATAATTTCAGATTATACCTCCTAGATTGCCTTGAACCTGTTGAAAAAGAATCAGGTATTGAGTCAAGTAGTGGGCTGAGGGGTGGTGGGAATTGTCATTATCCCTTAAGTCACCTTACAACTACTTCTCTCAACTTTCAAACTTTCATTATATTCTGTAATACTGGCAAATAATCTCATCCATGACATGGCTGGAGGTGGGTTAGAAAAAAGACTACTGTAATTAGTTGGTCACAAGTCATATGTTGAATAAAATAGACTAGTTATTATTATTTTTTTTATTTATTATTGCAGGCTAATTGGGGTTAAGTGACTTTCCCAGGGTCACACAGCTAGTATCAAGTGTCTGAGGTCAGATTTGAATTCAGGTCCTCCTGAATTCAGGGCCAGTGCTTTCTCTACTGGGCCATCCAGCTGCCCAAAATAGACTAGTTCAAGGGAAAGATTTGAAGGCTTAGGAAGCCCCATTTGAAGATCTTGGAAATTTTATTTAATATGTGTTAATTTAAATTGTCTTTTGATTAGAAAAAATTCTATTTTCTTCGTAGTCCAAGTTCTGATTTTATTTCTTTAGTCCAATTCATTTCCTAAACCTCATTCATCAACAAAATCCCAAATACTTAATCAACTGGCTGCCCTCAGAGTTCAAGATCTCTGAAAATTATTTTTCTCCCCTGCCTCCAGCAGTAGAAAAGCCAAGTGTCACAGCCCCAAATAGATTTTCTGCAAATATGTTTCCCATAAAGTGCAATTAGGTCTTCCTTCCCCATTGTAGAGATGAAGTGTAAGGTCATGTGGTAATAAAGTTATCAATTGCTTCTCTTCTCTTCAAATGGAAAGGCCAGTGATTTTGTTTCCCTCATGAAAATGCAAGTTTAAATTTGAGGAGGGAAAAGAGGGCAGAAAAACAATCTCCCAAGCTGTTAGACATCAGTTCTCTTTAATAAAAAACACATTTGCCCTCTAAATCATCATCCTCTAGCATTTCTGTGCATAATTAGGAAGGTGACAAGGGACATGTTAGGTATATAAGAGTTGTATGGCTTTTCTTGACATCATGGTCCATCTGGATTCAGACCTCTTGGGTTTTTTCTTTTGGATTTGTGAAATGCAGCTAGAGTCTCAGGAAAACCTGAGAAACTTTACAATTATGATTGTGTAAATAATCAATGATGGAAAATGGCTGTTTTAGAAGAAGGATCAAAACCATTTTGATGCTATAGGCAAGCAGGGGGACTATGTCATACCTAGAGAAGACAATCAGGCTTTCCTAACAAAGTTAAAGCAGAGGCACTGGAGCACAATAAATAGAAAAGAGACTAAAAAACTAGAAGGGCAAGAAGGAAAGAGGGAAAAGGAAATGTTGACTGAGCTAGGGAGGACCAGTGTCTTTCAGTCATAAGTTTCTCACACTGACTGAGGCTTTTCCTGAGGTGATATTTAGTTTATTCAAAACCTTGTGATTGGAGTGGGGGGGGTTGATTTGGATTGATTGGATTGACTGATTATAACAAGGGGGTAGCTAGGTGGCACAGTGGATAAAGTACCAGCTCTGGATTCAGGAGAACCTGAATTCAAATCCAGCCTTAGACACTTGACACTTACTGGCTGTGTGACCCTGGGCAAGTCACTTAACCCTCATTGCCCTACCCCCCCCCCAAATAAATATAACAACTTAATTTTTAAAAAACAGTATTGGTACAAAAGTGGGATGCTATCAGAGCCAATTTCTCATAAGGGTCTGGTACTGATGGTATAAGTAGCTGAAAAGGGGAGAAGAAGGCATAGGCTCCTGGTTATGCTCCCCTTCCTTTTAAGAATCCTCTCAAGTCATGGGGAAAGAAATATGGCAACTAACACCCTAAATAAAGATGAACTAGAAAAAAAATGATTTGGGGAGAGTTATGTGCTTCAGATACTCATCATCTGATTTCTAAATCAGAAGGAGAATGCGGTTCTTGCCATCTAAACTGTACCTATATCATACCATAGAGAGTTTATTACTATATGTTGGAGAGATTTCTTGGAGTCCTTTACCTCATTTTATTCCACTTGTGGCCTCATAAGCCCTCCCCCAACTTGCTCCAAACTGGATTTATAGCCTTTTTATATATGACTCTATAACATACTCTTCAGTTTGGTCAACTGGCCTTCTTGCTATTGTTCATATATAACATACCATCTCATCTCCATGCCTTTGCACAGGCTGTGCTCCCTGTCTGGAAAGGAGTCCTCTCTTCACCTCTGCCTTTTGGAATCCCTATTTCCCTTTAAACTTCATCTTACACACTGTGTATGTGAGAACCTTTGTGATCTCTGTAGTTGCAAATGAGTCACTCCCCCTCACCCCATTGCCTTGAATTTATTTTTATGTACTTGATATATACTTATATGTGCTAATATGATTTCCCCCTATAAAATATAACCTCCTTGAGAGCAGGGGTTGTTTCAATAATATTTTTGTTGTGCCTCCAGGATCTAGCACAGTACCTGTAAAATAGCACTTGACAAATATATGTAGATTGATTCTTTTTTGCTTTCCCTGCACTTTCTTCTATCTTGGAGATCCTACCCTAAAGTGTATTGCAGAAGGCTTCACTAATTCTTCTCTTTTTGCTTGCCTTTCTGGAATATATCACAAGCTTCTCTTATTCTTGCCCAGAGTTTTATGGCTAATTCATGTTATTATGGTCCTTGTACAGTTTTTCCTCATATCATGGTAATATAGTACTTATACAGGTTTACAAAGCTAGTCTTCAGCAAAAATGCAAATGAAATTAGACCTTAGATTTTCCTTTTCCCTTATTCTCCCCAATGCCACTGTCCACAGCTTCACTAAGTTAGGCACAGGCTTGAGCTTTCAGATTTCTTATAAATAAGAATAGATTGTCAAGGATGATAGGATTATCAGCTTTTTTTTTTTCAACATTCCAGTTTTTAACACTGAATATCTACAAAACCTCTGGCTTGAGGATGACACTTTATTTGACTCCTTCCAATTCCTCAAGTATACCTGAGGTCAACTTATATTGTATTTTTAACCAACTACCTTACTTCTTCTGGAAGTTCTGATGACTTGGAAATCTAATTTTGTTCTTGACTTACTATCTGCCCTGATCATTTGTTTGAAGCAGATTCTCTAGATCAGTAAATGCACAAAGAAATTTTCCCCATGGGCAGCATGTGGCATCAGAAAACGTTAAATTAACATTCTCTATGCTTTATTGCATTTTAATTTATTTTGTGAAACATTTTCCCAATTACATTTTAATCTTGGTCTAGGTACTCAAGGGTTTAGGGAATCTGACACCTCTGCTCTAGACATTTGTTAAGGTGAATCAACTCATTAGGGGAAGATTGGCTTTTTTGTTTCTTTTTAAGGCTACAAAAAACTTGGAGATGAATCATTGAACCACACAGGAAGATTTTTGAAAGGTTAGGTTGTGGTCAGTAAGTCAATATATATATTTAAGTGCTTACTATATACCAGGCATTGTACTAAGCATTGGAAATTCACAGATAAAAATGAAACAGTCTTTGCCCTCAAAGAGCTTATATTCTAAGGGAGGAGATAAGATGTGTGCATCTAGGTCCCAAGTAGTGTGGATAATGTATCCTGTGAAATGGTCACATTATTAAAATTCACATTATTTGAAATCATCATTATATGTAAAATATTGCAATTGGTTCCAGACCAATGGAAATGTGCAATGGAATTTTTAAAAAATACATATATCTGGGGCAGCTAGGTGACACAGTGAATAAAACACCGGCCCTGGATTCAGGAGGACCTGAGTTCAAATCCAGCCTCAGACACTTGACACTTACTAGCTGTGTGACCCTGGGCAAGTCACTTAACCCTCATTGCCGCTCCCCCAAAATACATATATCTGTTTATTAATGTAGTATAACAATAAAGGATAAAAAGTCTTTCTCCTTTAAGTTTATTACAAAGTAATAGAGTAGTTAGAGAAAGCAAAATTTTAACAATTAAAAAATTACTGCATATCACATACCTAAAGACAAACATACATTGATATGACAAAAATATCATTATTTTTGTTTTAAATTTTTAGCTGTCTAAACTGAAGTGTCTTCTCTTTCTTTAAATCTTCATATGTATTCTAGTAAGTACGAAGAGCTTTAGCAACATCTCAGCACATTTGCATGCTTATTCTCACACAATGAACCAAGTGTACTTGAATGATCTGTAGTATTATTTAAAACCATCAGTGCTTTAAATGCAATATTATTGTCCCTTACAATATTTTTCAATAGCTCGACTAAGATAACTTGAAAACCATTGTTTCAAAACAGCTTTATTCACCCATGCTTTTTTATTTAACTGCCAAAGAACTAGAAGTGATCGATATTTGTAGCCTCTTGGAGTTTGAGGATTTTGAGACCAATAAACAAGCATTGGTTTTCATATAAAACTCTCTTCTTCATTACCTCCCAATAAAAGTGTTAGACGAGCCTTAGATGCTTTAAATCCAGGCTGTTTTCCCCCCTCAGAAATCTAAGTTCTGGAAAACAATCTTTTCCAGAATAAACCTGTTTCATCTACATTAAATTTGTTGATTAGTATATCTACCTTCTTTGATTATTGTCCTCAAAACATTAGGATATTTAGCTGCTGGGTCTTCTAGTAATTTTTAACATTATGCGATTGAACTTGATTTTTAAAGGAACTGACAAATCAAAGCTTTCAGTAAAAGTCTCTTCACAATCCACTTCATTTCCATTTCCCCCCTCACTGCCTTAAATAAACTTAAAGCTATTGTCTGAATGACTGCTCTGCAAAGAGGAATGCACTTTTGATTGCAATCTTCAATTCAAAGAGCTAAAAAATGCTCCCTTTTGTCATTGTAACATTTCTATTACTTGTTATTTGCAAATCACAAAAAATGGATTCAAATTTCCCTTTTTCTTTCATTTTGCCTGTGTGTTTTACAATATTTTGTGCTACAGATTCAGGCATTCTGACAACTCATATGACTTTAGAGTTACCAGGACTATGTTCATGCTTTTCAGTTACATTACATTTTTATTCCAGTGTATTAACAGTTCTTCTTCCTTCTTCCTTTTTCCTTCTTCCTTCTTCCTTCTTCCTTCTTCCTTCTTCCTTCTTCCTTCTTCCTTCTTCCTTCCTCCTCCTCCTCCTCCTCCTTCCTCCTCCTCCTCCTCCTCCTCCTCCTTCTCCTTCTTCTTCTTCTTCTTCTTCTTCTTCTTCTTCTTCTTCTTCTTCTTCTTCTTCTTCTTCTTCTTCTTCTTCTTCTTCTTCTTCTTCCTTTTCTTTCTCCTCCTCCTGCTTCTCCTCTTTTCTTCTTCCTTCTTCTGTTTCTTTCTCCTCTTCCTCCTCCTCCTCTTTTCTTCTTCCTTCTTTCTCCACCATCTCCTTGTCCTCGTCTTCTTTCCCCTCCCCCTTCTCTTTCACACTGGCAGTATTTCTATCTGAAATATTCGTCATTTTGTCTATTGAAGATAAGCAAATTCAGATTGATGATACATCAGCATGTTAAAACCCTCAAATAGCTCACATGAATCATATTAATTGAATTTTTGTTCGCTTCAAATTTGACCTGGTATTTTATAATTTGCACTAAATCTAATTTTACATCATTCAAAATTGCAACAATAGCGACCTAGTTGAATATTTAAGTATATAAATAGAACATACAAAATGAACACAAGGAGGATGGGCACTAACAACTAGGGGATCAGAAAAGGCTTCATGTGGATGGTGTCACTTGTGCTGAGTCTCAAAGGAAACCAGCATTTCTTAGAGGCAAAGGTTA